>NC_092012.1:32843867-33167408 GCF_042242105.1 Pempheris klunzingeri | reverse complement strand
ATTTAAGAAGAGCTATTCTGAAATCTAAATTCCTAGACTTTAGTCTGGTTTGTTCCATAAAAAGCCTTAAAAGAACAAAACAGAAAATATCAGACATTCGTCAGCTCAACTCTTTGACAATAAGAGCTTTCACTGCTTCATCTGGTCGGAGGTATCTGAGACATTCTCAAGGCCACAGGTTTGATCCCTGCAACACTATATGAATGTGTGTGTAAGTGAGAAAGACACCGAAACACTGAGACAAACTCATTCAAAGCCACTTTGCCTGAGAACGTCGGCTAAATGTGAATGTAAAGTCAGGAGCTTTGAGAGCAAGCTTGAAAATGGCTTTTTGAAGTGAGAGCTCTTCAGAGAGCGACTGGACTTCACATCACGAGAGACGAGGTACCGTTCTCAGGCTAGTCCTGATCCCTGGAGGGATGGATGGCTTTAAAGTAAACAGGGGAGACCAGACTCTCTGAAGCTCTCTGGAGCGAGAGCCAGACTTCAGACAGAGACACGGCCACATGTCCACATCAAACACAGGGAGACTGAGGGAGGGTTAGAGGACTTAAGAGAGGAGCTGGGATCTGCGAGGGTGGACGGTGGGGGTGGCAGCGGTGGTTATTGGGAGACTGTTTACTAGCCAAAGCCATGGTCTTTGTCACTGTGTGATCTCTGTGATAAATGTTTGCTTCTGCACAGGAACACTGTGAGTGATTGCTGGCTGGATGCCACCCAGACAGTGGGGACGAGCCTGGGAAAAGAGCTGTGGAGGGGATCAAACCTGCGATATTCCAGATGCGCCGAGACCGTCAGTCTAAAAAACCACATGTAAGACAATTTACTTTCGCTGCAGTCAAATATCAATCAAACCTGCTCACTTCAATAAACCACTTCAGCTATTTCAAGTCGTGTTCCCACTGGAACCAGTATGAGAACCACTTTACATCAGGCCATTCAAAACGTCTACAATAAACTGCTGTCATTGTGAGGAAATATTTCATTGCCTAAAAGCATTCTAACACTTTCAACACAAACTTTTGAAATGAGCTTTGAAAAAGCATGTATAAGTGCTGTCATTAGTTCCATATTGATGGTATTATATTATGTACTAAGCTCAGGGACTTTCCCAAATGCAGCAGAACCTTTCCCCCACCCCTCTATTAGCATATGAATGTGTAGTGACATGTGGAAACGGGCTGGTGAGGTCTTCATTAAGCCCAAATGTCTTTTGGTGAGCGCAAGTTTACAATGCATCAGAAGGTTTAGTGCTGAATGAGGAGCTTTACAAGGTAAAATCATAGATCATAGCCAGATACTTCTGTCAACATGTAAAAATAAAGCTAAGTTCTTTTCTTTTCATCAGCATATAGAAATAAAGACGCTTAGTCAACAAAGAACTGCAAAAAGAAAGAGCCACTGCAGCTACATACCTTCTCATCATCCTCATCTTCATCCCCCAAATCCATATTGTCCTAAAAAAAAAACAAAACAAAGAATGGTATTATAGAGGTGAGGCGGTACTGATCTGAAGATTTTCTACATTCTATACTTTGTCTCTTGTTGACACTGGGACTCTGTATTAACTCGTGTGAGCTCACGGGGTCGTCCTCTGACAAAGTGCAGGGATCAGCGGTGACCCTGAGGTCAGCCTCCAGAAACACTCGGCACTGCGGGACAGCTGACTGACCGGCCACGCTGGCTTTTTCCCAACAAGCCAACGCAACTGCAGGTCCGTAACACAATGTGTTAAATCGGCATTTATAAATATTTCTCTGTCAAACAGTGGACCACATGAGTGCTTGTACGAGAAAGGATGCTCTGTATGATATTATCACCCAACGCTGCAGTTTTCCTCGGCTCTACGGAGCATTTTAGCATCTTTCAGCTCATCTCCTCTTAATAAGAAACACCAAACTCAAGCTGTGATTGTTGCCCAATTGTTACTAATATTTAATCTAGAAATCCTAGCATTTTATTCTCCCGTTATGTGATTTCAGTGTCACATGATGAGATAGTGTACATCTGGATCTGTCTACAATATATTTATTAATATGGTTGAAGAGCGGAAATGATCAAATTGTTTGGTGACTGATAAAATAAACCACCAACTATTTTGATAATTGCCAAATCTTTGTTTATCATTGTGAATTTAATATCTTTGTTTTTTGTTGATTTGAGTAGATAAAAAATATATTTGAGGACATCACCGTGGTTCAAGTGACGTTTCTGACATAAGTCATTTAAAAATGCATTAATTAACTGAAAAAATTATTAACAGATGATGAATCAATAGTGAAAATAATCCACTACATGGTTTTAACTTCACTGATTTGACAACATAATAAATGTTGTCTGTGTACATAACTCGCTATAACCTACTGTACAGTTTGTGCTGAACTACCACGACTGTATTCAGTAAATACGGCTGCTACTTCACACCGAGCACAAACAAGATACAACATCCTTCATCCGGTGACACAGTGGGGGAAAAAAACACTGTGAATTGTGACCTTTTCAAGGCAGAGACCTAAAAACTTTTTATTCTAATTTGACCAGTCACAACAAGAAGAGGGCAACAGACCAATTACAGTGAAGAAGAGGCAGAATTCAGGACAATAACTAGGAGCGGACTGGGGGAAAAAACGAAGGCAGTGTCAGTAAGGGACAAAGACTGCAAATTAGCTTGGCCTATAAGGACATGTTGCTTCAGTCTATTCACTGAGTTTTCCACGCTCGAGAATTACATGTTATTTCATTAATATGTATTATGTAGCTTGTTGCTATGGAAACAAACCGTTTTTTTACACATGAGAACAAAATGGTGAAGTAGCTGTTTTTTTTTTTTTTGTTCAACGAGATAGTGAAAGGAGTGCGAACAGGAGCCGGCGGGTCACGGGGCTGGAGGAGAGGAAGATGGACCAGGCTGACGAGGCCGCTCTGGACTCACCAGGTCCTGGCTGACGCGACCGTGGTGGATCTGGAGGTAGTTCCACGAGATGAGCAGGACCAGGAAGAAGGGGAGCATGTAAAACTCCCAGTACCACACCGTCACCACAAACACCTGCAGGCAGACGGCCACAGAGGTCACATATCAGTGAGGGCAGAGACGAGGCAGGTGGGAGGATAAAACAAGCTCTGCATTAAGTTCCACCCAAAGACATTTTCAATAGTTCCTGAATCCCCGCTAGCTGAAGCTTGATCCGATCTGCTATTGACTGCACTGGTCAAGCTGACGAAGGCCGCCCCGCCACTATCAAAGCCTTGCTTCGTAGGTACAGTTATTCTGCATACCGCTCTGCACAGCTGGACTGGCTCCCCCTCCACCCCCTGCATATGCTCTGACATTAACCACGTAAGTCTAATTGCTCTGCCTCTCTCATCTTGTTTACATTAAAGCCGGCCGCACGACTCAGTGCAGCCACAGGAAGCCTGTGTGAATATGTCATTAACATCAGTGATGGCACTTATGATGCACATTCCACCTGTGCGTGGCTCAGGTAAAAAGGATAACAGGAGAAAGAAATGTGGCTTGTGATGTCTCAATTGCACGGCAAAGTGGAACTATAAAATAATCCTGTCAGAGAGGCAGCGCTGGCCAAAATGGCAGCGAGCCACAAGGCGTGGGGAAGGGTTTACAGGTTTTATATGCTAATAAAAATAGAAGTGAACATCTGGTAAAGACATCACTCTCCTCTGAGGCACCAACTGACATAAAAGATGGCAGACCCCCACCCCTCCCCTTTTCCTACCGCCACTGCCACCATCACTACCACCATCAGCTTTAATGTGCAAAAAGCCAAGCATGCTCTTGTCTGTATTATCGCAAGCCAAAACTGGGCCTGGGAGAGGGAGATGAAACCAATTCCTCACTGAAAGGGTTATGTTTTATTAGTGAGGACTTTGTAATGACTGGGACAGCCTGGACATGAGGAAAGCCAAGTCACGCTCCGCTGGAAATGTATACTCGGCCCATAAAGATTGTGATAATTGTAGCCCATTTGAGCTTGAGAGGCATTACACAGTCTTCGACAGCAAAAAGGGCTCTGGAAATACAATCCAGATCAGAGAAAAAAAATGAAAGGCTACCTAATGTTAGGAGGGCTACTGGAGTGGAGGGTAGCACATTTTCACATCGCTGCAGGATTTCCACACTAATGCTCAGGGAAGGGTTTGCACGGCATAGCGGTGATCCGAGAGCACAGAAATCCCTGACATCACTTACTCCATTCATTGTTTTAAAGCAAGACCACGTTACTTCAGCTGAACAGCAGCTCCGCGGGCCACAAGTAACGATTATGAGGAGAACACTAAGGGAGCTCACGTGGAGTCTTAAAGATAGTGAACCATAATATATCAATAACATCAGCAGCTAACAGCCACACCAGGGCTGTGCTCTTTTCTTCTAAACACTAGTTTCTAAATTTCAATGAAACGTGCCTTCAGTTATTCTTAAAATGTAAATGTAAGACCTCTGAGCTCCTGTTATCTGAGTACGAACAACTTAATTATCTTTTTAAAACACTCATACAATCCTTACTTTTTAAAATGTTTCCATTGTTACTAATGGATCCCCAGCAGGGTCTCTGAACTGAAAGACTATGAAGCCTTCTAGATATGTCGTTGTGATGAGAGCACACTGGTGCATGTGCTACGGACATGCCCCAGAAAGAGACTCACTGTTGTGTCGCTCCCATCACATGAATGCCGTTTGTATTCTGTCCAAAACTTTATTCTTTGGGAGGTGTTTTTTAGTGGGTGGTTTAAGGAGTGGACAGCGAATTGTTCTCAGGAGCCTCCTTTTAAGGACGAGGTGATGCGAAGACGCTGCATCAGAAAGAACGTCATGTTGAATGTGAAGCGTGAAAGAAAAGATATTTCTTCAAGTGGGGCATATATATTTATTTTATGAAGTGAAAGGAGGAGGTGAAAGCCCATTGATGACAGGCCATTTTGTATTTTCGGTGACCTGTTTTGTCTTTATTTGGGTGAAAATGGGAAACCAGAGAAGTTCTGTTTGGAAATAGGCTGAATCTTTTTTATCCTGAGTACAGTACTGATAATATCAATTGCAGTAACAATTTGTGATCTATAATAGTTCAATAAGATAACCAGTACATTAAAAGTATACTGCGCTGACTTAAGCGCTCATCGAGCGGCGTCTGACAATCGGCAGATGTTGCAGGTGGTCCGTCACTGTATCCTGTCATGCAGAGAGAAGCTTCGATTCATTATTTTCATGGTGGTTTTAAACAGGAATTCTTCTCACTGAGGCTCCGAAACGCAGAGAGCGTTAGTGTGAAAACATGAGTACAGATGGTACTGTCTTTCAAACACTGAGATGCAGTGGGAGGATGTGTGTGTGTGTGTGTGTGTGTGTGTGTGCTGTGCACTTGTTCATGCTTGCATGATTTGTGTTTGAGTGTGTGTGTGTGTGTGTGTGTGTGTGTGTGTGTGAACTGTCAGGCAAAACAACAATAATATCCCTAATAATTAACACTATAGTGAGCCCATGTGTATTAACTATGGTTTAAATATTTTCATTACAAGCAGCTTCTAATTAAAGTCTGCCGACCCCTGACCCTATCCTGGAGGCCCAAGTGATCCTCGGCTACAAAACCAAAAGCACAACTCAAAGCTAAAGAGGCTTCTGTTCAGATAACAGCTCCGTGGCTCCAGCTCCCATTTTTCACAGCAAATTGAACAAACTGTACTATTGGCTGGTGGACAGTATCTCTTAAGAAAGTCTTGAGATGCTCAGCAAAACTTTAGTGCCATCTACAGGACGTCTGCTGAAAAAACCAAAGGAACTTTCCATGACCTTGATTGCCTGCATAGTTAATGCACAACTTGCTGTATGCCATTTCAATCGAGCTAGATCTGGGAGAGAATAATGTCGAAAAAGACGAGCACCCACTCCGCTTTGCAGTTTAAAGACAATGCTGAGAGGTTCCTCCTGTGTTTTCGGTCTCCACACTTGCCTTACGCTTGTACGCAACAAAGGCAGGAAGGAGCGTAAGCCTTATCTCTGAAGAGCCTTTTAATTGGACTCCTGTCTGCATAATGGGGTCTAAATCAAACCAAGCACAGATTGGACGGAGGGTTAATGAGTTGTCAGGGAAGTAGAACAAAAATAGACTCTATCTCAACTCCACTGGGACTCTACTCTCTCCAGCTGAGGCTTAACTCTGCATCCACGAGACACACAGCACACAGAGCGTCCACTCCAGCACAGAGCCGGGGCCAAGCCTACGTTTCTGCTGAGCCCAACACCGCATTGATTAAGATTCTCGCTGGGAGAGTTCAAATAGGGGCTGGCCAGACTGCGGTTGTCTTCTGCAGCTTGGAGGGAAAACAGAGGGAAATGCAGATAGTGTGTTGATAAGCAGTTAAAGCACTTTACCAGGAAGGCTAGCAGGCTCCTCTGAACGCTCTCCCACTGGAAGCAGCTTTTGATGTACTGCAGAGTCGACATGATAGCCCTGTACAGTGTCTGAACACGCAGCACGTTCCTGGCCAGAACCTGAAAGATTCACATTACAAACACGAGGAACACATAAATACTACAGTGGTTATGTGTAAAATATGAATAAAAGTGCTCTTAATCAAGTGTTTTCATTATGTATAGATTTAATTTTGTAAGACGTTCATTCATACCAAACAGGAAACGTGCGGTCAGCTAGTGAATTAGTGAGAGCAGCTGGTATGTGTTGGAGAGAGCCTTTGTGGTCAGGGGGCAAAAAATCTCAGTAATCTGACCTGATTTTGTCAACCAAGACTTTCAACATTAAAACCTGCACTGTCCTCAGTGTGTAAGCCAATTTTGGCGTTAGTGAGCGAAGTATTGTCTGATAACAATGAGTCTTTGTGGGAAGTACAGACAGTCAGGCACCCTGTCTCGCACCCTGTCTTGCACACTGTATATCAAACTAATGTAGCAGAACAGTGGACAAGAACTCAGTCACAGTTGGGGTCAATTAAAACTCAATTCAACTAATTCAGGCAAAGGAAAATCTTTGTTTTGCAGTCGTTGCTTTTCAGAGAAAAGCGAAAGAAATTAGCAAAAAAAAAAAATAGTTCATGTGCAGTTCATAGTGAGCTAATAGATAATAAACATGCATTTGTACATTTGCACAATTTGTCTTCAACCCATCTTTGTTTCTCTTAGCTCTTATTTCTGTTAGAAAGCAACACAGGGATACTGTCAAAAGTGCAGTGACCTCTGACCCTTGTCCTCCCACTGTTGTTGCTTGTAATGTTTAATGTAATATCAGGGCAACAACCATCTATAATTTTCATTACCAATGAATCCGCCAACTGTTTAAAACCACAATCTCCTAAAAATATACCATGTTCAGGTCCTTTGTTTTGTCAAAACCATCAGTCTAAAAAAAAAAAATCAACTAAAGAATCACAATCTCACATCTCACATTTGAGTTACAAAATATGTTTTGACTCAATGCAACATGTAACTGTGGAATCCTGGACTGCACAGGAGATCAGGGCTGTGCCAAACCTTTTTGGAAAATTTGGGATTATCCTCCATGAACCGTCTCTCCATCGGCTGGAAGGTTCTTATACTTGCTCTGACCTGATGAAAAAAAAAATCCATGAAGCACTGAGAAGCAGACAGAATCAGGCCCACCTCGCCTTCATGTCCTCTTTGCACGCTGAACTTTTACTTACAGGGTTAAAAATAACCTCCAGCTCCAGAGTGATGCTCCCCTTCGACAGCCCACCTAAGTCCTCTTTCTTCAGCGGGAAGGCGATCTGCTGTCCCCTGCGGATCTGCAGGACAGAAAGGGCACCAGGTGCTGAACTCAGCCATGAACCTGACCATCAGTCATGCTGGATTACATCTTAGCAAGCCTTCGACTTGCTGGAGTGTTATCGCCCTCTTCACTTTAATTTAGGCACAGAGTGTAAATAGATTAGTGTATTGTCTGCGTGATGGACTCTTTGTGAGGTAGTGTGTACCGAGAGCAGGGGAATGGCAACTTTTCCCAGGAAGTCTGGCGCCTTGTCTCCATCCTCATCAAAGATAGTCACCACCAGAACATCATGAATGTCTTTGACAGGGCTGCAGAGACAAACAGGGGGGTCAGATACTCCTCACAGACCAGCCCACTCAACAACATTATGTCCCAGTTTTTCAACTTGTTGGCAAACAGCCTACAGCATACAGCATAGATGTGGCTCAGACTGCATACATCATGTAGTTCAGTGGGGAAAAGTGGTTTAAACTGACAATGTGAAGACTTTGTTCCACTCTGGGTAGAGGCTCTTGTAGACTGTGTGGGTCTGTAGTCTGTCGTTGCCCAGCTCCAGCACACAGAAGGGATCACTCTTGCCTGGACAACACAAGAAAAAACACGTTTGCACTGGGCTCCCTCGGTCCCTTTTCATGTAAAGTCAGAACAAAGGACAACACTTGAATCAAAACGTGTGACGTACCGTTTAAATCGGCAGCCAGCAGATCTGCACCCTTGACGACTTTGACTTGAAGGAAACCGACATCACGGAGGTTTTTCAGGGAGCGTTTCAAACTCTGAGGACAGAAGGAAGACGTAAGCATCAGGGTTTGGAAACATTTAAATCAGAAACCACACAGAACTGTACAGTCCTCTGAATCTGTTACTTAAATAATGATTTCCTTTCACATACAGCGTGTAAAGCCGAGTTGTCCTGATACACATAAGCAGATGTTTTCCACCTCAGTGCCAAATAGATGTTGCCACTTTTGACTTACACACCCATCTTAAGCAAGTTTCAAGTCACTACTAATTTATTTCTATATGTTTCTGGTATGAACTGAAACTATATTTCATCTAAAATGGTATGTTATGCTTTAGGAAATGGTTGATGGTAAAATATGCGTGATAACAGTATTTGAGGCAGATTGTGACGAGATATCTCCTCTCTCCACATCATCAAGTACGGTTTACCACAGGGATTCATGTTGGACATGTCTTCCTTTTCCTGTGTATACTTTCTCAGGACATCCTTTGTGTTCATGGCATCTCTTTCCACTGTTCCATCCAGGCTGCTACCTTAAGACCCTCTCACCACATGACCACTTAGCTGATATCCACAACTGGATGTTAAAAACTGCAGCCCAACACTGATTAAGCAGAAATTGTTACTGGTTCTTACCACATTATAAAAGGCAGATACTGCCATCTCTTGGCCCTTTGAAACAGCTTAAATCACCTAAAACTGTCTCAAAACTTTAACCCCTGTTAATTGCCACTTAAATCTAGATATGTTTAATCATCTCCAGATTATAATTAAGTTTGGACTGAACCCTCACTTAATAGTCACTGAGATGACCATACATGAGCTTTTACTCACCTTAATTACCAAATTTGGGATTTACCCAAATTCTCTAGGGCTCAGTTTCTCTGTCTGTCACTGACTGACTTTATATTTTACTACTTTATCTAAAATGTTGATTGATGACAATCAAATAAAAGTGTCAGATAAACTGACACTTGAAGAGGAACGTGTCGGTGGTGAGGAGATGCCACCATACGGTACAGACTGGACAAATACAGCAGAACAGGTACTGACATAGCTGTCCAACTGGTTTTTCTTTTCATGAGGTTCGTCGAGCGGGGCGGCACAGAGGTCAGAGATGGAGACGCCGCTGCATGTGTTCAGTGTAAGCAAGAAGACCAAGCGTCCTCTCCCCTGGTCCAGGGTGTTTGTGAACAGCTGCCTCTGATTGAAAGGGACCCTGGACAGGTCAACTTCACACCTGTACACACAAACACACACAGACAGGCCTTCACGTACTGTACTCTCGTGGAGGAACACACATGCAGGTTCAGTTGTAGTCATGCAAACATAAAACATGCATACATCACACATGTATGGTCAGGAATGTGCACAATACTACGTGCACATTCATATGACGGAGTGTGAATCTACGTACTGCAAAACTGATACTATGGAAAAAGATGAACGTGAAATGAATGCTTTTCCAACATAAAGGTAACATTAAAAAAAGGCAAGTATGCAGTTTTTTTGTTCACAAGCTTCATGTGTGGAGACTGTGCCCATACTGACTCACACTCACACACACACACTCACGTTCCCAAACACTCCTCGGTCCTCCGCCCTTCCTTGGACCACAGCTCCACCTCCAGGATGTCTGTGCTGCCCATGAACTGGTTAAAAGTGAACCTCTCTCTCCACTGAGGGTTGGACACTTTGCATTGATTCTGAATCAGAAATGAAGTTATGACATGAAAAATGAAAAAAAAAAAAAAAAAAAACTTAAAAAGCATGAATTCACATTCAGGTAACAGAGTCAGAAAACATCCATACCCTAATTTCCTGCTAATAATGCTGATTAACTTCTTCTACATGCTGTAAAAAAATGTAGTTTATAGTCATCTGCAGCTCATATTTAGAAAATTTAGCAGTTGTATTAAGTCCAGATTTTTTCCCATCGCACATGAAGGCATAAAGAGTCATTACTGTCACTTTGAACCTGCACATAAAAAAATGAAAAAGCAAAGGAGCAATGCTGCTCATTAGCATGTAGCTTTGATGTGTAATGGGCGATTTTGCAGAATAGCGAGATAATCATCAGTGACAGTAGCCACAGAGCCAGCAGCGCAAGAAAGTGAGCATCACTGCTAGACATCATCCAGCTGCCAGGATGAGTAGTGATTAGAGCTTAGGCATTTCATGTCACACACCAGAAATCCATTTCATCCATTGCTCTTCCCAGAGCTTCTCTTTTACATGATCTGTGATCACATCAGAGATTATAGGGGCATTAGGGCTCTAACATTTGCACTTTGGAACAGATTATTGTATTAATTATAAGCCACCCTTAAGAGGACTGCTTGTCTGCTGTGAAAAATTGGATGTCACGTAATTTCCTGCTCCTAAATTCTGATAAAACTGAGCTGCTGGTCATTGGCGCCGCTCGACGCAGATCACGCAACAGTGACAACAGTCAAGAATCGTGGCGTCACGTTTGTTACAACCCTCTCTTTTGACGGGCACATTAAAGAAACCACCAAGACGGCCTTTCCCACTGATGTAACTGATGCTAAAATTAGGTATTTCTGCCAGTGACTGATGCAGAGACTTGGTTATTATAATGTTTTGTTGTCTGGTCTGCCGTGTGTCGTGTACTAAACGTCTTCAAATGGTTTAGGATGCTGCAGCCAGAGTTTTAACTAAAACTACAACATTTGATCATATTACAGCTTCTCTTCGTCGGCTTCCTCTTCATGTCGGATCAGACTTTAAGGCGTTTCTTACGAGCTTGTCCCTTCATACTGGTCTGATCTCATTCCACTTTGAATTAGTGCTCATGTTTCAATTAGTTTGGGTCCAACACCTGTTACCATTATCCTTCTGATGGCTCTGTCTCAGTCTCTGTGAATCTGTTAACACTCCCATGTTTGTCCTGCTGATGAGAATGAAACCGTAACATTTTTAATAGCTGCACTTCTCTAATCCACTGCTCTGTCTCTGCTCCCACAAGCCTCCAAGCTGTTTGGGTTTCTCTTCTTCTCTAGCTCCCTTTCTCTCTCCAGGTCTTAATGATGGAGAGGAGGTCCTGTGGCTCAGGTCCTATTTGGTGACAGCTGAAGTTGCTCGGTGTCCTGGTGGATCCAAGTTGATCACATATGTTTTATAACCTACATGCACCAGTGATTCTGTCACTGTTGTTTGTCAGTTATACTGTGATGTTGTCTGTTCTGTACACACAACATCTGTTGTTCATGTGCGTCCCGGCAGAGGAATCTCTGCTGTGTTGGTCTTCCTGTTTGGTGCCTCTATTTTTCTCCTGCTCAAAGGGTTTTTTTGGGGAGTGTGTCCTTCTCCAAACGGAGGGTCTAAGAACATCACTGTTCAGACCGTAAAGTCACTTCGGCCAAATTGCGACGTAATTGGCAACAGTCAGGGATAAGTCGACACATGAATTTAGGGGAAGAGAGAAAAGGAGCAGAAGAGGGGGAGCATGAGAATAAGTCGAGACTAGAGAAGGGAGAAGAGGGGGTTTAAGAACAACCAGGACAGACGACAGCGGAGATGAACAGCTTCAGTACCTTGCTCTTGTAGCTCTGCTCTCCCAGCCTGAAGCGAACGAAGAGCTGACCTCCCACAGTGTCCAGCGGCAGATCTTGACCCTCGACCAGAGTCACTGACACAACAGAAGTCCACAGCTGACTCTTCTTCAGGGTCTCTGACAGACGAAAGCTCTGAAAAGAGCCTCCCGACTGCAGGAGAGGAATGACTTTCACATATTCTTTCCAACAACAACAACAACAATACTGATAAATAATGATAATAATAATAATAATAACACATTATCTCTCTTCTACAATGAAAAGAGGATAAAACTGTTCCGCCAATTAACTACGAGAGATTAAGTAAAGGCTTCGGTGGCTACAATAATCAGCAGCGTCTCTGTTCCATATATAATAGGGAGCCATATTCTAAAGATTAGCCGAGCTTACATGAAGACGCAGCGCTGTAGGGACGTACATTTAACCTAGATTCAATTAATGTAGATCAAGCTGACACCGATGCCATGTCTGAATACGTTCTGCCACATGCACAGGCAGGGAGGGAGGTTTCAATTAACAGACCATAGTGGATGCACTTGGCTGAGTACCAAAAATACCTGAAGTAGCAGGGGAGCGTGCACTCAGAGGCCACTTTATTGGGAAGACCTGTTCACTGATGCAAATAACTTCCAAACCCAGAATCATGTGACGTGTTTTTGCACTAATGCTAGGAATGAGCAAAGACTCCAGATGTGGTGGTTCAAGCCTGTCAGAAAGAGCTGCCCTACTCACATTCATAGATTCATGCACTACAGAGCAGAGAGTGTACAGAAAACGTTATGATAAGCAAAAAAAAAAAGGAAAAGCATGCATTCAGCAGCTGCTCTACGGCTGCAAACACCTCATCAGTGAGAAGTCAGAACACGACGCCCAGACTCCTTTAATGGATAAATATAGTAAGATTCTATTTTTCATTTTTGTTATTGTCAGCAAATCCCGTGAAAGAAACAAAAACCAGAAAAGCTTTAGTTCATCTCTCAATATTTCTAACTGTCCATACCCTGTCTGTGGCACTCTGCACCGAGCCCCTTGGTGATTCTACTTACTAATAGGCAGGTATACTTGATGCTTCAGTGGCCACCAACTGTTAATATTCAATCTTTAAAATGACTAATAACATCACATTTGTCAGATCTGTTTTAAAGAATATGTGGCTCTTTGCTGCCCTCTTGTGTAAAGAGACAGAAATAAACTGCAGATTAACTTCAGCACAGGTAACTTCCAAAATAACTGTTTGAATCAAATGTTGGTGAAAAAGAATCAGCTTCACTTTACTGAGGAACTAGTTGTTATCCTTCATGTGATGATGTCTCTCTCTCTCTTAACCAAAGTCAGTGTTACTGTTTAATGTTCGTCCAGTGGGTTCCCTCCATCATGCCTTACCCTAATACTTCGTTTTCGTTTTTGGGGCCACCTCTGCCAACAGGAGCATGCATGTTAGGTGCAAAACAGAATGAGTAGTTAGTAGACAGAAGAACACGAGTAAAAACGTATATGTGTGGCAAACACAATGCATCACATGCATCCCTACTTCGAGATAACATGCAGTAAATATATATGGGAGTTTTCCATACGGGGCCTCTTTTGCTGTCTCCGTTTCTGAGTGACAGGCTCATGTCCACCAGCACAACACCCATGTCCTCCTCCAGGCTGTTTGGGTCGTCCAAGGGCAAAGACAGCTCGGTGACCCTTCAATTAAAGGCATCAAACACATCTAGATCAAAGGTGGCCACGATGGAGGCCGCGATGACCAAAAACACGACACGATGTGGTTTCACCAGAGTCATGAAGCAGAGAGAGAACACACACAGAGCACGGAGCAGCTGCAGTGGGACAGATGTGGATAATGTGGTCATTAATGTGGGCTGATGAGGCATGAATGAACATTATTTATTCTATATATACACTGAGAAACCAGTTTATTAGCACTCCTGTTCAACAGTCCTATAATAATGTATGTACTAAGCTTACTTAGATTTATGGACACAATGTCTGAGACACTTTACTGATGATTTTGCAATAGAGGTGTCAGCAAATGTAGTATTACGTTGAATGAAACAAAGAGAGCACTTATCTACAGTAATGTGTTCATTCAGAGTATGTGTATGTGGATTGTACACGACTGGGTCAACGTGGGGCATAGGGTGTTTTACTGAAGTATGCTACTTGTATTTATGATATGATTATAATGTAATTATAATCACGGTTTAAAACAAAGTCAGGTTTCTAAATAAAAATAAATGTGGGAATCAATTCATCCAGTTCTGGGTACTTTTACATCTGGAGGCCAAAGCAAAAGAATCTGAATCTTTGTTTGAAATGGTCACCAGACTCATAATAGAGGCGAAGCTTTTGTTTAACAGCCAAAAAATTACTAAAACGTTTTCCTTTGACATCAGAGATACTGAACACTTATGTGTTCATGTAAAAAATAAAACACACTCTTGGTAATATTCTCATCTGATTGTTTTAATATTGACATCAGCATCAACCATCGCCGACACATTAACGGTGCACACTCCAACTGCTTCCATCACCCGCTCCCACACCCTCACTCCCGCTGAGGCACTCACTTGTCAATCTCCAGATCGCTCAGGGTGACGCTGGCGGAGCCCATGAAGTCATCAGTTGTCAGATCACGGTCGTATACCTGTCATGTCAAACACAACAAGAGATAGTTCATGCAGACAGCAGCGCAGAGGCTGTGGAGCGTCATCCACTATGATCAGCTAGTCCTTAATGTGAGCACAAATCAGACGTGGACTTTTAAGGATCACTACAACAGATAGATAGATGATTTAATTTACTGCTAAAAGGTTGGGAGATATTGCACTGACATGCTCTAAGACGGGAGAAACAGCTGCTGACATGAGGCGAAGGGTTGTGGTAGCAGACTTCTCAGTCAGATAGTTGTTGGGTAAAACATTTTATTTACTCTTGCAAATTACACTGAGATGTAATCACAGTATTTCCCCCAAAGCACTGTACTACAGATATGGTACACACTATTTTATTTCATATTTTACTTTATTTTATGAGGCTTTATTGTTTCCAAATCTGCCAGTAAGTCCTGAACTGAACTGAAGCACAACACCGAGCACAGCGATGCATTTTAAAGGCGCTCTGACTGACCATGTGAACTGTGTCACACTTTTCACACCTTTACTGCTTCCTCTTCCTCCGGCCCACTACGGTAGCAGCAACTCACCAACGGTAAAGTGGTGAACTTTTCCTACAAAACAATGCACTGGACGTATAAGACGTTACCTTGATGTACAGTCTCTGGTTCAGATCCTTCACAGGCAGGGAGAAGGTCTCGTTCCAGGTGGGGTTCAGGTCTTTATAAACCACTTTACTTTTGTAGAAGGTTTTTCCGTCCAATTTGAACTTCACATAAGGGTCACTGGTGCCTGGAAACAATATACAACAAAAAAACAGTGTGGATTATTTACTAATACGTCTTGCTGATGTTTCTGGAACTGATCAGACTAGTAGGGTGGCTGGTGGAGGGGGGGTTGGTGTTTTATTAACACACAGGGCAGCTGTTGATAGAGATAGTTTCTGCTGCTGGATTAGACATTAACCATTAACCAGCTAATTCAAAGGTCCTAAAATATTCCTCCTGAGCTGTTAAAGGACATTGGTTTGATTTCTGAACAGAACTGAGGACGGGTTGACCCGTCGTCCTGACCGACCGTAATAAATACAAATGACCCGGCTTCTAATTTCTAAGCAGCCGTTTCCCACGTGTCTAAACTTCTGCAGAGATCTACTGGTTTCCAGTAAAAGGGAGGACCAGTCTGCTCACAGTGTCATCGCTCATGCGTCTGTATGGAGGATGTGGGTTTTCTTTCACTCCCCAACTCAAGAGACCGCAACTTCCTGAATTAAAAGCCAATCAGAGATCGGCTTCCACTATGAAAAGTGACGGCAGCTGAAAACTTTATTTGTGTGTGTTTATTAGTGCCAACTGTATCACATGCAGATAGAGCAGTGAGGTGAAGGATTCAGAACACTCCTTATTCTATCATCATCATCTTTCATTAGATAATAATTAATACTTTTATATCTCACATCTGTTGCTGCTCTGCTAAATCATTTCCATTCCAGAGTAAAGGAAGGTAAAGTCTGTGACTTCTAGCGATTCTGTCTATCGACCAGCTGAGGGCAGCAGGTCACCCGACACAGCTTGTATTCCTCTGGATCCGTGTCTGATGATCACGCCTGGCTCTGTGTGGTATATTGCTGTTACAACACAAGCATTACATTACAAACCTGCCACATGACAAACCGATGTTGTCCATCAGCAAACAGCTGTCAGCACATGCTAGCATTGCAGCGTACATAATCAGATTAAACAGAAAGAATAAAAGGTTGTTCACACACCGCTTTCTAAAAGACTGTATGGTCTTAACAATATACAGTGAAACCAAATCCTCCTGCCCCTTGATTCCCCCCCCAGACTTCTTTTTCTGAATTGTCTCTATGAAGAGCCTGGGTGTGTACAGACAAAGCCCGAATGTAATCCAAGCACATGCCCAGAGAGAAGGGCCTGGTGGGATGAATGCTGGGTGTGGCTCAGACAGGTTCTAATATGCTGTGTGGAATCCGGCCCTGGCTGTTGCTCGAGCGTCACAGCAAACCAAACTCTCAATAGCAGAGTGTGTCATCAAGCAGACACCCCTGGCCTTCGCTACCGTGCCAAGGCTGAGCAAACACACCAACGGAGGCCAGTGCGAGCGAGGACACAAGTTTGGTCTGGTAGGTTCGAATGTCGTAAACAGTCTTCTGGGCACAAATAATCTTAAAGGTTTGATAAGTTTCAGGAACTAAACGCAGGTAAGGAACGATGACGACTTCACTCATCTCTGTTGTTTCAGAGAGAAATAAAACAAAACGTACACACACACGAGTTACAGCATAAGCATGAGAAATCAACAGGAAGAATAAATGAATAACAGCAGTGATGTTTACTCGCTGAGACAGAAATGCACATGACGACAGAGGCGATAAGAGTCAGAAGTAACTGGAATGTAAGGATGGCAGCAAGATGAAAAACACACCACACAGTGTAAACTACACTCATTGTGGGAAAAATGTAGCTGTCAGATTGAAACAACCTGGCAGGAACACAGAAGTGGATACAGAAGATGCATTATTAGTTATAGAGCTCATGATACCTCCAGGCTGACAAATCACATGAGCAGAAAAAGTTGACTGACCAGTGGGGAAGTTAAAGCGGGAGGGTAAAGTGACAAATGATACAACTCCAGTCCGACACTTCTCATTTGATGCTGTGTTCTTCAGCCGTTAGCATGGCTCGATTTACTGTTTGCATAACATCAGACTCTGTCCCATCTGACCGTTCTGCCAACACTAAGGTGGTCATACAGCACAGTTGCCGTCCTCCGCATGCAAAACGGCAGCACACGAGTACACAGACAGGCCCGCTGGTGTTTGCACTTCCCTGTTGTAATGTAGGATCATGCAGTATGTGTATGTGCTGCAGTGGTGCGACGGGGTCCTTACCACAGCGGTCCCTGATGACCAGGTTGCGTCCCTCCTTCAGGTTGATGGTGAGCAGGAGGGACCTGGGAGGATCCCTGGTGTTCTCCGACACACTCAGGGTGTCGTTGCCCATCTCACACTGGACACACACATCATAATATTATTCATGTTATTACTACTAGGAACACGTTTGATTGCTTCATGAACATGAAAAGACTAATTTCCCAACATTTGATGCCAACTTTCTCTACTTTTGATGGTTGGTGCTACACATTCCAATGCTGAGATGGATTCCCAGTCCAGTGGGAAAAAAGCTCCAGGTTTTCATATTTTCTTTCATATTCCCAAATTCTCTTAGTATGTGAAAGTGTTGATTCTATTAGAATTCATCATGCGGCTGTATCGAACCATATTTTGCTCACACAGGCTCAAACAGACAGTTTAAATTATGTACTAGTTTATTATATTTACTTTTCAGAATACCAATAATATAAAAATAACATAATAACAGAATCACGATATCCTGCTCAAATTACATCTGCCTGTACAGGTGGCAGATATTCTGTGCATTGTTGCCATATGGCCACAATTTAGCAGCTACCACCCTATAATTTCTTATTTTTTTTACATTTTTTTTCAAATGGCAATTTTAAATATATAAAACAAGTAAGTTTAAGTTTTACCATAAGTTTGATTAGTTTTACTTATTTACTTGTTTTGTATTTGTTAATCGTGATAATAATTCAAGCACTCGAGGGTTAATTGTGGTGTGTATATCCTCACATCCTCACCTCAACATTGTGACAGGAGGCTGAAACTGATTTGTACTTTCGTTTATTCATTTTTAAATCACATGCTCTTCACATGCTGGAATTCACTTCTGCTGTTTTGACCACATTTTTAATGCCGTTTCTGATACATACTTCTGAACATGAAAAGTCTATGGAAGGCTTTATGTGGTTGTTTGGCATCTATGCCTCCATGCAATGGATTATTTAATCAGTATTAAGCCGCTCCACCAAACCGAGCATCTTTCAGGGAATAAACCCCGGTAGCCTGGAATCACCCAGCTCAGCGTCCCGGCCCTGACCGGCCACAAAAGCCAGGACGCTGAACACTGAACACCACACACACCACACACACACCATACACATACACACACGTGCACACACACACACACACACTTATTTTTCCATCACGTCCTGAACACAGCACAATAATCTGGAATTAAACTCTGACATGAGTGTGTGTCAGACAAAGCACAACGCTGCTGTCTGCACAAAGCAGCCACTTGACAGAAACAGTTTACTGCCGAGTCCTTTTAACCACAGAGACAAAACGTGAGATGAAACCACCTGCGCTTAACTTTTTTACGTGATGTTGTTTGTGAGATAAATCCTCAGAAGACAACAAAGCACATACTATTAAAATGATATCATCTCAACAACACAGAATTCTCACATCCTGGACTGAACTGCACTTTACCATGTTCTCTGCTTAAAGCAGTTTGCTTTCTTCTGGTATAGTCCTTGCAGTTTCATTCACAGCTGTTTCCACAAATCGCCACAGTATTTTACACTATTCTCTGATCATTTAGGAACTTCATGTAAAAAATGGATGGTCACATAACTAGAGGAGAATGTGCATCTGTTTTTTTGAGTTTAAGGAACGAAACGCATGGAGATTTTCTCATTTGCATCCATGCTGTGTTGAGATTCTCTGTTTTAACACATTTCAAGGCCACAGAGGTCAAGAGACCACGTCCAGATTAACCTGCTCTGAGGCTCCGGGGACAAAATGAACTGGTGTGCCTCTACAACCCCCCCTGGTTTTCATACCAAGTGTACAGCACTGTCTTCTGGTTACAGCTAGTCAAATCAAGTCACGTCAATTTTATTTGACTTGACTTGCCCCCAGTGTGCTGCAACAGCACTGGTTGTAGATAATTGAGCACAATGTCATTTAAACACCATGTAAGGTGGGGGGGGGCACGAATGTCTGTGCAACTTTCACCGCAATCCGTCCAATTGTTGTTGAGATAGAGAGAGTTGTTGTCTAAATGATGATGTTGGTGGTTCCCTTCCTCGGTTTTCAACAGTGTAAGAAAGGGGTTGTGTTTGCATAACTTAAGAGCTTATTGGACTGAATGCCATGTTATCACAGTGAGACCATCAAGGGTGTGGTGCCAAGCCATTAAACAACATTCTCTATTTGCAGTCATTGTTCAGCGCCACATTTGGTTCAGCCAGTTTCATCAGTGACGAACCAAAGGGACTGACATGGTCCTGACATGGTACCCCTCCCTCAGTGAGTGGAATCTAATACAGGTGGAGATGATGTGGGGAAATCATTTCCCTTTGTTCACAGTGCTGCCCATTGAATAAGGTATTTACTGAACTATTCTGTAAGTCATTATGCTCAGCCTGCACAGCAAACATGATTGTGAAAAGACAAGACAGTCAGACTATGATTTCACAGGTGAAAGAAGTCAGACATTTTATCAGCCAAATGAACAATTGATTAATCGACAAAGTAAACGGCAGATTAATCAATAACAAAAACACTGGTTAGTTACAGCCCTAGATTATTTTTTAAACTGAATGCCACGTTACATAGTGATAGTGACGTGGTGATGCTGGTGTTCTGTTCTTTGTATGTATATGTCCTGAGGTTTGTTTTTCTTTTTGCTGTGTTCAGGTCCCTCATGCAAAGTGGCAGTAATTGATTTTGCATATGCTTGAGTTCCATTAAAAAGTAAAAAATAAACCCTCCGTTAAGCCCAAAACAAAACCAGAAAGACGATAGGCGTAATTTAGTTTGTATGGATACCCAGCGATCAGGGATACAAGTCACTGTTCTGACAGCTGCTTCAGCAAACCAAGGTTATTTTAAGTCCTGTTACTACCACAAATACTATTGACTGAGGTGAGAAGTGAGAAGGATGAAACACGACAGGTCTCCTGGGTGTCCACCTCAAACCAGGTGTGGTTTGTTAATCATATTAAAAAATAAAAACATCCGGCCAGACATTAACCCCCACCATCACCAACCCCAAGGCCTCAAGGCAATTCAGCAACATGTAACCAATTTATGAATGCAGTTTATTGATCTGAGTCAGATGTCCTGTAACAAATCAGATGAACTAGTAAGAGTCTATGTTTGTCTACGAGCAGGCGGCTTGTCTACAGAAATGACCGTTTCCTCCACTTATTGTTCAGGCGTCTGTGGACGGAGGCGACAAAAAGCTGATAGAAGTAAATATTTTAAAGGAAATGTTTATATCCATGTGTACACTGTGACAGACAAAAGTGGAAACACGTTTGCCTTGTGTTTATTCTTTTAAAGATGTGTTGGCCACAGACGGCTCTATTAGACAGAAACAGGGGTGACATGTAGGTGACATGTAGCACAGGGCCACAGGATGGAATCGAACCTGCTGCGTTTAGGCCATGAGCCTTTAAGCTATGCACTCTACTAGTTGAACCATCTGGGTGCAAGAGTATATGCAAGAATTCTATTTAAACGATCCTGTTTTTGTTGATTTTAAAAAGACTGTCCACCATACAATTAAACTGTTTTTAAACAAGTAAACCTCAAATAATCAAAATTAGAGTGAAAGATTTCTAGTGTTCAGCACAATTTGCACTCAATTTCCCTCCGCTGTGCCAGATGTCTCTAAATATGAAGGTTAGCCACAGAATATGTGGAATAATGGGCATCTAATACCACAAAATATATGTGGAAATATTCACATGTATCGAGACAAACCGGGATAATGACCTGATAATGACAATATGTTTCCAGGCCATGTGGGGGCCTTCATAAGTTTGAGACGGCTGCTCCACCTGATAGGACCTGTTGACTCCTACTGATATTATACCTCATGACCGACAAGATAATGTCTTTGTAAGGATGTCCAGCTGATCTTCTCTCTTTCCCAATAGTGCAGCAAAGATCAGCTTTATAAGACAAAGGTGAAAGCAGGTGCTAAATGTGCTCACGCCTGTTTGGCACCCATGCTCACATCCACATCCTTGTCACTGTTGAAAGTGTCACAAGGTTGCAGAGACATGACTCGTTAAATCTCATGCTTTGGCAGTATAAAAACACACAGCCAGAGTTTACTTGGAGACTATTGGTTTTGGAAGGACCTAGGATTTCTGCTTCATCCTGCTCCTCCAAGTTAAACTTTGTACATCCTGTGCAAATACACATGACACCTCACACCCACCAGTGCACAATAAACCAGCTAATTCAGAAGTGGAAGTACCTTAACTCTTTGCCTGTGAGCTACAGGGAAGCAAAACACAACACTATGCAAGCTTGTTCTACTGTCATGCTCACTGTTACTGATGCAACAAGAACATTAAATAAGAAATGGAAACATTAATTCGAAGTAAGAGCCAAAAATCTCTTAAAAACTTTGAAGACCTTTGACTATGTTTCCAGGATTGATCTGTTATTTTTAAAGTGGTTCAACATTTCAAATGCAGTCTGTACCTGTGTGCTGTCCTGGGAAACGTCCACAGAGGGCACGTCTGGGCTGTAGACGGTCATCATCTCTGGCAGGCCCAGCTCCTCGGGCTCCATGCCCCTGGCAGATCTGTAGTTTCTCTCTGGAGAGCCCTTCTCCTCGTCGCAGAGACAGCTGAGTGACTCCTGGGAGGAAGCCCAGTCTGTGCTGTCTGCAGGCACACTTAGTCTGTGTTCACTCCTCCCCGATTCCAAACTAACTACTCCCATCTTCGGGCCGCTCCCACCTCCTGTCGGTCCTCTGGCAGGCCTGGCAAGCGGGGAGGAGGGGCTGCTGTAGCTGGGGGAGTTGCACTGCTGGACCTGCACGCTGGAGGAGACGTGAGCGTACTCCTGCCTCATGTTCCTCATGTCGGGAACGGAGGAGCTCATCCGATGGTCCATGGTGTGTTCCAGCGGGACGAAATGCTTGCTCATCTTGCCCAACCGGAAGTGTGGCAGCATCTTCTGGCGGAGATTCCGCAGCATGCCCGGCTTCTTGGAGTCCATGATGGGAGGGAGGATCGGTCCGTGTCTAAGATCTGGACATCACTGACAGCTACAGTAAAAAGTAGAGACAGAAGAAAGTCAGTCACTGTCATTCATCTACTGCTGTGACTGATGTTAAGATGCAATTCAACTTTGTTCATCTTTGCTCAGCCACTCTTATATCCATTTCTGTCAATGTAATCTACAGCCAGTAGCCTGTTAGCTTAACTTAGCATTAAGACTGAAAACAGGGGGAAACAGGGGGAAACAGCTAACCTCCGCTCTGTCCAAAAGTTAGAAAATCCACCTGTAAAGTTCATGAATTAAATGATATCTTGTTTGTTTAATCTGTACAATCACTGTACAGCTTTATTAAGGATTAAACAATCAACAGCAAGTGTTAATTAGTGAGCTTTAGCTAGACAGGCAGGACATCTCCCCTCTTATTTCCAGCTCTTACAAGGATCTAACCATCTGCTGGATGTAGCTCCATATTTTGCTATTCCTTTAAGTCATATCAGTTTTCTTACATCATCCCTAAGACGTATTGTCACTCAGCCAAACTCTTGGTGAGGTCACTGCTCATCGCGTATTTACAGAAAATATCTTGTTTCCTTATCCTGCTCCTGGGGCCTACATGCACGGTTTACATGTTTTCCTGCTGCAACACACCTGAATGAATATGTTTCAGTCAGGTGTGCAGGGAAACATCTAATTCATGCAGGGCTGTGGGCCCCCAGGAGCAGGATTGGGAGACACTGGTTTAATCAGCCACCACCTGTTCTGTGTGTGTGTGTGTGAGTGTGATTTATTTATTTATTTTTTTCAAATGTGAAACCATTACATGTTATCAGTAGATATCACAATATGATCTCTTGGCACAGAAACAAAGGAGCAAAGACAGACGAAGGGGAAGAAGGAAAGGAAAACATCAGTGACAACAGTCCTCTGGAGGGTGATGATTAACTCACGCTGCCCAAGATAATCATGGCATAATAAATCATTCTCCACAGAGCAGACCATAATTATCAATATTTAAAGTTATAAACACAGATTACTCTTCCTTTGTGTGACACAAACTAAGCAAATATTCTCAGATGTATGATTACATCACTTTTGTCCTTGGGCAAAGCTGTTTTATCACTGTTGACCCTTTTAATGCATTTACTATCCCGACAAAACTAAGCAAGCAACACAAAACAATATGTTTGAAAGACTGCAGAACATCTTGACGGCAAATCCCCGATCATCAGTTACATCTTCCACACCTGATTCTAAATGCTTTTCCATCCAGCTGTAATAAACCTCTACATCACACACTGTACCTTTATTCAGCATACAGCATCCGCAGTGCAGAGCGACACGCACAGACACTGCACAGAAATGACCCCCCCCCTTCTGCACAATCAAAATGAAATGACACATCAGCAACACACACCTACCATCACAAGACAAAAGAGGTGTACCTGAATACATGCAGGATAAATCAGGGATGAGGTTTCTCATCTAATGACACTGTTTGTGTATATAAACGAACAGCTGTGTGACCCAGCTACATGAATTACTTGTCATGATAATAACGTAATAACAACGATCAACGAGCCAACAGCAACATTTGCTAATTGTATTTGATTTTACTGGAGCCAGACAGGCCAATCACTATCGAGTTACATCAGTTTTCTGCCCTCAATAATTGCCTGCTATGTTTACATGCGTGTTTGTTAACACAGGAATGCCACAAACATTTTAACCAAAATGATGCCTGAATAAACAGCAGTGCTTTCAGAACCATTAAAAGACCTGTCTAAACATACTTTCTCACGGCTGAAGACACATTTAGTCATTTCTGGTCCTTTAGTCTGTGGGCAGGGCTCAGGTCGCTCCTCCACACAGCCACAGTGAACCAGGTGAGGTGAAGATAAGGTAAGATAAGATAGTGTTACTCAAGGCCAAAGCCGGTGTTGGTAAAACTGGGCGTGTTGCTCACCCAATGAAAAGTTACGTGAAAAAAAGAGCTCTGAAGCAGAAGGAGAAGAGGAGGGAGAGCAGGGGGAAGAGGCAGAGCGGGGGACACAGGTCAAGGAGGAGGGAGAGACAAACATGCCGAACACAGCAAAAGAAGAAAAAACAGGGGCTGCTTCCACACACTTGTAGTGGTTCATAAGTGATGGTGGAGAGGGATTATTTGTTCCTGCATGGCGGACATGAAAGGCATTTCTGTTCTGTTACACTGAATGTGGTGGATGAAAATAAATCCAACAACAAAGAACAGGACATAATATGTCCAGAAAAAAAAAGCACAGATGTAAAGCGACACCTTTGATTCGGGGAGACAAAGGAAGTATTTTATGAAATGCCATTAAACTGCATTACACTGTACAGATTTGCCTAAAGTGATCATCAGTACCAAACATGCTGTGACTGAGGTCTTATCGCATTTTTGGAGTGCAGCCACTACAGTGTGTGTGTGTGTGTCTTTGCTGAATCATCTATTGTTCATTCACTGTTTACCCACTGCAAAATCAGTCTTATTCCATAAAACAAGATCTCTCTTTCACGACATGAACAAACAGCGTGCAGACAAAGCAGTCTGTGCATATTGTGATGAGTCATTAACGCTTTAAGCTCCATTTCAGCAGTATAAACAGCAGCACTACCTGCCCAGAGCTTCTGCTGCTTCAGACAAAACCTGCCTCTGTGAAGCAGCAGCCCCGTAAGCCTCTCACTCACATCAGACTTTATACTGTCATGAACTGCGACCAGTGATCGGCCATGCTATCAGCTAGTAAGGGGAAGTGGAGGAAGACTGGGGTGAGGGAGGGGCAGGTGACAGATCAAGGAACAAGAAGACGTTTACAAAACCCGCACAGATGATGACACTGACACTGAAATTACAGTTTGAGATCGAGAACCCCAGCAAAAAATTCAAAATGCCACAGCTAAGCTCGGATGCAACAACATAACAACAGGTGATTTGAGTTTGATCAGTATGAACAGTTACAGCTGGAGGTGAGCTGAGCTAGTTTTCCCCCAAACTACCACTTCTCTCTATACGTGATGTTTGCAGAGAACGAGTGAACTAATAACTCAGATATCTGTAGCCTGGATTCAGATTTCTCTAGCCTGACCCAAATACGAGGATTAGATGGTGGATGGCTGAAGGGGTGAGAGACAGAGAGCAGGCAGAGGGAAACCATGATGGTCACTGATATCTGACAGCAGCATGACTGCAGATATGTCTGTTATTAAGTCTTTTATTCCAGTGACAAGTAACTGAGAGGAAAAGTTTACCTGAAGTCTGCAATCTTGTCACGATGGAGCCGTCTACTACAGTAGTGTTTATGTTATGTTAAGACTAATCCTGTGTCGTCCGTTATCAGACGTCTTATATGCTAAATATGTGTCTCGTTTCTTCTTCTGCAAGTTATTTTTGATGACTCATCCTGGGCTCGGGGGCAGTTACACAAATGTATCCCATCAAAAGTGATTTGGGGTCACAACCCTACCACTTGAGCTCGTAGGCAGTTAGCAGAGCGATCACTCAGGAGGAAGTGTGTGTCTGGGTTTCAACTGGAAACAACTGTATGATCCTCCTGATCCACCAACACAAGTGAGGGAGGTGTGTGTGTGTGTGGACAACAACAGGCAGGACAAGAAGAGGTGAAGCCTGTGTTTTGCTTGCTTCTTATCTTGTGTCAGTGTCCCTGAGTCAGAGTCAAGGCCTCTTGAGATGAGACCACTGGAGCTGCAAATACTCCAAATCTACAAATGGTGGCTAGAAAGACGCCCTAATCCATATTTCTCTATGAATAATGGATCGATCTTAACCTGACATGCTGGATGGCTTGTTGCACGCAACCACCTGGGGCATCGTCCATGAACTGGTTGTAGGCACGTATAAACAATACTTGATTGGATGAGCCATCTGTCTATCACTCTCTAACACAATCACATGTCACTTCACTTTAGATCAATGAACCATATAACAGAGTTAAAGCTCTTGCCAAAGTCAGTCACTAATAGAAATGAAGAAATCCTCTCCAGTTCAGAGATAACTGCCCCTTTAGCAGCATCTAGCATCTTGCTTCTTGCTTCTTGCTCTCGCCATACCAAACCCCGCCTACTGCTAACGCTGATTTGTCCAAACCTGTCTCTTGGAGCTTGGCAAGATGAATATTAATGAGATCAATATCTCACAAGGTAAGATTTCCATTTTGGACTACGTGTGAAGTTTAAGAGGCCACTCAGTGACGAACCAACAAAATCATCACCCAACTTGGCAAATCTTCTCAGAGCTACAAAGTGTTTTAGCATCTTTCTAGTTAGTTAGTTACTTAGTTAGTGAGCAGCCATGCAAATGAATATTAATGCTGTTCTGTGACTAATGGATGTGTAAATATAAGGCCTCCCCACAGCAACTTTAAAAGATTTTAATATGTATTTAAGTGTTGTGTTTATGGCTTGTTTCAGTTGAGGCCAAAATTGCAGGTTAAGATCATCTTTATTGGATCTAAAATGGAGCTCGCTTCACCACCTTTCTGTGTTATGAATAGAGCACAGGTCACGCTCTGTCTGAGTCTTTCATTGCATCATTATTCCAGATTCCAGCTTCTATTGTGAGTTTTACCAGCTGACACTGTGAGTGACGTGACTGGTTCAGCCCAAGTCCATTACTGCTGCTGTGGGTACAGCAGACAAACCAGTTCCCCTGCATGACTGCTTACAGGGCTACGAGCGCTCATCCCCTGCGTTGTCATGGTATTTTATTGTTGGGGTGTTTCACTACATCGACTCATGTCAGAGAAACTTACACTCAACTTACATTCTTCAGGAACTTTATCGGCAAACAGGAGTGAAGCCAAAGAGCAGCAGCAGTAACAAATATGTCTGTAACACCAGGAAGTCCAGTCCATCACTCCAGAAACCAAAAAACATGCAGAAATGTCACATGCTGGAGAGGTTTAGAAGCTGTTTTAGCCAAATACTTGTTTGTTTGTGCTGTCTGAATAGTCAATTCTATCCAACATCTTTACATTACAGAGTTTCTTTGGTTACTGACTCAGACTGGGATGCTTAGCTGTGCTCTGTACACTGCAGTCTGCAGCCTTTAAACAGAGAGCCTCCACATCAATAATTAACTCTGGATAGTCCCAATAACCTTAACAGCCCCGTTTTGAGCCATTACAACAGCCAGGGGGATTTACAGAGAGCTGAAACTGAAATGCCATCGAACAGGACACAGAACCGTCCATTTGACTATAAAAATGAGTTAAGAGCTAACTGTGTATTAATGTGGGTAAAACCGTTGAAACGTTGGTGTAATCATGTGACAGAGACCAGGTGAGTCATCAACGTTTTAACAGGGGGGTCAGCCAGACCTAACGTGGACTGAAGAGGTGAGATCTGAATGGCCAGGTAACGTCAGACCAGCATGCTTAACGGGGAAAAGTACAATTTAATCAAATATCAATTTTTAATTATGAGTCTAGTGAAGAATAAATGGCAAACACCCCTTTTACAGTGGAGATGCACGACTTTTTCCAACTATTCAGTAAGCCACCAAATACTTTGATAGTTAATTAATCATTTTTATTCAGTTAAGAAAATGGCTGATTACAGCAAATGTGAAAATGTCCTGGTTTCTTTACTCCTCTGTGACAGTAAACTAAATATCTCCGGGGTGCAGACATGAGAAATCGCCTTAGGCTTTGGAAAACACTCATCATCATTTAACCATTTCTGACATTTTATGGACAAAACAACTAATCCACTAATGGAGAAAGTGATTGACAGATTAATTGCTGATGGACATAATTGTTAGTTGCGGCCCAATTTTACAGAGCATCCCTACTGCCGGTGGACATGTGAGGGCTGTGACGCAAAATCCTTCTGCCAAAACGTATTAGTTAAAACAGAAGAAACCATTGGTGCAAAAGTCAGAAGTCACAGTATTAAACCAAACTGTGCACCTACAATAATAATGGCGTGCATCTGATGAGAGCACACACCCTACCCTGCTGATAAGAAACGTTCACACACTTACGTAATTATAAAAAAAATACACTTACACAATAATTGGAGATTGTAAAAGAGCTACAAACTGATGAAACGCTGGATATGATTTGACGCTGAAACATCAACATTAACACATAAGTCGGCGTGTGGAAATGTTTGCATTTATTACAGCTGTTTTATAAGTGAACCATGAGTGCTGTGTTCAGGGGTGTTTGAAAAGAGTCTGCATACAGTAGGCCTCAGCCACTGTTATTATTATTACAGGTGCTGGAGCAGGCTGTCACATGCACCGAAGACTGTAAGGAACACGCTCACATATTTCCACTTTCAATCCCAAATGAGGTCACCACTGTTTGAAAAAAAAAAAAAAAAAAAAAAAAAAATACAGGCTGAATTTACAAAATGCCTGATAGAACACAAATAACGGATGATAGCGTTTTAAAAATGACTCTGGGTTAATCCGGTGCTAACCATGAAAGCACTTCTGCTGACTGGATCTGGTAGATTTTAGAGATCTAAATGATGAACAAGCAGTGATTTTATCTGCCCAAAACGGATAGAAAATAAAAACATCTGTGCATTTTGAAATTACTTCGCTATGAATTCTCATTGTAATACCAGATAATCGTACACTGTACATCACAGGGGAACATGTTCTCATTTTTAAATACCTGCTGCACACTTCTCTTCAAACCTATGTTTTAATAACCGATATGGAAGCACTCATAAAAACTTTCATATGCCTTTTATGTGTTTTTTTCTCCCCTCAGTCTGTTGTGCAACTGCATCACAGCCCTGTCTGAACATGAACACAAGACAGAAGCTATTTCCTGCAACGGCTTCAGTTTGCAGTTCCTACACATCGATGTGGAGCAAGAGCAAAGGTTACAGCAGAAAATACACAACCATAAATAAAAAAAGTTTCACCAGATCTTGAACTTTTGGTTGACGGTTTAGCCAAAACTTGTGTGGGCGGTGACAACAAGAAGCCCCTGTGCCTGCAGGGTCTGACACATACTGGAATTTATTAGGGGGAAAACCCTTTTTTTGAAAAAACAGAAGCATGGTCACAAAGAGGTTTCAATTTGCACCCAGAGTTAATAATAATAATAATAATAGCACCAAACAGGAGTCCTGAAAAAAGCCACACTCGTGCTCCACACACACACACACTGCAAAAACATGCTCAGTCAGAGAGGGTCAAGCCAATTTCCTATTTAAAAACCCTGGAGAGAATATTTCCCTGCTTGCAGAAAAGGAGAAATATAACATTGCATCTTCACTGAGTGGACAGGAGGCTGCTCCTCTGTTCGGCATGTAGCACTAACCCTTTAAAAATGACTTCACACAGTTTCATCACTGGAGAGTCTCAGTGGCTCTTTTTAAAAAGCAAGTTTGGTTTGTTTGACATCACTGCCGACTTTTATCAAAATGATTTCTTGTTTTAAATATATTTATATCTTGCACAATACAGGGGGTTAAACAGTACTGCCAGATGTTTGAACACAGTCTCCTTCCACACAGATGTTGGCAGCATAAGTTCCCACGAGGTCACAGGCAGTGAACTCCTCACCTGTCAGGAAATGTTTCCGGGCAGGAAGGAGGCTCACCTGGCCTGCCCCACCTGGGAGACCCCCACAGGTAACCAAAGTTTCTGCTGCACCCCAACAAAAGGAAATAACGAGTGAACTTTTACCTTTTCTCGCTGCTAAAAAAGACCCTCCGACGTGTTTTGCTCCTTCAGCTCATGTCTGTGGGGCATTAGAGGCAGAAGACGGGGCAGCAGCGGCGGCGCAGGTCTGACAGACTTCCTCTTCTCCGTCTGAGCATCAGGCGTCAAGTCAGACACAACACAGCCTCCACCACAGGGGGACTGTCAGAATAAAAGCCCTACACTAAATAAGACCTGAGAGACTGGACGACATGGAGAGATAGTGAATAGTTTAATCTAAAGCACAACCATAATATAGATATCACTGAGTTTAGTGTGTAGATTTTACATGTTTTTATTTATAACTAACCTTCACCAATTTAACAGCCAAATAGCTTTCAAATTCTTCGTTTACCAAATGTCGTCAACAAAAATTACAATTGATGGATATTATCAATCCTCCGTTTGTTGCACTTGTGTGCAATTCTCTGCCAATCATGTTTTATTTTGAAATTAATTTGAATAATTACTTCCTGTCCGTCACTCCGGCTAACTTGACGTAAACGGGTGGCATGTCGCCTTGAAGCTTGTTTGCTAAATCTAATAGCAAATCAAACCCATGTGGTTTGTTTCCTGTAATCGGATTTTTGCACCAAAAAAATAAATGAATTACTTGTTTTCCTGCCTGACTTCACTTAAGTGTTGCTGTTTGTCTGCCAGGTGCATCACACCCTCTGGACTGTAACACACCCTTTGGACATGTCCACCACAAATCTTTTTATTTGCTAGACTCATCTCTGCAGCCGTCCTTTGTGGCCAGCATGAGCCTGATCCTTTTCTCACACAGCTGTTAGCGCTCATCGTTCCCATTAACCTTGGTACATTTAATCCCCCCCAGTTCTCCGCCTCAGTGCAGTCCGGCCTCGGCCTCTGTGGTTCTCTCTCCATCTGAACTACAATAATCCTGTAGTGCCTCACCCCCCTGTAAGCATATGCACTTGTCATGCCATTGCTGTGATTAGTTAATGCGTTGTCTTTTTTAAATTGTATGATTGATGATTACTGAACAAAATAATCCTAATATAAAAAACAATGTAGGTTTAATTAATGTCTTTACTGACATGAGATGGTATTAACTACTGCAGGACTGTTTATTATATCAATGACTTTAAGCTTTAAGAACAAATTCATGAGCTTCCTCCTCCTACACTCAGCACCAGAAGTGTTACTCTGCACATTACACCTCTCCCTTCAAACACCAGTCAACCCTGAGTCCTCAGCTTCCTGCACTTCATTCATATCTCATTCATATCGTACCCTCTGATAGTAGTCTGTTAGTAGTCATGTTTCACTTTGATTAAGCTACGTCTGCTCCACCCAGAACACCCTCAGTGAACTACGTAGTTCCAGTCTGTTTACATCTACTGCAGTCTGGTCCAGTACATCATGATGCTATAAATGTCAGTGTTTGTGTTTTAAACAGCAAAACTGAAGTTTCTCATTCACGCATTCCCTTTAACCAGGCACCATGACCTCCACTGCTTTCTATTTATGCCTGTGACTGATATGCCCCCCACCACCACCACCACCCGAAGCAGCATTCAGTGGAACCTCTGTGGTTACCTCTTGCAGCTCTTGCACTCCTCACCACACAGGCTACTTCACACTTACCCAGACGTTACATTTTCTAAGCGTTAACCATTTACTGCTCACACACACACACACAACCGCTCAGTAAATCCCCGTGGCCGAGAACAGATCAGATCATTTCATTTCTCCAACCTCTCCCTCAGCAACCTGAACTGATTCACTGTCATACTGACGTCCTGCACGTCAGTCTGAGTGTTGTGTGCATTCACATATCCCTCTGCAATTAAAGCAGGTGTCATTTTGTCCCATATGAGCTGGATTTGTTCTCTTCATCAAAACCTTCTTCTGTACTTTTGGAGACTGGTTTGAGTACAAAGGACAAAGCCTTGCAAATGTAGTAATCACCCAAAAACAATATATACTTTTGTAAAATGTGGTGGAGGTGTCATATTTCATCCAGGCAGATACAACGGACAGATTAACAATATATAGTTACACCAAAAGTGATATATATTAAAGTATATACAAAACAATAACAACATATTTCGGTAGTACATACAGAACAAGTGTCCATGGCTTTCAGTTTTAAATCTGAATGAAACATCTTAGTCTTATTCTGTGCACAATATAAAAACACACATGAACAACATAAAAACAGCATACTGCTTTGGCTGATATAAATAAGTGTTTTTATAAAGAGGAGCATGTGGGTGGAGTATTGCTTTCACGTTGGACTCGTTCAATGTTTCAAACCCTGAGAAGATCAGAAATGAATTGGCTGAGAAACCCGATAGGGGACATCCAGAAGCACTTCCCCACGCTTTACTGCCCAAACCATGAAGCCACGAGACTGACAGACGACACTAGTCTCCCCTTTTTTCATTTGTCTGTGTTTAGTGCTGGATAAGAAATCAGTCTGTGATGCCTAAATGATTAATATTTTAAAAAGGACGTCATGTTGTGTTTTAAGTACCGCTGAAGATTTTCTGAAAATACATGAGATGATTGTGACGGTTCCAAAAATTTCACTCATTTTGCTCAACCCTGCTCGAAGATCTGACCACCGAAAAAACTAACAAAAAAAACAAAACAGAGATAACGGAACACATCAATAAAATCAATATTTCGTTTGCATGACAGTGTCCTTCCTATGTTTGCCCTGGCGCTGGGTCGTCATGTGACTCTGGGGTTTAAGTCACCCAGCTGTCCATTCTCATTCGTTTGACCGTCGGGCTCTCCCTGCCCTCTGACCGACTCATGGGGAGCGAGTGGAAGTCCGGCCGCAGCTGCTCCTCGCGGTCGCTGCCGCCCTCGTGGGAGCTGCAGGAGGAGCTGATGCTGTCTGCAGGAGACCTCCCCATCTCGGCTCTGGTGGACGAGTGAGGATGAGGAGGGGCGTGAGCCTGGCTCATGTATCCTGGCTGGCTGAGGTGGTCGCGGGGCGGGGAGATCGGCTCGGCTTTGATATTGATGTTGTGGTTGGTGCTGATGGAGAGACTGGTGCTCCCTGACCTGCAGACAGAGGGACGGAGGAGGAGGATGTTTTAGGGCTGGGACTGTGGAGTGAAGGCGACACCTAGTGGTGAAACTAACAGGTCTGTAGGTCTTCTCTGCTTGGCTAACACTTTCATTTAATGGTACTTTATACTTATTTTCCATACAATAACATGTACTTTTTAGGGCCACTTGAAACAACGGGATTAAAATTAAGATTTTACATATAAAAATATTGTAGCCTTTTAAAATATGATGCACTTTAACAAATTTAACAACCCAACAGTGCATGAATTAGTAAAAATCTATTATCGATTACTATAAATTAGAAATTACTATACACCATAATTACTATACACACATTAGCAAAAATACTGATAATTCTATTATTTACTTATAGTAACTGATTCTGAAAACACTTTTGTGAGTGCTTGTCTTCTCCTGAATATGTGACCAGCTAACTTATACGTTTGTGTAAATAAATATGTCAACTGCTACTGAAATGGTAAACCCTGTCATTAAAAGAGAAAGGTTGACTGTCAGGTACTTACCCCAGAGAGCCCAGCTGGTGTTGCTGCCATGCTGCCATGGAGCCCAAAGAGGGGCCTGCAGGGGAGCTGAAGCCCGACATCTCCGCACTGTTCAGGGAGTATTCTGTGCATGACAGCACATAAAAAGCATTATATTATTTCAAAACACTGATATGGACAGTGTGATCCGGACAAACAGAACTGTCTTCCATATGTAGATTCATGCTAGAAATGTCTGAACAATCTGAACTCACAGTCCTGTGGTGTTCTTCAGGTAATAAAGCAGATATTATGTTGCAGCCTCTCAATAAGGTCGCCAATTCATTACAAATGACACAGTGGTCATCAGGGTCTTTATAGCTGTATTGTGCCACATATATCTGGGTACAATAGGGTGTAATAGGGTACAAACAGTAATAATCATCATCAGGTACCATTGTTGTAGGCAGAGCTGATGCTGGAGTAGCCCTGACTCTGGTGAGGCAGACTGGGTGTGGTGATGGAGACCACTGGGGTGGACAGAGGCTGGCTGGACTGACTGCTGTTCAGCCTCTGGTTAGTCTGAAAACAAATGAAAACACATACAGAGTCACTATATTTATACATTACATATTTACATTTCTTTCCTTAGACTGCAGTTCCCATGCAGCCAAACGTGTGATGTGATGCCACATTTCAACCACATGATGTCAGTCTTTCTACAGCGAGTGACAGCAGATTCCCTGAAAAACTCCCACTCTGTATTCTAGGCATTATGTAAAACTTACTATCTGGTGTGTCCACTTTTTTTTTTTTTTTTTTATCAGCCTGCCACATCTTGTTATGCTTTACATACTAATTTCACTCCCGCTTTCAGGACGTGTGCCTGAACTTGGGGTTCAGGGTCAAGCAGAAACTCGCCAACCTCACCAAAGTCTTTAGTTAATCTCTAAATCTTAATCTGCACAAATTTCAGAACACAGAGGGCCTAGTTTGTAACAAACTTCTTGGTATGAAAACACTTCTTATCCTCCAAATTATTTGGTTCACTTTTGCTCGATGAGGAGTTTTGCATTTCAGCTGCTAGTCGTCTCATTGAGGAATCGTAATCAGGCCCATTGCTGCATCTCCGGTGCTCATTTACTTGATTGAGTGTTTTAACAATTAATTAAAAAACAAAAACACTAAACACCAGCGTGCAGCTCGTTCTTAATCAGCCACAGCCTCAAATTAAGCTGAGAACCACGTTGGTTTGGCACACTTTATCTGTCTGGTGAAGCTGCTGGTGATCTCAACTGCCGGCTCTTAAACTTGACACATTTCTAGCAGTAATTAGAAGTTTTGTGTTGCTCCTCTCTGGGTGTTGGCATTCCAGCCTGATAATGTCAGTAATGGCGTCGCCCTGAATGAGGTCATAAACTGCTGAACACACACTCACACACACACACACACACACACATACAAATGGTGGGCTGACCGTCCGATACACGCCCAGAGCTTGCCTGTCACCAGAATTTCAAAATGATCGAAGCTGCCACCTTCTTCTGCTGGATTAAACGTTGTAGTAATAATTAGCATGCCGTGGTTTATGGTTCTGTTTCAGCTGCATGCTAGTGTCAAGCCACAAAAAGTGGTGTTTAATACTCTCAGATCACTGAAACAGGCCACGCTATCTGCTAATTGATGACAATAAATGATTTATGATTCAGTGATTAAGTATATAATAAATATATAATCATGTTTTGACTCATTTCTAGAGAGCCACTGTTCATTGCATATTTATAATTCCCCCACTGGAAATTTAGTAAGTATTTTATACTACTGGCTCCCAGAATGAGCCTTTATAAAAGGCATTAAAGGCATAAATTCATACAGTTCTTTTCATTTCTATATTTTAATTTTAATTTAAAAAAAAGTCTTTCCTCATATTAAAAAAAACTGTGAACTTATGTTTACATTTTACTTTTTTTTTTTTTTTTATACTACTCAAAATACATCCACCACATCTCCCAAAAGGCTGGACTTTTACATTAAAGTTCACCACAGGAGAAATAAGAAACACAGCCAGCAGTAATGGAGTAATGGAGCCGCCTGGTCACCATAAAAAAGAAAAAAACAAGTCTCAGTTTCCATTGTTTGCTAATCGTTACATCATGTTTGAGCACAGTGTGGGAGGGAAGGGCAACAGTAAGGGAGCTAAGAGCAAATCAATAAGTTCAATACAGCAGCACAGCTGCTGAATGTACAATCTGAGGGAAGAAAGACTCAAGATGCTCTGAAGACTTCTTGTGCACTCTGCAGCACAGCGAGTCGCTTCACACAACCAGGAACTTTGCACTTTTGTTGCAACGATTTGAGATGTAAGCTGAAAATAACAGCGTACCATTCGTGCATTTGATTTCTAGTGGCGCTCTTTTTCTAAATCTGACTTCGGGAATCCGCATTCCCTCCCTTGATGAGCTGGCAGCCTGCTTGTGATATCATCAGTCTTTTTGTGTCTGCAGCCTGTTACCTTCCAAGACAAATGTTACTGTAAGTGACAGGATTTTCACTTAAATGCATCATTTTCCTTCATGAGTTTCTTTAGTACAGAGACAAATCCACTCTGGCTGAACGATGGTGGGGGCGTGTGTGTGAACAGGCAGTGGTGTCACCTTGTGTGTAAAGCTAGAAGAATATAAAAAAGAACACTCATTCTTGTGGTCTTTCTGCAAATGCTACAGCAGGGTACAGCTTCATAATACAACAGAAAATACACAAGATGGCCTTGTGATTATCTCAACCAATGTTGTTCTGATCACAATCAACCAAGACTATTTAAACGCCCCAGTCAGGCTTATGAAATAGAAGATCTCTTCTGTGCTGATGTTTAGGAGATGTCACAACAACAGGCTGCTATGATTACAGTTCAGTGCATTAAGCCAAATCAGTCATTATGTTGACTTCTATGATTAAAAATATTATTTCATGTAAAGCTATGAACTTTTAGTAGGGACAGATCTTGTCTTATAACCCTTAAGCACTGTCTTCTGATGCACATATTGTAAGTTAGTGGTGGAAGAATCTGTTTGTGAGGTCTTGAGGATGCACATACTACGTCAGCGTGGGAAACGCTGAATGTAAACAGAACTTCACAATGAAAACAGAAGAACTGGATGCAGCACAGCACAGCTGGACGGGGCCGGGGGCTTCTGAAGAGGAGGACTGGTTATGGCACTGACCACTCGTGCCTTACAGTCACTTCTTTTTAAAATGAGGGAAGCAATTCTTTGCCAATATGGATTGCAGAATTTTTCCAGAACAGAGAGATCCTCTCTTCTTTAAAAGAACAATGATTTCACTTGCAAACTCTCCAACCATCTGGTCCAGATGGTGTCAAACCAATAGTTCTGAAAAGTTGCCGACTAACTCTGTGGAAGTCTGCGTCGTCTATCTACTCTGCTCCGTCCTGCGTCAAACATCCCCTCAGGCTAACAAAACATCACCTACAGTTCTGGGTACAGAGTCAGGCACTGAAAGCCTTTAGGCCTGTGGTTTTACAGCATCGCTGCACTCGAACACTTTACATATTCTGAGGTGGTCGCTGTGCACCAGTGAGGTTGTTGTCATGCTCTCACTCACTAGTGTTTGCATCATTCCTTTGGACTGTGGGATGACCACTCGGAGGTCCGTTTTGCGGCTGGTGGGGACCAGGCTGCTCCCAGGAGGTAGGAGAGGAGGGGATTTGGGTGGTATGATCTTCCCCAAGCTGCTTCCACCGGGTGAGCCCACAAAACCGTTGACTGTACACAGAAATGCAGAAATAAAGGTTGACAGAATGATGGAGAATATGAGCTTTACTACATGGAGCACGAGCCCTGTCTGTGCAATCTGTTCAAATAAACATGCCGGGGATATTTCCAAAGCCTCTTACGGTCTTTTCTTTTTCAGCAGAAAGCACAATGCACCTGAATTTAGAAATATTTGAAGATTTTGGAATGCGCGTTAAAACAGGGGGGGAGGTTACAGTCTCGCGTGTTGGATCCATTAAACCAACCCGTCCACCACGAGGCTCCAGATGGATAAAGTAGAAAGCAGGGCTATTTATTATACAAGAGATAATAATGAATAATTGATCTTTTCTTGCTCTTGACGTTACATAATGGCAGTGTTCATATGAGACATGCTGTTCTGGAAGGGAGAGCACGAAGATGACAGGGAGGATAACCTGCCAGGAGGACGGGCTTGAACACCCGACAGTAAAGACAAATAAAGCTGACATTAACTCAGTCCAGACTCCTGGACTAACAGCTTTTATTCAACCGTTCTTTTGACGCGACTGCGACTTTGACTCCGCATTGAAATATCCATCATCATCCAACAGCGACTCTAACTTCTCTGAAAAACAGTCACAGAACATCCTGTACTATAGGAGCTCGCTCCAGTGTTTAGTTGAAACATAATGAACTTGGTCAGTGGTTTCCAACGAGTGGTTGATTAACGGGACAGGGATCAGAAAAACACATTATATAGATTGTGTGCCTCTTTCTAGTTAATTCTAGATCTAATTTTTCAATAATCTTTCACCACCAGCCTGGCGGAGAGGTTTGAGATGCTGAACAACAAACATCAGGAAGTGATTTGTTGTTTTTTGTCTCTTCCATTTAATCCAACTTTATCCAGTTAGCTGATAATAAAGAAATAATAAATTACTGTGAACACGACATGGATGTTCACATTCCTGGTCATTTTTGGCCTATTTTAACACTTTCTTTCTTTTCTGCGGTTGGAGCTGACGCACAGGTTTATAAATGTCATGACCCTCCTGCTAGATGATGATCAGGAAACTACTACAATGACACAGTACAATGATAATATGAGAGAGAGAGAAAGGGAGGGAAAGAGAGAGAGAGAGAGAGAGAGAGAGAGAGAGAGAGAGAGAGAGAGAGAGAGAGGTTATAGCAGGTAAAGCCCCCATCAGGGAGGATGCTGGGTACACAGTGTGTGTAGTTCAGAGCCATTGAGCAGTGAGCACTGAGCATTGAGGAGAGGAGAGGAGAGGAGAGGAGAGGAGAGGAGAGGAGAGGAGAGGAGAGGAGAGAGGAGAAGAGGAGAGGAGAGGAGAGAGGAGGAGAGGAGAAAGCCATAGATGAAAACAGATTCACGTAGGAAATATTGAAAAATATCAGTTGACTGTGTTTCACTTGGTGAATTTAAATTTCTCTGAATAATTCTCAGTTGGTCCATAATAAGATGAGTCACATACTCGTGACTCCTGAGAGATACATACCGACCGGTCCAGAGCCATTCTGCAAGGCCAGATCAGAAGTGCCCTGCAGGCCACCTGGGGATAAGACACACACACACACACACACACACACACACACACACACACACACACACACACACAGACAGACACACACACCACACACACACAGACACACACACAGATTCTTATTTGACTTATCTTCCCAACTGTTTGTGTCCAACATAACTGGCTTTGCTGGTTGTCAGACTTTGGCTGCCAGACTTTGCTTCCGTCATTAATGGTCTGTTATGTCTTTGTGCACGATCTAAATATAGCCAAATACACCAAATGTGTCAAGTAACTCGCAGCATGGAAAAATAGAAAGGGAGAGTGCCTGTTAAAAACTACATGTGCATATGTGTATGTTTTTATTTCCTTTCCCTGTTTGCTGACTGTGTTTCCGTTAGATAACGTTTCGTCCCATCCATACAAAATATAAAACTCTAAATTTACATGGACATGTGTTTCCTATGATTGAGTGCCATCAGCTCATTGTGCACACAATGAGTTTAGTTACCAGAGAGCAAGGCAAAGATCTAATTATCCGCCTTCCCCTGGATTATTAAGCACACCTGCGTTTCCAGTGCTGGGAGGTCTTTGTGGAGAGTTTATGTTCCTGTGGAGGTGTGTGTGAGGCGAGGACAGGATCCCACTGTCAGCCAGAGCTGCTGTGGCTGCAGCTAGAGCTTGGGAGGTTGCTCCTCCTCCTCCTCCTCCTCCTCCTGTTCCTCCGGGGCTGTACGACATGCTGCCTGGTGCTACATGCATGAAATTCTGCTGTGGGAGGCCCGGGGACTAGAAAGGAAGAGACAGATACATGTCAACATGAGTTTGATCACTGCTAGAATACAACACTCGTAATCAGCCGCAACCTGTTTTCTGTCCTTTATTTTGCCTTCTTGTGGTTTATGTTCCCGTCTTTGTTTGACCATCAAATGACCGGCTGACAGAAATGTGAAATTTTGCCCCACATTTTGTCACAGAAACAAAAAGAAAGGGAAAAGGAATCTAAATTAAAACCAATATGATTTCAGAGCCAGAGGGGAAGATGCCAAAAAAAAGAACACTGATGGAAAGTTTATTCAAGTTCCTGTTGAGAAAATATGGGTGGGAAAAGCCAATGAGTTACAGCCTCCTAAAAGACTTCAGACATTATCAAGTGAGGCTTTGATCTGAGGTGAGACATACTGGATGTGTAAATATACCAATGTGAAGAATCATGGATGTGACGGAAAACAACAATAAACTACAAAGCAGCTCACAATTTTATGACTCTTCATCATGTTGTCGAACTCTTCGTTAATCTTCTTGTATTTCTCCTCAGTACTGGGGGTGAGCATGTAGGAGGCCTCAGCATCGGGGCTGTCGCAGCCTCTGTGCTCCTTCTTGTTCAGGGCCTGTGGGTGAAATAAACACAGGGGGGTGGGGGGGGCATTACGTTTAGTGAGACTGATTAAAAAGAAAAACATCAGGAAGAAGCAGGAATTGCAACATCAGCAGTTTTTTGGCACAGCTGACACTGGTCTGTAGTTTACAGTCATAATAAAGCCACATTGACCCAGAGAGCAGCAGGCTGACGCTTCTTAAATCACAACTAACCAGCTTGTTAAAAATGATTTCCATTTATTTTCATTTGCTATTTTAGTCCTTGATTATAGATCACAGTGTCTCAAATACAGCACAACAGTTCAGTGTTTTTCTCACAAAGAAAATCTGATTAAAAACAGACGGATCACTTTAAACTTAAACATACAAATAAGCCATCATTACTATACAATAACACATGTCCATGTCACAAGCTGACGTATTGCAGACACAGGATGTGTTTGGCCCTGGTTGCTCCCTGTCTAAGATGTGGTTAAAGAGCAGGAAGGACAGCCGACCACTGACAAGCCTACAAACCAGATCTGATTCTCAAGAAGTTCACAGTTTCCAGATAGAGTCCTTCCCCCACACTGAGGCCATATTTACCACCCTGCAAGCCTGTGAAGGAAATCCTGTGAAGGGTTCTTTACTGTGACTCTCAGTCACATTTTTCAACATGTACTGGTTTCAACATGTTTGGTCCAAACTGAAATATCTCAACAACTTTTGATGGATTGAAGTTGGTTACAGGCACTCATTGTCCACAGAGGACATAAAACCTGATGACTTTGGTGATCAATAACCAGTCATGTAGCACCAACAGCAGGTCACATATTGGCCTTTTGGGTTGATATTTAGTGTTTCAAGCAAAGTGTCTCCACAACTGATAGACGGATTGCCATGAAACTTTAATGACATAAAAATATAAATCTGAAAACTGTAAACTGTTTGTGATACAAACTAGTGAAAAAAAAATCCATCTATAAGATGTAAGGCTTCTTGCTCGGAGGAATTAAATCTCCTCTTAAGCTGTAATGGGGAGATTTGATGTACAGGAGACAATTAGTCTGAATAAGGTCAAATGATGAAAGACACTGAATCATTTTTCTGGTTATTCTCTGATCAATATTCTGTGAATCACGATAATAACGACAGCCTCCACTTACAAATTGGTGTCTACTTTCAGAAATGTATTCATGTTTTGAATGTATAGAAACTCAGCAGCTGTTTTCATGCTTTAGCCAAATATCACCTGCCTGTACAGGGCGCACATTCTTCCACTCTTCTGACAGTTTGTTTGTCTTCATGAGCTCTGAAGCAGCGTGACAAAAGCTGGTCTGAGTAGTACAGACACCAACAGTAGTCTTCCTCTGGACAGATTTTGCTCCACATCGCACACTTACTCATCTATATCCACACCAGCCTATTAAACACAATGGACTGGAGTAAGCAGATATTTTTATAGCGAGCTGAGACGACTGTGGGTTTGGTTGGAGTTTACAGCGGTGCAGGGTGGACAGACAGGGAAATAAAAGGCAAAAGGTGGATGTTAATGCATCCCCGAGCACCGCAGAGATGCAGCCGTCAAATGAGATTCATTAGCACAAACTCTGCCTGATCCTGTAGAGGATCACATTACGGTCAGCTTAGACAAATATCCACAGCACTGCAGAAAGGCAGTCCTGGTAAAGAAAATGACGAACCTGATCTTACCATCAGCTCCAGTTAAAAGTACATTTGGGAACTGAAACTTCTCTCTGTTGAAGATACCACATGTATGTGGACACGCAAACCACAGTGGTTTTGATGAAAGTTGAAATTTCTATATCAATATATGAGGACTTTCACAATAAAATGAGCAAACCCACAATGTTGCTTATCCTCTTTACCTCCTATCAACAGCTTGTCACTTTCTATCACAACATTTATACATCCTTGCATCAATATCCTCCTAGTAAGAAGATCTCTATGATGATTCCTGGTGTAACACTGGGAACATAACATTTCTTTACATTGCATCACATCTCTTTAAGCATTCACCATTTGAGAGCTCAGACGTCTGCTCTAATAACACAAGGCACTTTACATGCTCACCAAAAACTGAGAAGCTCACAACGGGCTGTTTTTAAGCATGTGTCACAGATTTGGATGGTGTTTTATAACATGCTGTCGATTAATTATTTGGTAATTAAGTTTAGAGAAGTTAGAGAACTGAGCTTGTGTTGCAGACATGTGATCCTTTGTTAATACAGCTACACTGATAAGTCCATTAATACACACCGATACATCAACAACTATGAACAATGGCACATTTCAAATATCTTAATTCAAAATGTCTAACCCATCATGTTAGTCCCAGTGTAAATAAAAACTAAGCCAAGCAAGGGATTGGCATCGTTCAGGTGGTTTATTAAGATTAGGTTTAGATAATTTGTTTAGAACACGGACGGATGAATTGATGGATGTTAATTCACAGCACCTGGACTTTAGTGGAGGGGTCTCTGTAAAAAAAAAAAAAATAATATATCAAATCATACCGACATCATGTGAGCCTGGATGATGACATCACTTCTCTGGTATCCATCATCTCATCTCTGCTCCCCATTACATTACTCGTCATAGCGTGAAAAGGACGGACTGACGGACCAACTCCGACCAGCCGGCTGCCTGCCTGCATGTCTGTCCACCACATGTCCCCTGCATTCCCAGACTCTGGTAGTTATAAGGAGCTTTAAACGCACATTCACAAGTCTATTTTCACCACAGGCCTGAAACTACGCTTTAACAACTGGTGATCACTAAACAAGTCACACGCTCAGTTTCTGTCCAGCACGGTTGCTGTTTATTTCCACACTGCAGTAAACATCAGCACATTTCCAGAGCGTTTGTTCAATTCAGAAGAAGCTTTTCCTAAAGCCGCCCGTCATGTTGTCTGGTGACCCTCTCTGTGAAAATTATGCCATTTTGTATAATTATGGGATGGTGCATTATGACACATTATGTGAGTTATTGTGTAGCAGTGCCAGCAATTATTTGTTATCAGTCAAAATGACAGGTGGCAAAAGAGTTATTATCCATCAGTGATTTAATAATTCTGTGATAATATGGCCCTGAGACACAAGGTAAAGGAAAAAGGACGATGCAAAACACTCACTGCATTCTTTTCAGCCATCAAATGCTGACCGCAAGTCAGCAGAGAAACCAGAGTTTGGTGGTCTGAAATACTGATTAGTTTGTACTCTTGCAATGGTCCAGTAAGAGCAAAGGCTCTGCTGCTGCTGCTGCTGCTGCTGCTACATCAAAGCAGTCCAGTATCAGGTATCAGTTTTATCACAACAAGCCTAATGCAGGGAGGTGCTGTGGTGCACAAGCTGTACTGAGATATCACAAGAAAGGCCTGCTAACACTGAAACGTGCGCTGCAGTGAGATTCACATATTCAATCAGACTTTTAAGGGCATCAATTTATGTCGATATGAAAATAAACTCAGAGCACAGGGCCTTGAATCGACACGGCTGCTGATGTCCAACTGTCACATTTACAACAGGGAAAGATGCAGGACTGTTCAGGATCTGATAGCCATCACAATTAAGTGCAGCATAACTAAACCCTGCAAGTACATCAGAAATAGTACAGTAAGTACAAACCCAGAGCAGAACACAACAATCCACGTCATTATTAACGCTGTGAGGAGAAATGAGCAACATTACAACATCTCTTTCATTTGCTCAGCGTCAGGAGTTTGTTACTGTACAACCCTTCTCTGATTCAGGTGTAAACTCTGCTTGACCTTGCTGACAGCTGTTACCAATCATGTGATCAGTCCAGTTTCTTTAAATGTTTCACACCCTTTTCAGGAAGCTTTACGGTTTATCTTTAAATATGGGGGCAGCTCCAGCTCCTATTAAAGAAGAGGTTGTTTTCTTTAGAGAGTGGACAGCGGACAGGATGAGGGCACAGCGGGACGTGGAGTAAACCCAGCAGAGGAGGGGTCTAGCGGGATTTGGTCCAAGACCCACCGGGCTATATGTGGCCCCACAGATGCTGGTTTAAACCACTACATCATGTCTGGGCACTGACAACTATCTTAAAGTGTCTGTTAGAGGATCTGAGGGTGTGTGTCTCCTTATCATCTCAAATGTCAAAGACGGCTTTAGTGGATCTCCAGAGGCATGTGGATCATCGCCACCATGAGGCATGAGCTGCAACTTTAAGCATCTTAACCTGTGAGGGTGATGTCTTGTTGCTGTTGGGGCTGCATCAAAGATAAAATAAGGCCCCCTCTTTGCCTGGAGTGGGCCTTTTCCAGTTGGGTGACTGCCCTGTGGGCTAAGAATAGGGCAGGCACGGGAGTGTTTGAGATGTGATTCGACACATCTCTGGCAGATGAGCTCAGCTCGCACACTTTCAAAGGCCAGTCCGCACAGTTTCCAAAGATTGTGTTTTTTTTTTTTTCATGAAACATCCCATCATATTTGACTTGGAGTAAATCAAATCAACCACTCAGCAGTACGCCACAGTGTCAGATTTCAGTGTATTGTAGTTTTCACTCTCTGTTATGGCTCTCATTCATCTTGAGGCTCTGCAGCCTGAAATTACTGCACTGCATACCTTGGACGGCTGCTCTGTTGTTGTTGAAACTGAACTCTGCTGCACACAAACCTGTCTCATTATTATGACAAAAGTAATCTGTCAGTGAGATTAGTTGACCAGTTAGGACTTTGTAGTTGTTTCAGCTGGCAAACCATCATCATTGAAAAAAAACCTTCATTTTAGGTTGACATTACACTTTTATCTCCTCCATATGGGGATAAATCCGTAGAGTGAGATTCCAAAACACTGCTGTTGTCAAACTGAAATTAAAACTCTGCCTCAGTATGAAATCAGTCTATGCATCCATAGTAATTTCTGGTTCCCACTGACGCTGCTGGTGCAAGTAACAAGTTGCAACTCTGTGTGGGGCAGGCTCTAAAAATAGTTGACAATCTCGCTTCAATTTCAGTCGGCAACTGTTATGTGAGCACTCCTCCGGCACCGTGTGACTCTGTAATTACTCCATGTTGTGACTGTGGGAAGCGAAGCCACGTTAGCTTTCCTAGCTAGCTTTGATTTCCGCGTGGAATACAAACCTAACAGCACGACAAGCGCTCACAAATGTTGACTGTTGCAAGGGGACAGACAGCTTAAAGGAGCAGTTCCACATTCACTTTCTTGCTGAGAGTTGGATGTTGCCAACAGTTTTCAGCCTGCTGTGAAAGTGAAAGAGGGTAGATGTTGTTGTTGTGAGATGTCACATGCTCATCTGCATATCTGTGATGTTGTAATGTCGCCATTTACATTTTTTTATGTACAAGGTTTTAACTTAACTGACTCTAACTAGTTTCATCCAAGGCTATTATCACTTTTCAAGCAGATTTAAATCTACATCTTATTTAATAAACACACACATATATTCACAGCTCATTATTTTTCTATCTGGTGTGTCTGCTCACATCGGTGGCTCTCAGATGGAATAGTTCCTCCACTGTTTCCACAAATATGCCCAAATATTAATGCATCCTGCTTTGAAAATGTAAAAAAAAAGGCTTCAATTTCATGATATAAATGAGAAGAATTCAAATGTAAATTTGGCTTTAAAAGATAATGAAACCACCAAACTAAGTAAAGACACCCAGTGTGTGTTACTCGTGTGCAGCCTGTGATGAAAGAAACGTGCGAGCTGTTTGCGTGTTTGTGCCAGAGAGAGATAATCATCGGCAAACATTATGTCCCATCAAAAAACAACAATGAATCCAAAGAAACTTTCTGCTGACCCCGCACGGCATGGAAAGTCTGTTGCAGCCGGTGGGGTTTTTCTTTACTCATATTCAAATTTCATGCTTAAATGTTGCAAATGGACTCACCGATATGTAAAAGATCAACCCCTCACTTTCAGCCTTTGTTTTAACCAGCTTGTCCGTCTCAGCGACATTTGCGGGAAAAAACAAATAAGGGCTTAAAACAGGCAAATCAAGCCTAGCGAGCGGCCGACAGAGCTGATGCAGGTGTCTGATTGTGGTTTACAGAAGGAGAATAGACATGGTCATGTTACTTTGATTAATTTTGGGCAATAAAAAGCATCTTTTCAACCTCTACCACCACTTTCACTACATCTAAGAGGGTAAATTCAGCATTTAAAGAGGCTTCACTGATTCACATACATACATATCAATCCTACAACAGTCTAATTCCTCTTGAGAAACAAAGATGATGTTGGCAAGGTTAAGAGTGTGTGATTTTGGTAAGATAGAGGACACTGAGTGAAGGAAGAAAGCAGCTGGAAGACACACCTGGCATCTCTGAAATAAACTGGAACACTGAAGCTGCTCTCTGTGTCAGGAAGGGAAGGCATTTTGAAAACAAACTCAGTCAGTTTGGGAAGTTAAGCTTCCTTTACAGTTGACAGTTTGCATTTGGTACAGCACTGCTGTGTGTGTGTGTGTGTGTGTGTGTGTGTGTGTGTGTGTGTGTGTGTGTGTGTGTGTGTGTGGTGGGGGGCAGTAAATTCAGGCTCTCAGCAAGGCAAACACACATTAGAGGCTTACATAAACAGCCAGAACGTGAGTCACGATAAACATTCATTTTTAATGGCAGCAGCAATGAGTACGTGCTGTGAGACACAGGCCGGCGCTGCTCAGGGACCATGATGCAACAGCACCAGCGTCAGCACCCTGACGATGCTACAGGACGCCACTAAATGGGACTCTGGCGGGATCTTGTCCCTCAATCCAAATGTGTGCAGTTATTTAAGTGAACAACCAATCAGGTATTAAAGCTGCTACACATTCACTTTTTCTCACTTTAACAAATGCTAATTTCTACAAAATTAAGTATACAGTCTTGAAACAAACATACACACACACAAGAAATCCATATTTACAGTAAGTTTAATCCATTTTGGCCATTTTGGATTTTTTATAGGAAATAGGTGTGTTAACCTCAGTGTTCGAGTTCCCTACATTTTATATTCATATATCACTTTAGCGCCTTCAGCGGTTGAGGCGTGTTTAAGACGTTTGTCTGATTGATTTTTTCTGATACTAACCAAGTAGTTTGGGGGCATAAATCTAGTTTACTGATAATGCGTCCAAAAATACAACATGAGACTCTTACCGTGTTTGATCAATTCATCCAGCTGCTTCCTGGCTTTCTCACCGCGGTGCAAAGAAAACTATTCTGTTTTTTATATTCTGCTTTTACTGTTCTGGATGTTCTAATTCTAATTGCTGTAATTCTTTTATTGCTTTTATTTGATGTGAGGACGCATTTTCCCACAGGATTTCAACCAGTGTTATTTCATCAAGTCCTGATTGTATCTTGAGGTCATATTGCTATGTGCCATGCAACTGATGATGGGAAACAGCAACATTCCTCTTAGCTTCTCCTCCCTCTCCGATGTTACAGCTGGCCTGGGAAAGCATTTTGTTTTGTACTAAAAGTTCAGTATTCATGTGTTCCCCCTGATGACAAAAGTACAAGAAATGTCTGTCAAAATGTATATTTCATTGGCCAACAACCACAGCAACAGCTAGACGACACACGACAGGCTTCTCTGCCGTTATACTTTCTGGAGTTTCATCTTTCTAAAACACAAACTGCAGTTATGTCTTTGCTTAATCCTCTAAATGGACACTAATAGCATCACAGCCTTAAGAACAACTACTGAGGGATTTTCAACACTGTGGACTGAGAAGAATTCAAGTGTAAATCCTCCATAATATGTTTTACAGTGTCAAGATCTGTCTCACTTTCTCTCCTGAGTGCTGGTCCCCTCTCTTTCACTGTTTTTCTCCTCCTTTCTTTCTGTCTGTATGAATTCCTCCATGGTCCACTGTCTAGGGTCACATATCAGGTCCCATGGCATGTATCTTTCTGCCTTTTCACGTGTTAATACAAAATAGGCTGTTGGGCGTGATGCACATGTGTATTTAGGCATTTAGCTGGCACTCACAACACAGTTCACACTGTGCAGCAGTATTGTAGGTATCAAAACATCACCCACCACCAGTAGAATGAAATTCTACATTTCCTCTATAAACAGACTGTACATAAGCATGACTGTAGTGCCTACCATGTTTAGTCAGAGCTCTCAGCGCTGACAGTTTGAGATAGGATGGAGACCATTTGAACTAAATTACACTGCCACTCACCTCTACGATGTCGGAGTTGGTTCTGCTTTCGTGGGGTTCGTTGTACTCAGTGTATTTCAGTAGGACTTTGTCCATGTCTGTGCTGGCATACTGGAACAGCTTGTTGGAGCTGTTGAAGATGATGAGGGCGATTTCACAGTCACACAGGACACTCAACTCATAGGCCTTCTTCATCAGACCGAACTTCCTCTTCATGAAAGTCACCTAGAAAGACAGAGACCGGGGATCAATCTAGTTTTCTTTGCCTGGCCTGGCAAAGACAAGCTGGGAACCTCAGAGTGTCACAGAACTCAGAAGCACATTCAATCAATAATTTGTCAAAAAAAAAATGTTTCGTTGCATGTTTGGTTGCACCACATCCCCACATCACCTTGCCATAAACACCGTTGCCTCACAAACAATAATATTGACCAAATTGTTACAGACCGGATCTGCTCCAACATGTCAAAGGCTCCTCCTTGGCCCATGCTACACCGGGTAGTTTTTGTTTTTTTTCGAAATCCTGCTGACAAACAGCACAGAAAACATAACCAAAGTAATAATGCTAAATGTGCCGGGGAGATGAATGTCAACGGGGTTTATAGAAAATGATTATAAACAAGAGTGAGGAGTTTTTTCCTCAACTTTTACATCTTTAGAGACTAACAAAAAGGACTGATGTCATCTAAAATAAAAAGATAAATAGCAATCCGACAGCAGCAGGGCAGGTAACCCCATGTGCTTTCCACTGCAGTCTGAGGTTATGGTGTCAAGTGTGATGCACTAATACACACATCTGCACAGACTTTTATTCTAGCTATTGCTCTTGCTCAGAACAACTGATAATAAGCCAGCACTGACACAAAAGCAACTGACGATCAAAGTCAGCTGCTGACAGAACCACGAGATACGAGATTCAAAGTGTGTCTCTGTCATACGGGAGGGACAGACGGGAGGGGGTGTGTGGAAGGGGGTTCCCATGTGAGATCTGAAACTGGATTCCCAAAAGAAGGTGGCGATAACCTTTAATTTTCTGGTGTGTATGGGTGTGAAATGTGGGTGGGGAAAGCAACTGAGTAACATTTCCACTTTCAAGATGCTCAGCTCCTTGGGATTGTCAATACACCATCCTGGGAGGTATATGGCTAAAAAACATTATATTGTATTTTGATATCATTGGTGAAACCTCCATGTACCATGAGGCTAAAATGAAATGCTTGGACTGGACGGTTTACAGCTCACATTAAACCCACACACAGCCCACAGGTCACACATTGTTCATACTCTCATCCCTTTTCTGGTGTGCAGCTAACTCACTGCACTGAGTCATTTGTATTAATCTGGGTTTGTCTTTGTTCCATCATGGCTTCTGGGGTCCTGACTCATGTCATCACATATTTAGAAGCTGCATTGGACTCTCGCAGCTTCTCACGCCTCCAAGATTTCCAGCAATGATGTATGCGTATCAATAACCGCCAGCTTATTTCATCTGTTCTGTGGAAAACAACCACTCCTCTGCCACACTTTTCTACTCTTCTTGCCTTTACATGTTTCTTATTACTACCCATCGCTCCTCCTCACTGTCACTGGGAATTCACTGGGCACAGGAATATCCACTGAATCTGCTGTAACTTCTGAGTGTTGATTTTCTTGCACGAAATGACGTTTCCCTCGATGTGGGCCTCACTGGAAGTCAGTTTACTGACGCATGCAGACTGGAAACCATATCCTACATAAGCCCAAGAATGTCAGTTGTCGGGTTAAATGTGTTGAACCTGGTGACTTCCAGCTGCTCTCCACTTCCAGCCCACTTGGAGGCTTTTATCCTGGGAACTGCAAAGATTACTATTATATGCATGATAGCACTGTGCCATTTTACATTTTATAGCGCAGAAAACCAAACAGCGAAAGACATGTACTCTTAACAAGCGATTAAGTCTCCTATTTGGTCAGAAAAGTATACTTTCTCAAAGCATTTTAACATTTTCCCAATGGTCATATTTTGTTTCCAGCGCATTGCGATTTGTTTTCGAAAAATGTCCGAGGAGCAAAGTGTCCTCAGCCAAGATTTTGGAGCTCCTGCAACATCACGTGTTCTTGTTGGGGAGCAAAGACGGCCAACCAAGTTCATGTTCAACCGAGCTGAACATTTGCTCTCATGCCAGGAACATTTGGAACAGCAGCAGTCACTGAATAAATGTTGCATCTCATTACAGTAACCAGATTAGATGGTAGTAGTAAAATGGACGCCACAGGTCTCACTAGGACTCCAAGGGTGGTTAACGTTAAAAGTTTTTTTGTTCTTTTTACAGTTGCCTCCTAAATAATGTTGGAAATTATATTCATTATTTCTTGAGCATGCGAATAGATTTCTGTTCCTTTTTTAGACTATTTGACCGATAATCATGATCATGATTCTGTTACACTAATGTCCTTACTATATTCTGCATCCTGGTTTTCGAGAGCATGACGGTTTGAGGAAAGAGGAAAACCAGCTAAAAACACTTGACAGATAAAACGAGGATACAAGGCAACTTCCCAAAATAGAGTACAAGAACCTAAATATACAGCAGTGATGCACAGCCAACAGCTAAAGCAGTGTCTATCTAAAAATGCTCTGGCCAAGACAACCAAACATCAAATATAAACATCATCCCAGATATTTATTTTCCAGCCACATCCCTATTTCCAGAGCCTGCGCTTTCCTTCCAGACAGGCTGGTATTTGTTGTGCTGTTGGGGGTGATATATATAGAGGAGACAGACAGAGAGGGATTCCAGTGGGCAGTGGTGTGGCTGCTCTTGGAGGAGAGAAGGCCACTGTGTGTCCCTAACACTGACCCACCCTGCTAATGACAGGGTGCCGTCCGGACCCAGCTAACCCCAAATTACTGCCCTCCGCCAGCCACCAGCTGTGACCACCGCACTCTCAAAAGAAAAAAAAACACCTAAGAGGAATCCTTAGTTCTTCAGATCAAACATAGGCGATCCACAGAAGGTTCCTGGACGGATCATTCATAGACTAAATCCTGTGGGTATTTCAATATCTACATAACATTTGGTCTATCTATAGGGAATTCATTGGAGCTTCTTTTAAAACATCCACCCCAGCGCTCCTTGTTGCTCCTTTGCATCTCAGAGTGGGACCGTCAGGATTCAGGGGCCAAGAATCAACACATCAGATATCATGAAAAACTAAGTGGAGCAACCAAAAGATTCTAAAACAGCCTCTAGATGTTGTTTCCCACCGCAGAGATATACAGCGTGTTTTTGTGTGGATGCATGTAGCGTGGAACTGCAACGATTAGTTATCAACTATCAAATAAATCTCAAACTATTTTGGTGATCAAATAATCTGTCTGAGAATTTTGAGATTATTTTTGCAAGAAATGACTCAGATTCCAGCTTCTCTGGTTTCTTTACTCCTCTGTGACAGTAAACTGAAGATCTTTGGGTTGTGGACAAAACAAGACCTATTAGGACATCGTCTTGGAATTTGGGAAACAAAGACTTTTCACCATTTCTTTGGTTTCAAACAGCCAATCGACTAATCAAGAACACAATCGAGAGGAAAACAACAGTTAGTTGCAGCCCTAATGTCGTGATACAGAAGACTGAGGAAGTGTTCAGCAGTGTCAGGGATAAGGAGCTTATACAGTACAGAAGCTCATGTGCACAGAAGGTCTTTTAGCCTGAAGGGTTTTTGTGCAGAAAACAAACAAGGCATAATTCTTCTATAGGGGATGCAGTCCCTGCATGGGTCATAACACTCCTCAGATATGAGGGCATACAGCCAACGTGTGGAATGAGATGACAGAAAATGAAGACCCTGACCTGGCGGTTCCTCTCATCTACGATCCGGGTGATCTGGATCTTCTTCCTCCCCATTGCCGAAACAACTTCCTCTAACAGCTGAAGAAGAATATCAGTGGGCCGCAGGTAGTTTAGAGTTCAAGAGACAATCCTTAACACATAGTTCCACGGTCAGCGCTGTTACTCCTGCATCAGTTTGGCATGGCTGCTGAAAAAGAGCGAGAGAGACAGAGTCAACTTAATCCATTTAGCCACCAAGGTATCAACAGTGGAGCAAACGTTTATATTCACCTAATGCATTCAGATACTTGGTCGTTCACAAAAGCATCACAAGGTCATACTTTGGCAGAACATCTTTGCACTCTGAGATGGACTAAACCACAGATATTGTCCTTAATGAATGAAAGCACATCTTTTAGTTTAATACGGCTTTTTGCTGGAGACATTTTTTACTCACTAAAAGATTCTGTGCAAAGTTTACCATGCAACCGACTGTAACGCTGTTTGTTCACTGACCAACCAGCAGGACATGATCTCTCACCCACAAACACTCCCAGCTGAACTTGCTGGAATGCACAGCCAAGCCAAACGCTCTGCTACCAGGGAGGGAACCACCAGCTCTGCCATAGCAGAGCAGAGCTATTCCCTTTCAGTCCCTTTAGGTTTTCCCCTTTGAAATGTAATCTGTGACTACTGGATCTACATTAAACACATCAGGAAGAACTCAAGAACACACCATCTGAGAACAACCAAGAGAATTAAATCTAGTGCATCTAGTTCGACACACACCTTGTCCAGCTGGCTCCAGACTCTCCTCCACAGCAGCACTCCTTCATGTGCACCAGCATGAATATTCAGCCCTGTGGTCTTGAGCGAACGAGCCTCTGCTCTCCTGCTTTCTCCCTCCTGCAGGAGCGTCCACCTGCCTCGCTGTGTCCCTCCTCGCCTCAGCCTCGGCGTTCCTGAGCCCTGCCTTCCCCCAGAGCTCCTTAGCTCTTTCCTAATCTCATCTGATCTGGGAGGAGGCAGAGAGTGAGGCGAAGCCAGGCTTTATCCTAACCCTCTCTGGATTACTGCAGCATGTGGATCCCAGAGCTGAGCCACCCAAACCCCCACTACAGACCCAGTTCACAGACTTGGGAGATGGGACAAATACATTTGTCATGCACCAGTGGAAATTTATTGGTGATTATTTGCTGATTTAAATGACCTCTAAATTTAAAGATGACACAACTGAGTTCCAGTCACTTAAATACCCCACACAGCAGATACATGGAGAATAAATCAAATTAAACAGAAAACCCCTTGTTAATTTAAAATGCATTTAATACCTAGCTAATATTTTTACTATAGTCTTTTTACAGTATTGTGGTCTTCTCCCTTTGAGTGATTGTTTAAAAGCTTCCTATTGAAAATAAACCATCCACCCGTAAATTTAATGTTTTGCTTTTCTTTTATCTTTGAACATTTAAGACCTAATTTGTATTTAATGGCTATTGGTTTGTAAGAGACTGCACGCTATCGTCCAGCCCAGATCAGGGTGTACAGACAAAGACTCCTTGCATATTTGGGATTTAAAGGTCACAAGGATTTATCTGTTTTACAATCTGGATGATTTGATGGCAAGACAATAATGATTTGAAAAGGAAATAAAATCCCTTCCACCAATCTCCTGCTCTGCAATTTCCACGAGAACTAACATATCTTTCAGCATGTCTTCTTTGAGTGATGGTTCAGTTTAATTGCTGTGTTATTTGCTAAGTTTGAACCAGCTAAATCCTTGTGGCTGTGTGCAGTCACTTCACAGTGCTTTGGTCTAGTTGGGAAAGTCCTTGGAAAGCAGGGGGCACTTTCCAGCACGTCTGTGACACACATGATACATGAAAGAGCGAACCGGTGGCAACAATCACGCACGATGTCTCGTCTGCCAGGGATGAAAGGGTGAAACTGGCAGTAGCACAAATACTTCTGTTACTGCTGCACCACTGTTGAACATTATGGCTGCCACTGCTCACGTCGACACTTAATTAACTCACATTACGTTTATGTAGCTGATATCCACTGTCGACTCACAATAAACGCATTCAAGCACGTGGATACAACCCCAAAATTTCAAGACTCTTTCAAGTATATCAGCGTCATTAAACATGCTGACGAGCTAATGAGAGCAGGAGAAAGAATGACTCATTCATTATTTTACTAAGAATAGTTTCACATTATTGCAAAATTGTATTAAATATGTGTGCAGTTTTGACTAATCGCTGCTGAAATGAAATTGGTTTCTAAAATCAAATTGCAGTTTGAGAAAAGACATTTAATAATCACTCTTAAATTGAATTGCCAACTTGACAAATTGAATTTAATCACATTGCCGCTAACCAAGAAATTCACATCCCTAATCAACTGTCAACCTTGTATACACTAGTAATTTGTTTTAACAAATAAAGTTTGTAAGGAGACATAATGGGTGCTGTTTCTTTGAAGTGTAGGGAGATTCGTTTAGCACACGCTGTGGTGGCTGTGGTGGACGCTGCGAGTACAAAGTGCAGGACTTCGACAGCAGACACTGGGTGGGGCTGACTGTAGGGAACAAAGTCACTTTGGTAAAGGTTAGGGAAAGATTGTGGTTTCAGTTAAATGGTAATGAATATAACACATTTGGTTTCATGCCTCAAGTCACTGTGGACTGTAAATATTAGAGTAATCTTGTCCTAACCTCAAACAAATGCTGTGAGTGCCTGAACATAATAAAAAAGATGCTGGAGTTGCTACAGGCGGACTTTGTATTATAGGATTAATTATCGTATTACTGTGACTTTTCAAAACATGCTAATTAACTACATTTCGTTGTCATGTTGATAATAAAGACTGTGGCATACAGATTTGTAGGGAAATTTCCAAGAGACAGGTTTTTCCCTCAACACATGATCATTGTAGTTCTGCTTAAGGTTCATTGTTCACACTGACAATAGATATCCGGTGTCCTCATGCTGTCTTGTGACTGTTTTATTGTTTGTAAAGTTGGTGAGAAATGGAAGTTTAAATATAGAACACATACAGAACAAATAAATCCAAACCGACCAAGCGTTGACGGACAATTTGCTCTCTTTGGATTAATAAATCTACATCTCAGGCAGCAGAGTGTGATGGAGCCTGTGCTGCATCTCTCATGTATGTGCTTCCCAGACAAGTTGTCCTGATCAATGCAGATGTAATATGTTACTATGGCAGAAACTCTATCTGGCTCACGTAAAAATCAATACCAGCCCATAGGACGGGCCAACAGGCTGCAGCAACATGCACTCACACAAGCATCACACAACACCAGGCCGAGCTACCACACAGAATCTCTTTGTTTTAAGGTCCTAAGCTTGTAAAGTCGTAATATTTTGGGTCTATATGTTAATATTTATTTTCTGGATATTTATGATTTGGGAAAATAACTTCTACATTTATTTTTTTCTTTATTTATTTCCAAAGGCCTGAAAAAATATCACTGAAACAGCTCTGTAGTTTTCTAATCTATACTTGCTCTGACCTTCTCAACGGCTCTCTCAAACTTCAAAATATACCCGCCCCCACACCCGGATGTATCCTTAACAAGAAGTGCTAAGCCCCCCGAGCGAATCTCACAGCCAAACGCTCTTCCCTTTATCTCGCCCATGAAATCCAATTCCTGTGGATGTTTGAAAGCGTGACCATGCTTTATGAAGCGCTGAAACGCACTTTCCAAGGTTGGATTGTAAAGGATTTTATATCTGTTATGCCTATACAATAGCAAAATGTCACTTATTGTTGTCTCGGTAAGTGGAGCCTAAACGTTTCCAGTTTTCTACACATGCAGTATACTGAATGTTGTACAACACTGCATCTGATGGCTGATAAAGGTGTCAATAACTTCACTAACACTTTCCTCACTTTGCACACATGAATGAGGGAACAGTTCAACGCAAAAACCAAACCTGGCCAGGAGATGCTTAGCTTAGATTTTAATCTTGTGACTAACTGATATATTGTTAATTTACAGAATCCCTTTAAACCATTGATATACTGTAGATCTTAGGAGATGTGAAGTGAACCAACTGGCACTATGAAACAAGCTGCCGCATGACGTTCATAAAACTTTCCGTGAATAAATGAATGTTAAATCACTGATTTTAACAATTACTTGTACAGATATCAACCAATCTTTGTGTTCCTGTCAGCTTTTGACACTGACAATGTTAGAGATGCCCCGACTTAAAGCAACAGGAGTATAGTAGTACAGTATTAGTAATATCATTCATGACCACAGGATGATGGCAGCAAGACTGGACAGAGTTAAAACACAGGGCGAAACTCCTACACACTGTCAACTTCCTCTTAGCTCTGACAACTATGGTCCTTCCCATTTCCTGAACTGAGAATTAGTTGAAGTCCCCCTCCCACTCACATCAGTATGATCATTTTTCTCATTAATCTGATCTTATCATTTAAACTGACTTACACAAACTGTGAAAGCAGACTAAGCTTTGAATTGTCCTCAACACCAACAGGCCATCAATAGACAGGAAGTCAAAGGTTATTTGATTTAAACTTACGTAGGATTTAAAAGAATAGTTCAACAACGCTCATTTGCTTTCTTGTTGAGAGTTGGATCAAAACCATCAAGCCTGGAGGCAGGGGTGAAGCAACTTGCCTGGCTCAGTCTAAATGTAAAGAAAATTCCACTAATACCAACAAAAACCCCCCATAAAACCACAGCTGGACGTTCTTACAATCCAGTTTTTGTTGTGTAGATTAACAAGGAAAATACCACATGCTAATTAGTGAGATTTCGAGATGCTCGCAGGTTTATTTTTTTTACTAAGCTAAGCTAACAGGCTGCTGGCTCTAGTTCATATGTGCCATGCAGACCGCAAAGTGGTCTTCTTATCTAACTCTCTTCAAGAACGCAAATGAGCATTTTTGCCCAAAATATTGAGCTATTTCCTTAAGACCAAGCCAACCACCCAGCAGCAGGGATGACAGAGATGACACAAGCACATCAGCATCTCTGACTCCGGTCGTTTTCACCTCCCCTGCGTCCTCTCTCTAGAGAGGGAACCACGCTGCATTAATGTGTTGCAGGGGAAACCACTGGAATAACAGCTGTCAAAATTCATAGCCATTAAGACACTGTGACTGAAGTTTCTTGTCGACTGTGATTGCTACTAATTGGCTTCTGGACACTTTTTTCAATCTTCGCAGACTGTTGAAGTGTTTCTTCCACTCTGGCAGTACCGTGCATGTCATGTTTGAGTGTGAAGTCTGAAAGGGGGCATGGCAGGGCCCCTCTCACGCTGGCTCGCTGACCCCAATAAACCCCGATAAACGGGGGCAACATCGAGTGTAAAAATAGTAAATTCTGAAAAACAGTTCTACGATTGTGAGCGCTAATTAACAGCCACCGCCCTTTAGCGTCTTCTCATGTACAGAATAAACAAAGTCGGAGCTTCAGAAGGTTAATCACGCTGGGTCTTTACAGCACCAGGTTGTTTTCAGCACAAAGCAGCACAGAGTAATTGGCAATCCTTTCATCCCTCCTCCTCATTAAAGACCATGGGTTCATCTCTAATTGTGTTGACCCGGCCGTGACCCCCGCTCCAGTCACTCCAACGGTGAATCAATGAGGCCTCAAGCTAATGCTACCCAGCATGCAAAGCTCTGTAACCCCCGAATCTTCCTCCACCAGTAGGATAAAGTAACCACCGTCTCCGATGTGAGCACGAGTGAACATCGTCTTGGCTCGGTAGATGGTCCTGGCTGGCAGCGTGGAAACAGCCATGGTGAGATTCACGGCCAAGATGAAAGGGTTTCAGTTTCATCACTGTTTGCACTCTAAGTGTTAAGGACTGATGACACAGATCACATTCCTTATTCATGTCTTTACCTTCCCTGCAGCTCTGCTCATCTCCTTGTTCTCCTTTTTTGCTCAGTCTTGTCCTTCTTCCTCTAGCAGCTTATTTGCATCGTATCCATCAGCAGGGAGAGAACGAGGCTCTGTTGCTCAAGGCATAAGGAGGCGGACTGATACAAGATTCTTCCTCCCCTCGGCAAGCCCGGGTATTCTTTGAAGTTCTCATAAATGAAGTTTTTATAAAAGTTCTTAGGGGAACTTATGGTAAACAGTCAGGCAATGTGGTGGACCTGCTCCCCAAGGGAGGTGGAGTGAGATTGGGCTTGTTTACTGGCTGAAGTGTTTAACACTTCCCTGTTTAGAGCAGCACTCGATGTGCCGACCCTCCCCACATGCCCAGTTGTGAAAATGAGTTTTCTTTGATGTGGGGAAAGTGAATGACAATTTATGTAAAAACATAACAGAGCTGCAGCTACTTAAAAGAAACTAACGATGAAATTAGCATTTTCTTATGCAAATGCCGGTCTGGCACAATGCACAATCTTTGAATAAGCAGAAGTTGACACACACACGTCACAAACAGCGGCGACGGCTGCAAGCGAGTCTCCTTGTAAATCTGCCCAATGACAAAACCTGAGATTCAGTAAAGTCAGTCTTAAAATGTTCCACTTCAAGACAGGAAGGAAACCAAGTGCTGCTTCTGTCTGCTGCCAGGCACAGCAGGAGCACGGACTGTGATTAATTCATCACCCACTGTCAGACAGGCGAGCCTCTGGTATCATGCAGCCAGCCAGAGTATCGACACTGGCCTCCGCTGCTTTGCAGGTCACTGAACTAATGAGTTTTTGCCTGAAATGCAATAATTAAACTCATCTCCCTCCACAAGCATCCGTGCCATTTAATGCCAGGCTGAAGGCCAGGCAGATTAGATGGCTTAAACTGTCATCTGCCACAGCACCCGATTCCCCCGGTCAGTTAGTCAGTTAAACTCAGATGCCGCCTTAGCGTGTCAAGTGTGAGTCGCTATGAGGAGATGAGAGCACAGAAAAGTCAATACATTCATGTCAAGGCCTGAAGACCAAACAGACAGAGACAAAAATGACAAAATAAAATGCGTTCTTTAAAAAAGACTGTTAATAAATGTGTGACTTTAGCTTCAAGGGTTCCATTCACTGACACCGACCATTATTCTCCAACGTGCTGCACTCTTACTCACTATCGCCCAGCCTAGTAAAAACTCCAAGACAGCAGTCTGCTCATTTAATTACCAGCCCACTGTGATGTCATTTCATTATTGTGTTGCTTTTATGACAGTGGCAGTGGGATAAGATTTTCCTGTCTCAACACAGAGACACTGATGTCATGCCTGCAACACAGATTGAAACACAAGCTGGCCTGTAAAATATGGCTCTGCTTCCATTCTCTGTTCCTTTCATAAAAACACTAATTGGTCTTCAGCTGAACTTTTAGTAATGACACATTGCGTTCATTTTTGCTCTCTGCTCTTGTCATGTTTCCCTGCAAAGCTCTAGCTGCTGAGGTGAAGTGACGCTGTCTTGGTTAAATGTTTCCAAACTGTAGTCATACAGCATGTACAGTATAATATCTATAACAGGCAGAAAGGAAGCAGCTCTGCTGGGCCAATAGAAATAACAACAAATGAAAAAATCAATCACAAGTCCTCCCAAACACACTCACATATAGGTTTCAAGCCTCTAAAGTATCCCTGACCAACACACTGATACCTTCAGTCCTCAGAGATAAATCTGGAGGCAACATTCATCAGATTCCTCATGTGTTTGTTGTGCTTACATTTCATTTTGGGATTTGACCTAAGCTTGATAGTATTGAGTTACAAAGTTTAAGGAGCTATTTTTGGCGCCTCCGTTTAGGAAATAAAAGACCCATTCATTTTTTCCCATAGACTTCTACAGCTTGGATGGGCATGATACTCTCACAGCCAAATCAGCGGTGCAAAAAAAAAAAAAAACACTTCCTAAAGCTTCAGACTTCACAGCTATATTGCTGGCATGAAAGCACACTTCTTTATTTATTGTTTCAACACGGAGCGGATCCATTCGACTTAAGCTCCACGCCACGTTTCCTGCCGCGGTCATGTGTTTTGGTCTCTCCCCTTCATGTCTTCTCCACCTTTTGGGGGAAACGCTGCTCTTCTAGACTCTTCTAGCATATCTCATATCCAGAAAAAAAAAAAAAAAAGTATGTTGACAGACTAAAGTGAAAGTTAGAAGTAGACATGAACAGAATCAGAGAGTGAAGCAGCACAAACAGGGTTCATACTGTAGATCTGCACAGCCAGTCCTCTCTTCTCTCTCTGCACATGAATTTGCAGAACCACATAACTTCATCACTGAGAATTATCTCTAGCCTCAGCCCCATCTTTTGATCTACTAAATGATATTATAATGAATTCTTTAACATTTTTGTTTGTTCCTGCTCTCATTGAAATTCTGTGCTTTCAGCAAAGTAATATCATCCTTTTAATGTTGTGAGGAGATGGTAAGTAGATCTGAGGCCTCTATCCTGAGGGTCCTTCATGCAATCTCCCACCCTCCCACCCCTAACCCCAACTACACACACACACACACACACACACTCCAACACTACCATCTCTCTGCTGAGATTCCTGGGTAAACAGTGCACTCTTTTCAAGTTGCTATATGTACAGGACAAGTAGAGTTCAGTGGGAGCCATTATACGAGTCTCTCCTCGCTCTCTCTGCTGTATACAGAAGTATCAAAAACTGCTCCTAGCGAGTGGCCCTTTCAGTGAGTGTGCCACTGAAGCATTTTACGTCAACATTTCAGGTGGTGTCTGAGTAATCTGTGGAGATGAATAACTGACACCATCTTCAAAGCAGCCATTTCAAATGGCTGAATGTTTTCATGGTAAGATTAAAGCCTCAGTCTTTCATTTGTAGCGTTTGACACTCGAGGGGAACCGTTTCTCCTGATACATAGAAGGTTGGGCATGAGGATTAAAATCAAAGTTGTGCATTTAGCTGAGAATATAAGTGTTCAGAGCGCACGGAGCATAGAGACGGACATTGCAGTGCTGCTGGAGTACTTTGATGAGTTTCTACAGATATTAGTTTCCACCACAGCTTCTGTTCTTTGTCATAAAGGAAACTACAAACTGTCAACAGCCACTATTCAAGCCCACATGTGTTCAGTGTCTGAGGATCATTTAATGAATCAGTCCTGAAGTGTTGCACACATTAATCTTAATCACAATGAAGCCTTTCATTCATTATACGCTGAAGCTTGTAAATGCAGCCAATGTTAACATGTTTGTGCATCATGATATAACATTATTGTGATGTTAACTTCCTGTCCTGGATACACTGCTCATGTGATTTCAGCGTTGGTGAGAAGGTGTTAGCAGCTGGTAAAGCTCGTCCATCCTGCAAACTGACTCCAGACTAATCTGGGCAGGAATTATGAAGCTAAAGTTAACCGTGTGCATTTGCCCAAAGTAATTTCTCTTTCACTCAAATTGCTAGCATGAGAAAAGATATTACAGCCGGGATCGGCCGGGTCACCTGGGATTAGGGTGTATAATTGCTGAAAGCCATGTGTGAGTCACACTGGGTGCTTCTGTGGGAAATTAACATGAGCCTGAACAGCCGGGCTACAGCGAGGCAAGCTGACTCCAACTTGTAGCCACCAAATCATCCGATTGTTTCCTCTTATTGTTACTGACGGTATGAATTCTCACTGACCTAAATTTGTTTTACCCATAAACAAATAATCGGAATCTCATATGAGTGAATAGAAAAGACCAAACAAACAGCCAACCAACACCATGCACTTTTCTCTAAAATTCAAGTCTTAAAATAACAGTACCAGTAAAATAGGGAAATGTGAAACTGGACAAAATCATTATGATGTCAAAACTGAGCAAAAGAAGCCACACTGATTTGCAGCCCGATCTCGAGAATACTGCAGTGTTCTTCTAAAAATAAGATGTGTGACGAGGACATTGTGTGTTAGTGTATTAGTCCTCGTATTCAGACGCACTCTGAACTTAACACACCCTTGAAGAAAGTCTGTGGAAGTTGCTGGTATAACCTTGTCCCCAACTCGGCAAGGAGAGAGAGAGAGAGTGTCTTCATGCACAGCCAGCATTAATGAAGTGTTGGCACCATTAACAACAGTGTCAGGACTCTGAGCAGACCCAAACCACTCTCTGGTCTGGACCCTGTCTGTGCAAATCAACACCGAGTTTAATTAAGCCAAGCCACGCTGCCATTGACCCAACATTACTGTTTGAGTTGGCAAGGCTGAGGGAAACCGATTTACTGTGAGCAACAAAGGCAGTTTTATATGACTGCAGGAAAGTAGATTGCAAGGCTAATATTTGGAAATTGTTTCATTTGATTTCTGTATTTATTGAGTGTAATTTGTGAGCTCCTCTGCGGCATTTTTAGCATCAAACGTGCGGGTGTGTGGCCCAGCGGTCAGACGGCAGGCAGCCAGAGGTTTGGCTGGTTTGGAAGGACCAGCTCAGGCCTGATTAGCGGGGCGACCCCGCAGGAAGAGTCCTCGAGTCCAACAGATTAGGAGCTCTTCCAGAAACCACAGCAGGAGGAGAGAAGAGCCTTCACTGCTAGAAGGTATTGCTCAACACAGTAAACACGATTTCACCCTCACTACCCTATAAAGATAGATATAAAACATATTTTATATTTCCCCTGACCCCCAACACTGTCGGCAAATAATTTGAATGAGGAGAGCCAGAGTTGCATAACGCAGTTCTGAACATTTTAGTAAGAAGGAGGGCTGGACTGATGGGAGCTGGGCTCACTGTGCCTTATTCCAATCAACTCAAATTGTGATTTATGTTAACAATCTGCAGTTTCATGACATTCAAATCCAAACTAATAATTGTGATTATTAATCATAGTCATCCCCAGGGAAAGAGATAAGATACGGCCCAAGTGGAGCCAGAAAATACATCCCATCAATAAAACAGATTCGGTGTTGGATGACAGACACTTTGGTTGGATTTTGCAAGAGTTGTTGCAAGAAATTTATGAAAGAAATAAGTGCTCTCATAAAGACGGATCAGATATTACCTTAAAAGTGTTCGGTACGTCCTCTGAAGTTGATGAGGAGTTCCTCCTCCTGCCAAAGTTGGAGGACGGATACAGAGGTGACGATATTAAACACACAGCAATTCCTCCTCCGGCTCTGAGGTTCTGAAGAGAGAAAACAAAAACATCTTAGTGTCAAACTTTTTATTACAAAATAGAAAAAGTGGCAGGTGAAATTGAAGAGTTAAACTGTAGCTGCAACAGAAGAAAATGGCATGTTCCAGTTCTTATACTGGAGATTAAATGACCTCTTAAGGGCACTTTTTTAGTCGTCACACATGGACACAAGGGTGCACACAACTGTTTGTGCATTCATCACAGAGGCCATCTGTAATGAATGGAGCTACATTCTTGGGATGAAAAATAAAAGAATATTTCTTCTAAAATAGATACCATGTCTGTATAATCACATCAGATGGAAGAGGGATATTCCATGTGGGCCATAAAAACTTTAGCATGAGGGTTTAGCCTAAGTGCAGTAGACAGAACTAAAATGAGCCTGTGCTGTTCCATAATCACATCAGTCTGGATGTTAGCATCAGCACGGACGGGTAACATGCACAAAACAAGCCTCCGCAGCAAGAAGAGTCAGCTAAACCTCTCATCTACTCTGCTGTGTGTGTTACAGCATGTCATTGGTTTAGCCCGGCATCGCCACAGCTAATCAAAGTGGATAAGAAATGCATTAGTCCACACAGGAGCAGCCTGCCACGGCTTGGGCAGGCTAAAGCAGGCCATGTAATTGCTTAGAAAAAGTAAGTAAGTCAGTCAGTCAGTCAGTCAGTCAGTCATGGAGGACTCGAAATAGCCTCTCAATAAAATACACACACACACACACACACACACACACACACACAGTGCAGCCTCTATTTCTTCAGCGTGTGGTGCAAAAGGAGAAGGCTGTCCTTCAGAAGTGTTGCTATTTCTGTTTACCACAAGGCCCCAAAAAATCTATCATTAGGGAAACTAGGAGGGAAAGGAAATACCAGTGGGGAACACATGGACTCCATAGAGCCTCATAAAGGAACCCAGCTGACAGGGTGGACGGGAGGTTAAAGGCTGTCAAGTTCCTGGTTGTACTTCCACAAAAGCCATGTGCCCGTTTACGTAACAGAGTCACAAAAGTGACATTTTCTCACTTCTTGTAAGATTTCATCCATTTTTTTTCCTACTTTCTATTTGCTCTGTTGCTCAACTTCTATCTAAATGATCAAGGTTTTTACATTTGCAGTTAGAGTTGCACAACCCAAGCTGACAAAGCAGATGATGTCTGTTCAAACCAGAGCCATTGAAGGTGATGCATTTTCTTTATTGTTGTTATCGTGTGCATCAAAAACAGCATATCTGAGAGCAGCCACAAGGGCCAGAGACAGAAACCACTGAAGTGTGACGGTGAATATCACAATATTATGAGCTTTTGCATGATGAAAACAATGAAAATATGTGAATGAAACACAATCCAAGGCTTCATTTCTATTAGTAGAGAAATCTCTGCTAAAAACAGCTTGATATTCAAATAAATGGTCCATGTAATGAACTCAGTCACCATGTGTGAGGTCACTGAATACAAGGTGCAGTCCTTTGCCCTGCGGGTCACCAACACTGACCTTTTCATAAGCTCCCAGGTTTCTGCACAGCTCACTGAGTTCTGATGTTGTCAGTGTCCTATGGCATCACACACACCCAGTTCTCTACTCTGGTCTGTGATGTCTGAACTTCTTCTCTCTTTTCAGTTTATTTACCTCGCACAAACACACCTCTATCAACCTCCAGCCAGCACGACACTGACCCACGTTAATCACTTCTATCACTGAGGCTTTATGCTACACTCAGGCCTCGAGAGTGATTCCAAAGACTGTCAGCCCGACCACGAAGCCAAAGACCAAAACAGACACACTCAGCAGCAACAAAATGGTATGCGTCAAATCTACACTCATGCAATCACAACACCAGCTCAAGTCTCTAGCAAAAAGACCAAGTGCATTTGATTAAATGGGCAGGGAGCCCAGAAATGTTTCCAGCCAGATCACACTGGGACACAGTGAAGTTCTGATGGTCACATCAGACATCCAGCCAACCAAAGTGGACTGTGTGACCAGTTTCTGGAGAGTGTCCTGTTTCATGCTGGCAGGCGGAAATGAAATGTCTATTAATGCATTTTTGACATATCTTCTAATAACGTTACCCACTAATAAGTCCACTGATGTTATCCACATGCTTTCCATGCAGCACCACGTATTCCTGTATATTCTGACTGATGCAGAGATGACTGAGGGTTGGGTCCCTTTGCGTCACATGCTGCTGTGAATAGGCTGACCTAACTATCAAGGGAAGTTGGAAGCTATGTCCATATAAATGTAAACACTTGGAGCATACATCCTAATCAGATTTACAGTAACAAGAACATTATGTGCATGAACCCATAACACACAGTGTTGTGCAATGAACAACAGCTCTCACTGACACATAAGGTAACATACAGTGTGTGATGTACCGTAAAGAATTCACAGTACATCGCACAAAGAGTCCTAATTTGATCAAGTGTATGTGACTTGGCTACGTTCGAAGTTTAATGCATTTTTAAACTTCACAGCACAAGATGTTCTGTGTTTTACTCTTAATCTAGGGTTACTAAATTATCTGCATTGCTATGAAGTTATCCAGGTAATTTGATAAACCTGCATCACAAGGCAGGACCCTAAGAGAAGGTTTTCTTATGGTGGATAAAATGAGAGAGCTCTTAACCGCTGTATGTAATGTATAAAACAGATTATCCATCACTCAACAACTGAAACGGCAGTGAATGTTGGCAAACATACCGGTGACACCCCCCTGAATATCAGAGGGACTTGTTTTAAACCAGCAATAACAAGTTTCTGTCCACCGGGGGGCAGCAGAAACAAGCTACAACAACGACATTAAGGTATCATCACCTTTTCAGTCGACATGGCTGACGTGTTGGCGAACAGCTGCCAGTTTACAGACACAGAAGCATTAGCATTCACTGGAAGTTGTGTTTGTGGACACCTGATGAGCCTTTTAGCTCTGTTTTTGGTCTCCACTTGGCACAGTGGAGCGTAGTGCATTATTTCAGACGCACAGAGACATTAAAATGTTGCACTGAGTGAACAATCTATACAGTTATATGGAGAAACTGTACACGGGCAACAAAGGCACAAACATTGGCTAACAAAAGAAATCCATTACCCTTACTGCCATTAACATGACAAGTGCAAATCTAGAAGTAGACAAACATCAACAGATTACATTGGACTACAGCAAAATGGAAGTATATCTGCTCCAGACTGAGCATTATGGAGGATATCTACGATAAGTGAGCAGAGATGGGAGGGTTATTTTATCTCATGTGCTCCCTGTGGTCTCAGCAGTCTGACAGGGTGACAGTGTAACCATGACCTGATTACCTGTCCCCTGAAGCCTGTAATCACTAAAGCCAGCAGACAGGCACTGTCAGTCCGCTGACAGGGAGAATAATTGAAGGTGATGCTACACGCTGCTAGCCCTGCTAATGAAATATGAAAACAAAGAGCAGGGACACGGCAGCGGGGCACCAAAGAGGCCTGAACTCCAGAGCGGGACATTTTGTGTCTATTCACCAGCCACTGTTCATTTCACCTGCCAATCAGACGTTTGAACACGGGTCTATCTGATATGACGATCTGTGGATTGGGCTTCAACAAAAACCTCCAAAATGTCTTTTTTAGCTGCTGGTCTGCTCCACTGACATCAGATCTCAGGTTTTCTTATTTCTCATGCACATCAAAGACAAAAGACTGTTATTACAATATTAGTTTAGTGATAAAATGCTGATGCACTGTGGAGAGTCTCTCCTGACTGCACATACAGAGCGGACTATTAAAAAAACATTAACCCTGCGTCAGTGATGTCACCTGAGGCCCTTTTTTAAAAAAAAAAAACTTGGATTTTGGGTTGATCTGCTAACAGCGATGTGCTGAGACGCCGGTCACAGCACAGCAAACAACGCCCCAGAACAAACGTCTCTTTAATCATGACTGTGTTCTCAAAGGGGACATATTATGCAAAATGCACTTTTAATGTCTTTTAAACAGAAATGTGTGTCCCCGGTGTGCGTACAGACCCTCAAACTATGAGAGAAGACCGTCCTCTCTCTTTTTCTCCAGCTCCATATTGCAGTAAACCACCCCATTTACAGCCTTGGATGTGAGGACACATGCTTCAGCGGGCCGACTGTCCTGTGCACTGAAATCCTGAATCTGCCTCACTGTTATTTTGCAAACACCAGCTCAGGTAATAAGATGTCAAGGGTACAAGTAAATCAGACTAACTGTGCTGCTGTTGGCTGCAAAAACAAAAGCATAACAGTCTCCATGTCCTTCCTCCATCTGAGGAAGTGAATACCCAGAGTATTTACTTTAGTGATAGAAATGTCCTCACAGTGGCTGCAAAACATGACGGTTTGCTGTTCATTTGGCGGGTTGGTCTGTTGAACTTGGCATTAGCACGTTTGCTCGGCTAATGCGGCTCCCCTCTGGAGACAGCAGAGCTGACCATGGATGTGCTCTATGAAATGGGTAACGAAGGCAAAGATGGCGCCTGTATTGCCCTCGTGCACACACAGAAAGTGTCTAGCTTCCACCTTACGAGGCTGCTGAATATGTGCAGTAGGGTTCATCCCATCGTGCCTCTGGAGCAGCAGCAGTGGTGAGTGGCTCGAAACAAACTGGTGATATCTCTCAGCTAAAAAATGACCTTTTCTGGACTTTGGAAAAGTTTTAGAAAGATAAAAGCCCCCTGTCTTAAGATACATAGAATACAAAGAGGGATAATTGACCATGTTTACAGCTGGAAGCATCTATGGAGAAGATGCTTTTAGGGCCGGAGGAACCAGGCTGAGTGGAGGTCTGATATCCTGTAATACATCCATGGAGCTGATGCAGAGGTTGGTATTAAGTGCCTGCTCATACTTGTGGGAACTGACCAATCAGAGCAGACTCGTCTTTCCATGAGGGGGGCGTTAAAGACATAGGAGCTGAAATGGAGCGTTTAGAAAGAGGCTGAACAGAGCAGCATGCATGGTGTGAAAAAGATTATGTGTTTTATGATCATCACGGCATGTAAATATACTAAATACAAGTATGAGCCTGAAAATAGGCTCCTTTAACATTTACATATCGAGAGACCAACGTCTTAGAAATAAAACACAGAATGTTTAATTAAAAGAAGCAGCGAGGGACATTTCCAAACCTGCTTCAAATTAGAGTTGTGCAGGAAGGAGCATAATTCAAGGAAGGAAGGCCAGGAGCTGAAGAGGGCAAATAAATAAAGCCATTCATTCCTAAACAAACAGCTTTTTGAGAATCTCCCCAGGCCCTGCTGGGTGAGGTGAGCATCTTTAAACCCAGCTCTGAGACGGAGGGAGACGCTCTGGTGGAGCCTCGCTAAACTGAACTGTGATGAAGGACAACATGTGATGCTGATGCGAGAGATTTAGGAATGTAAACACAATCAAAAGCATTTTTCATGTTGTATTAATAAATATATTATTTCTCTCTGAGCCGTTATGCCTCGTCATTGAGCTCCTTTTTGGTAGTTTCACATCATACATTTAATATTCAATAACTCCTTCTGCATCACACATGCACACTGTTTAATTACTGTATTTCCTACATGACACATCTAGAGTTAACAGACAACACTTAAATACTTCTTCTCTCCTCGTTAAAATCTATAGTTTGAAGTATTTTCATGAAAGCATCTTCTGCTTTGATTGTATGAAATGTACGAGCTTATGTTAGCTGATGGTGTTTCGTTGATTTTCTCACGTATGTAAAACAACAAGTTAACACAGACTCTGGACATGCTTGTTTTTCCTGTCTCTATCTAAAGCTTTACTTTATTTTCTGTAACAGTCACATAACCGCCTGCAATGCACAGTTTAACCGTCATGACTTTATTACATTCTGCACATGTTTGCACCTGTGATTCACCTCTTACAAACCACACTGACATGCATGAATGCAACTTGAACAAAGACTGTGTTTTAATAATGACATTTGTGCCAAAAGGAGGACAGACAGTAACACTGTAGGTTGAGGTTTTTCCCAAGGCTGTCTTAAAGCTGTAGTACAGAATTCCTGCTCTGTGTCACCGCCCCTCTGCTGTGGCTCAGCAGGCAGACGCCGTCCACGGCAGCACAAAGAGGGAAAATTAAAAAGGCTGAAACTTTGGAAGATGCTGAAGCCGTCTGTTAGCTTCAGCTGAATTGAGTACGTTACTCATTGCTTTGCAGCAAAAGCGGGCAAAAGAAACAATTACAGCACAGAATAACCCTTCCAGTGTACTTGTACTGCACTAAGACAGACTTGGGGAAAAAATTTGAACTTATCCTTTATAACCAATTGACTTTAGAACAAAATGACATTTGACCAAACAACATTATTCCTGTACCGCCCCACTTATTCCCTTACAGTGTCTGTGACTTTGACTACATTGCAGGACATACTTTTCCAGAATTTCCCCCCCGGGGATCAATAAAGTATTTCTATCTATCTATCTATACATGTGATAGATCATTTGCGACCAAGAGTTTTTTAAACCGACACGGTCATTACTCATCCCTGAGTTAGACTTCCTGCAGGGTGTCTGCATCTACGGAAACTCTTCAAATCCACATGCCTGAGCTCGGCTGTGTGATGTAAACTAAAGCTTTGCTATGCATTCAGTGTAGTGGTGCTGTGGGGACATCCAATGTGACTGTGTATGTGTAAAGTGTTTAACTAATGGACCATTAAACCTCCTCAGCTGGTTTCTCCCATTAAGACAAATATTCTTTATATTAAAAGGTTCATGAAATATTATGTTTGAATAAGCAAATGAATGCAATACGCACTAATCTGACACTTTAGAGCCAAAGCTTTTTGTTATTGCACCATAAATCACACAGTATTGTCAACAGCCATAAAAAAAACTCACCATGTTTTTAGAAGTATCACATAAATAAGGAGATAAATGGCACATGAACAAAGCCCAGTGTAAAAACCTTGCGATACAGACAGGAAATGAGTGCTACTGTAGGAGATTTCTGGCTCAGACTGTGGGAGAAAACCCACGGGCCTCCACAGATGTACATCCAGGAGACATCTACAGATGCAAACAGATGAAGTGCAGTAAAATAAACACCTAAATGTGTATTGTGAACGTTTTCTTTCCACTCATCTGCAATAAGGCGCGTTATGGAAGCAGAACAGTCCAAGCACACACTTAGTTTTGGGGGCAGCAGATCCACAGAGACAGGATGTAGTAGTAGAAACATCCCAAAGAGGAGATGGTGGTTTTACTTATTTATTCATTTTACAGAGTTGATCAAAAATGGATGAGGCTCTCCATTAAGGCACTTTATCACATCATGTACAGCACTGTACTGTACTGTACTGTACTCACATGCAACAACGCTGCGCCACTGAACCACAACACAAACACATGCCGGTCCTTAAACACAACTTAACACACATTCAGCAGTGCGGTGAGGCGTTCGCTGCCTTTGTTTCAGCCTGTTTAGGAAACAGAGTTACAGTGTGCTGCCAGCAGTCACGTTACGTGAAGTCACAGCAGCTCTCAGCCGCCGCAGGAAACATTAAAGACAGACTTTGTCGCACAAAAAGACGCCAGAGTTTGCGCCACTTACCCCTCCGGCCTGCGGACGCTCCTGTGGACGCGGACACTTCAGTACGGGACACACACACACAGTCACACTCACACACGGGTCCTCGTCCGCTGCACCGTGTTTGGTGAACTGACAAACTCACAGCGGAGACGGCCTTAGCTCCGCCCACCGCGGCGCGTGCGTGCAGCTGCGTATGCGCGCGCGTGCATGAATCCTCCCACGTACAGTGTGTGTGTGTGTGTTGTAAAGTTTAATATATACATATATATATATATATCTAAACTTTAATGATTCTCTCATACTGCAGCCAGTGGTGCATTAACACTAACATGGTGTAATCAGATTACTTTGAAGTGTAGTCAATTATATACTTTTGTAACTGTAATCCAATCTGATTAGTTTTGATTACTTCAAAATAAAACTTTTGCAAATCTAGCTCCACATGGCAGTTTTAGTTACACATAAAATTCTCTAAAACATTTTAAATGCAAATAAAAACGCATTTTGCATAGTCAGCGTTCACAGCCGGTCAGATCAAATGATCCCTACAAGAGCAGAACTTGCACAAACACCGAGGATGCAAATTAAAACTCTTTTTGTTGATGCTGTTTTTCAACTTGATGCTGCCTCACACAGAGGACTTCGCTCTTGTAACGTTTATTCTCACTCAGAAGGAGGAAAAACTCCACTATTCATCAAATCATGAAAAAAAAGATCAAGAAAACCAAAAATCATGGCAATGTAACTCTAATAAAAGTACAGGGCTTTCAAATGTAATCTGGGCTGATTGCAGTAATTTATTACATAATCCCAGTTACATGTGACCTGTAACACTTCAGCTGTGTGTTTTAAACGCTCAGATTCTCTCATGTGTGGCTCTTGGTGTACTGACGCTGAAATGTAATCGGGTCAGTACAAACCTGAGATCACAGAAAAGAGCTCTGAGCACAGCCCAGTATAATAACTGATCCATTGATATTTTATTTAGCCCTGGCCTGGAGGAAGAGGAGAGCTCGTGACTGAACGGCCACAGGTTGGAGTCTGAGTTGGAGCCAGCTGAGAGGATCTGCTCGGAGCGGCCAAAGCAGCCAAAGCAACACTGTGGATGAAGCTTTTCACGCAGCTGTCACACCAAACGCCGCCAACTGTCGTGCAAGATTCTGTGTGTTAATGTGGGAAGTTTGAATTCACTTCACGGTAAAAGCACGTCATCCTCGTGTCAGTCATTCCAGAGCTGGTGTCATGTCTGAGCACCGTAGGTCACACTGAGCACGAAAAGCTCATGAAAGTGATTCACTTGGTTGTCGCTCATGATATCTATGACTGTCTCCCACATGTCCTGTAGAGCTACGTCATTATTATTCTGAGTATCATCTTGTCCTGTTTGTTATGTGTTATGTTTTGAAATTAATTGATTAAACTAGTGGGCAGCATCTGGGAATTTGATTCATCCATAGCATTAAGTCCTGTGCAGCAGTCATGCGAGCTAATCCGGAGAAAAAGACCAAGCTCAAGTTTTCCACACGCTCAGGTGAGTCTGTGAGCCTGAAGCTGAAACTGAGCTCACAGATGAGACTAGAGAGGTTTTCACTCTGCAATAAGACACTTCCAATCATCATGAGTACGCAAAGCACAAACCATAATACAATAAGTCACCATAAAACAGGGAGAAGAAGGAGAAGAAGAAGGAGGAGGCACCAGATCATTCATGACTATGTGACTGCTTGTGCTTCAGAAACGTTTTCAATTTGACCTTAATAATAATAATGATGCTACCAGAGTTGCCAAAGTTACAAAGATTTCTTTTCTGCGATGATGACTCTGGCATTTCTCCTCTAGAGAATCAGCTGTTGGGTTAAATGTGTGTTTTGGAAGGAAAACTTTAATGTGATGAGTGTCACTGACTGTGGCTGCTCCACTGAATGACTGAACATCGTTATCAGCAGAACAACGAAGGCATTTCCTTTGTTTCTTTCCATTGTTTCACTTGTAAATCACATCCTGTACACCACGCTTGGTGTTGTAGTTGGAGACTGATGTGTTCTCCCATTAGAAGCCTTCTAGTAGCACATATATGTCAAAAATGTAATTTAATTGTCTTTTAAGCTGAAATACCAAACCTCATTACATTTGGTCATTATTACATGTCTGTGCAGTGACGGGCTGCTTTTAAAATGCATGTGTGCACAGGAAGGATATGCCAGATTACACGAGGAACACTTTACAATCCAAACCCGTTCCAACCAGTCCTTCCATCAGGAAAAACTAAACCACTCTGGTGTCATCATGTGTCCTTGAGTCAGACGCAGGGAAAAGGGATCACTGGGACAAACCCATCTGTCACCACTTATCATGCTAGTTTCACTAGTTTTTTTTTTAAATATAATTTTGCTTATTTCAAAGGCTTGAATGCTGTACTGTTGTTTTATTTTCCAAATAAACCACACAGTGAAACTCAGCACTGTGTTTTCTGGGTTTCACTGTGTGTGTTTGACTCTGACTCCCCCCACAGGCTGAGAGCAGAGTGACAGCCGTCCCTCCTCAGCAGAGCAGTTATGGATAAACTGGGGGTTGTATCGTTTCCAGTTTTATTTGACTTGAATGTGTTATGCAATTCAATAAAAACACACCTGTCTGGCATCAATAATTGCATTGATTAACTGTAGATGAGATCCTCTCTGAACACCCTCCTCCCTGCAGCACAGATCTGAGATAAACACATTTAAACTCAGAAATGCTTGCTTGAATTCCCATTTGTTACATCTTGGTTTGCCCAAATTAAACTTTTTTCAACTTCTGGTCCGTTTTACATTCACACCAGTGTTGCCATTACGGCTTTTAACAGGTTTCTCGTCATCTGTGCAGAGTCTGTTTGACTCCTCCACATTCCAGCACTCTCTGCTGTATTCATGTGGTGAGCAGGATGTATTAGAAACATCTGACTTTCACTCATGTGTGTCCCAACCACATTTATGATCCAGTATTCATTTCTCTGCATCATACACCCCACAGTGCTTCACACTTTCAGCCTGCATTAAAAGTCATGTTAACAGTAGTTTTAACAGTATCCCATAATATTTTCCATAATTTCCACAGAGAAGGTGTCAGTGTGGATCCGTTGCTGCAGTGACAACGTGACAAACACATTTTATTTTAACCTAAATTTACAATATTCTTCATTTGTTAAACCTTCATTCATGTGACCTCTTTTTCTGGGATTAATTTCAAATCCTTCCTGTTTCTTTTCTGTTGAATAATCTGTGGTAAACACAACTGTAGCCATCAGCCGAACTGAATCGCACGCAGGTTTTCAATCAATGTCACGATCCATGTGTACAGTTGAAACCAAGCAAGAAACTAAAATATAAAGCCAGTTATTTCTCCCCGTCCTCTTAAGGGAGCTTTCAATGCAGCGCTAGACAGGCTGAGGGTGAAATGCTCATTAGATTAACTCTTAATATGCTTTTGAGTCATCCCTTTATATCTTCATGTGTAAAGATTATATATATATATTTATCCTAATGTGTATAAATGTGAATCCACACGGTTTTTATCACGAGTGGAAGGTGAGAGGATGAAGAGTGGAGAGATGAAGGAGGGATTGAAAGAGCAGGCAGGGGACGGGACCTTCCCACTAAAACACAGCTGAAAGGACGGTCATGCCGTAATGGGATTTCACAGCAGGAGACCCTCTTCCTCATGCGACCGGCTGGATTTGATGCCTGTATGTGTGAAATTCTCTTTTAAAAGAGCCACAACTGGAGTCATAAACTTCCTCTGTGGGCTGATCCTCCAGCAAATTTACTGACTTTGCAAAACTAGAGAGCATTAGCCACCGTCGCCCCTTCATTCGGCATTTCCTGATGGTTTCCCCGACGTGGATCAGAGGCGGATCAAAAAAAAAAAAAAAGCAAAGCTGTCAGTTCAAAACAGGCAGATATATTACATCCATGTCAGATACAAATAATAATAACACTCTTTAAATGCAAATGAAGGGAGACAAACAGCACACAGTGTGACTGAAACTTACAAATTCCCACCATTTATTAATGTCAACAGCAGCATTGTCTGCAAGTCAGTGGTGCTTGAGTTATATTTTCAACGTACAGTTCTTTACTATGACAACATCATAATAGTGATGTCATGTGTTGTGCGTTGTTCGCACAGCAGATTGAATAAAAGTGGCAACGAAGAAAGATGTAGAAAATCAATAAATAATGTTTTAAATACACAGATAGACAGATCATATCCACTTTAAAACCTAAGAAAGAACATCCTCCGTGGGTTTGTTTCTCAGACACACTTCACTATTTTCAAATGTTACCTTTGTCCTGCATTAATATTAAAGCCCATCTCTGCTGCTCACTTAGAGCTGATATAAGCACACAGTCCAGATTACAGTCCAGACATGATTGGGTGAATGAATGAACTGTTATTATGTCCTGACTGTATAGCGGTGCGGTGGTGTCAGGGGCCCTCTGTGGTTTGGGTGTTCACAGTGTTGGCAGCAGTCAAGAGAGAGGAGAACAGAGAGTCCGGTCTTTGCTTCAGCACATCTGGCGGCCCTAACTCTGCTGCCTGTCGGACAGAACACCTTCTGTGAGGCCACACTTGGGTTCGCGCAAACTTTACCTTTGTGTATTTGTGTTTGTTTGTTACCTCTCCGTTGTCCATGACCAGAATACGATCCGCGTGCATCACCGTGTTGATCCGATGGGCGATGGTGAGCACGGTGCAGTCCTGGAAGGCTTCTTTGATGGTGTTCTGGATCAAAGCGTCCGTCTCTGCATCGATGGACGCTGTTGCCTCATCCAAAAGAATTATCTGTTGGACATCAGAGGGGGAGGGGTCAGTGCAGGCAAAGAGACTGGCTGGAAAAGGGGAGAGTTAGGATGGTATAATGTAGAGAGGTCTTAGCCGAGAGTAACACACACGTCTGTCTGACGTTTTTGGTACAAACTGTGTCCATGAATTTTGATTCTTCTATTCTAAGCACAAGTTTTTCCACACCTTGACACTGACATGCAGATCTCAGAGGTACACAGAGACCATATAAACTCTGTTCTCCGCCTGAAATGTTCTACCGACAGTCGTCACATCGCTTGCCAAGCTGTCAGCCTGAGGTCACCTACTTTAGAAGCTGTGGAGCTGTGTCTGGACAGCCTCCTACATACGTGATAGCAGAGATGTGCTCATTCTCACGCACGACAGTTACTGCAGGCAGTGGATTCACAGACACTTTGTCTTTAGTGCTGCCACTCTGGACTGAAACTGAACTGAAAACACGACATCTGCATTCAAAGAAATGACAGAATGAAAGAAATGAAGGCTGCTCTCACATCTGCACCGGCTTTTTTCTTCTAAATTGACCCCATTGTTACCAAATCTGCACTGCACATTCTCATCACTTCTGCTTCAGGAGCAGCAAAACTGTGCCGATAAAAAGTAATCAGAAGCAGACGGTTGGCGTACAAACCTTGGAGTTGCGCAGCAGTGCTCTAGCCATACACATCAGCTGTCTTTCTCCGACAGAGAAGTTCTCTCCGTTCTCCAGCACCTGCGCCTGCAGTTTCCCCTCCAGTCTGCAGATCTGAGGTGACAAAACAATACTCACAGCACCACTTCTATGACTAACCTGGACTGGCAGAGTTAATCACAGTTGACAGCCCATGAAAGGAATAGTTTGACACCTAGCTTACTTATTCCCTTTTTTGCTGAGAGTTAGATGAGATCAGTTCAGTATGTCTACTCATTAGTTTACAGCTTTATTTTGTGTAATGGACTATTCTTACAGTGTGGAAATGCTACTTTGACTTAAGTAAAGTCATAGTATATTTTTTAGGTTCACTAGCACAGTAACACCACTGGGACAGCTACTAGTACCAGCATCACTTCTGCAACTTCCATTGAAAGGCTTCAGATAACATCACAATTAGAGAAGCATCATAATCAGTTACGTGACTATGAAGTCAGATGATGAAATTCTTTGGAAAAGTATCTTTGAAAACTAGTAGACCAAGACAAAGTGTGCTGGCTGACAGGATTTGGTTTGGATAAATGACCACACACTCGTACTGTACTGCTGACATACTGAGTCCTTCATGTAGGTCTTCTCCAGCGCTGCCCAGATCTCCTCATCAGTGTAGTTATCAAAGGGGTCTAAGTTGTATCTGTAAGCAAAGCAAACATTATCGAAGCTGGTTGGTCACCGACTAACCCTCCACAGTGAGAGGAGTTAGAGCTCACCTGACTGTGCCAATAAAGAGCACAGGATCCTGGGGGATGATAGACAATTTGCTACGCAGATCCTGCAGGCCAATGCTCATGATGTCCACTCCATCGATCAGGATGGTTCCTGCTGCCGGCTCCACCAGCCTGAACAGAGCTACGCCTAAAGAGGACTTCCCTACAGACACAAAGCATGGAGGAACCTTCAGAAATCACTAGTAGCCCTAATGGTTTACAGTCATGATCCTTTCAATTTATTTCACTTACAAATTTAAACCTAAAGACTCTGCTGAGACACATCATGATCAGTATATCTAAATGTCAAGTGATTTTCTATCAAACTGCTACTGTTGTCATGATATGTCAAAGCTGCTACTGACAGTGTCTGAGCATTCTTGGCTGCTCGAGAATCAACTCAGTGATAATTAGTTTCATCATTCGTCATTTTAAAGTATCTAAATGAACTTGATGTTTTCTGATTTGAATCTAAACTGAACTCCACCTGAAAGAAAAACAAACTACTGGAGTTGGTGTCTTACCAGAGCCTGTGCGTCCTACAATGCCCAACTTCTCTCCAGGTCTGATGAGGAAATCCAGCCCGTTCAGGACAATGGGTGTGTTCTCTCTGTACCTCATCTTATAGTCCTGGAAGGTGATGGCTCCGCCCTTTGGCCAGCCCTCTGGGATTTGGCCATCTCTTATGTGTCTGGGGGCCTCAGACTTACAATCCTGTGCACAGTAAATAATAACTACTTTGAACTACTTTGTTGGGAACAGGAGGGGTGTCAGGTGATAATAACAGCATCGGTAGTTCTAGTAGTTTAAAGGACGGTCTCAAAAGGACCAGGATTAATGGATGGATTGGTGGTAGCAACCAGGTAATTTGTACCATTGAATCTAGAGTCTGACCGTGATGTATTCCTGCAGCCGCTCCACTGAGTTGAACCTCGCCTCCACCTCCGTCGCCTGCCTCACTGTGTACTGAAGCATGCCTGTCAACTGGACAACACATACGCACAGCCTGTAAGCACACATGCTGCAGTTTCCTGGAATGTATCTTTACCAATTACCATTAATTTGATGGCCAAACGTACCTGTATGGTGTAGGACATGGCCAGGCCCTTCAGAGATGGACTGATGATCTCATCACCGGTGAGCACTACGAACAGAGCCACCAACAAGGTCATGGTCGCCGCCATGAAGTCCAGCCAGAAGGAGAGCCAACGCGTTCCGGAGTGAAACAGTAAATAGTGGTTGGAGTTGATGTCATTTAGTGACTTGAACCTACAACATGACAAAGGGCAGGTCAGGGTTTGGGTACAGTTCTGACCCCAACTATCAATCAATGAGTCTACGAGGCAGAGCTGGATTTCACGTTAACTGTGTTATCTTACAGCTTTATGTGGCTGTCTCTTATGTTGTAGGCATGGATTGTGCTGAGGCCCTGCAGGGTGGAGGTGGTGAGAGAGATGCAGGGAGAGCGACTGATGTTCTCCATCCTCTTCATCTGACGGACACTCCTCTGGAACATGCTGCAGAGGAATCACAGTTGATATTCAGATCGGCTGGGATGAGATAATTTAGTAATTTAAGATTAGTTCTTATCAGAGTTTAGCAAGTAGGTTTAAAATGAGTTAATCCACATTTAAGGAGAGTTCTGTTGTGCACATAAAAACTAATCTTCATTTAGTAAATCCAGGTTTATTGACGCTTGGCTAACTACATTCAATGAATACAGAGAAATAGACTAACTCAACTAATCACGCACCAGTTTTAAGATGTGCAACAATTTCACTGAAGATCTAAATCCAGCAAATCACATGAACGTTACTAAATTCACTAAACGTGTGACCAGGAGATGACAGAAGGATACCAGATCCTACTTTCCAACAATCCCCGTAGAAATCTGTTTCATCATGTTCAGACTGAACTGGTATTTACTCACAAGAGAATGAGTGTGAACAAAGCGCCCATAATAACCACAGCTACCAGCATGGGGGGGAAGACAGACGCGATGATGACGATGGTGAAGGTGACCAACAGACAAAACTGTAAGAAAGGGTCCATGTTGAGGGGAAGCACGGTGTCCACCTCCTCTTGATCTTTGGCAAAGCGGTTGAGAATGCGGCCGGTTGGCGTCGTGTCGAAGAAACTCATGGGACTGGCGATTATCTTGAAAGGAAAACAAAGAAAATCTATTTGGTAAATATTTAACATATATTCTTCTTATTCAATCTGCCAATGATGAGGAAACACTGAGGATTGAAGTGTTTGAATATTTGATGATAGATAGGTGGCTGTGGCTCGGCCTCTCTGTCGTACATTTTTGAACATGGTGTCGTGGAATTTGCAGGCGGCATTCATAGTGACCCAAGTGTAGAAGAAGCATTTGATGAGGGCAAGTGTCACCGTGACAACGATCACCAGACCATAAATCATTTGGTAGAAGTGCAGTTTGGGGTTTTGTGAGATGTCGCCCGGGTTTGTCGTATTGGATGACTGAAAAACAAAACAGAAAAATGTGATGTTAGCGGACACCAGAGAGATAACTGATCCCAGGCTGTCTGAGCAAACGAGAGCATCAACGGTCCCCAGCAGGGGGCAGTCACACACTCACTGAGAACTCAGTGACATTTCAGCCAGCGCTGGTGAGAAGTTGGTATGTACTGTATGTTAGCTTGGCTCTCACCCCATCACCCTGCCCCACCCAGAAGCTGAGCCACCAGCCGCTGAAGGCTGTGGATCCGATCATCAGGACGATGTTCAGGATGACGAGGGAGACGATGATGTAGCCTGCAGCAACACAGTCACACCAAACATTGCCAACCAGGTTTGTGTATTATTGCAGAGAATCATACCTGTGTGTGTGTGTGTGTGTGTGTGTGTGTCAGACCTCCAGCTGCCTGGCAGTATTGATGGTAGACTCTCCAGGGGACGGCACCTTCTGTGGAGGACTCCTCAGTGACCAGCTGATCACTGACAACGGCTTAAGGACAAAACAAAGATTTTATAGAATCACAGCATGAATAAAGTGACTTCTGGGATAAAAAATATATGTATATTTATTTTTAGCGTACTGGCCGTTCAACTCTATTCCCTTTCTATCTTATGTATATTATAACTGAGTTTTGTAGACTTACATTTTTTGTCAGCTTTCGTCTTATCGTCCTTTTCGTCCGATATATCAAATGCTGAAAGGAAGCACAGATATTGGAGAAAATCAATCACATATCAATCAAATAATAATGTAATCTCTCCACAGTAGACTCTAATAAAGCCATAAAAATGGCCAAATATAACAATAATAACTGCACACTGATAGAAATTTGTTGCCCTGTCTGGTGCTGTTTCACAAAGCTTTGTCCTCAATGAATTCGCCTTTGTCATCCAGTGCCCCTTTGCTGCCAACTACCTTTGACCTCCTCCTGGATATCAAGTGGCTCTTTTACAATCCGACACTTTGCTTCACAGAGAATTGTGCCAAATCTATTTATATTGCGAGTACATGGATTGTCCTCTTGTCCTCTTGCTTGTAGCACTTTTGCTACACTTGTTACTGGTATGTCTGTGTACTAAACTCTATATGGATTTAAACCTTATTTGCATTCACCATAAAAGATCCCATCTGATTTATTTTGGATCAGTATACGTACAGAAACATTGCTGCCTGGATCCATACCTGGGTTTACTATGCCGCTGTCTGAACGATTTCTCAGCTCAACCTCCTTCAGCTCGGCAGCATCTGGGGGCGACACTTCGTTCTCCTCTTTCTGAGTCTGTCCGACATGACGAGCAAAAACACAGAGACACTGCTGAGTCTGAAAAAGCTCATTTTCAGCCCAAAGTAAATGATAAACTGATAAAACTAACGTGTGCCCTTGCAGATGACATGGAAGGAATCTCCTATGAATCTCTGACATCTCTAAATATTTCAGTTACAGTTTACATGTGACAGCAATAATGAAAAAAGATCGTATGGTTGATGTTATCATATTGTTTCAAAGGCTTGTTTTCGATCTAATAAAGCAATAAAGAACAAGTGAAATGAGTAATGAGGAAATAAAGACACATGTTGAGAATAGCAGAGCTTGTTTTTTTTTTTACTTTGGACTGTTCCATCTGGTAGTTGTTGATGAGCTGAGCGTAGCGTCCGTTGGCTCCCACCAGGGCCTGGTGGTCTCCAGACTCCTGAATCTCTCCATCCTCCAGAACCAGGATGTCATCACAGAACTCCAGATACTGAAAGACACAAGTGAGGAACAACGTGTGAACAAAACCAGACACTAAACCGCAAACAAAACTGTGGTCAGAGGTCTAACTAACGGTCTAAATAGACGTCAAGTGTCCTTGTTACATTTATGGCATTTGGCTGATGCTCTTATCCAGAGTGACTCACAGTGCTGCTCATAATCCATGACTGAGGAAATACAAGTGGCAGCAATCAGACATCACTTCCTGCTTCACTTTTACTTTGGGAGTTACCACAGTAGGATGACGTAGGTCATAAATATATTATGAATGTTAAAGCTTAGACGGATTTTGATAAATCTCATGTTTGATAAACTGATCTATGATCTTGTTTTTGCCTTTTTTAACAATATTGTTTTTGTTAATTTAATGTTTGACTGTTTTACGTTGCAGCTCAAGAATGATCTTTATGATCTTGCTCTTAATTAATCTTCCATCCTTGTTTTTTATGCACTTTATTTATGTCCATTTTGCTTCCTGTGTCTCTTGTTTTTAACATCCAGGCTAGTTTTATAAATATAAATAATAAATTGTTGTGTGAATAAAGTTTATTATTATTATTCAACTATTTAAGAGTCTTCCCACCTGCAGCTGGTGTGTAACCAGTATGATGGATTTTCCCTGGAGCTCCTTCTTAATGCATTCTTCAAAAATGTGTTTCCCCACGTGAGCATCAACGGCAGACAGCGGATCATCGAGGAGGAAGATGTCCTTGTTGGAGTAGACGGCTCTCGCCAGGCTGATCCTCTGCTTCTGGCCCCCTGATAGATTCAGGCCTCGCTCTCCAATCTGCCAACAACACAGCAGAAAGACACTGAGAGCACCGGCCACTGCATCTCAAAATCCACTTTTCACTTTTACTAATTTACACTAATTTCACATCAAAAAATGAAGGGGGGACAAATGGATGAAGACAGCGAAGTGGAGACAGTAAAGTCCTCACAGCCTCAAATAAACTAAAAAAACATCAGCGCCCTACTGAGCCACACATTTATTTGGTTATGTTTCAGACTCAGACTTTGTCAGAACAAACAACAAACAAAGCAATTTAAAGAATGATTGAATTACAACAGTCAACAGTATTTGTAGTATCACTACAACTAAGTATATAAAGCCATATCTCAAATCTCCCAAAACTCAGGCTACATTTGCAAAGAAAAACCACTGACAGGCTGATGATCCTTCTCAGCAATTACATGTGAATCCACATGTCCACAAGGGACTCCTTACCAAACATCAGAGGCTGCTGGTATTTAGAATATCCACCACACTTGTAAGACATCACTGCAGAGCATTAAAACGTTACAGCAGAGTACAGCGGAGAGCTCCTACCTCGGTTTCATCACCATATGGGAGGATTTGCAGGTCAGCTCTGAGGCAACAGACGTCCAGGACTCTGTCGTATCTGTGGAGTAAGATTTGAAGACACGATTTGGTTATTTGATTCTGTTTACTGAGCTAAATTCATTAATTTCGGAAACATTTCCACAATACAAAAACATTTTTAAAAGCAGAAAATGTAACATCTTCTACGTTGAATCTTAATATCTTTAATATTATCAGACTAATTAAAGGCAGCAGGTACTACGGTGTTGCTTTTACATTCCTTCTAAAGTTTGGAACAGGCGCATTAACAAGACATACTGTCCCTGGCAGTCTGTGAAGATTAATGTGACAGAAAACTCGCTGCCGACTTCCACTCCTTCCTGACAGTCGGTAACAGCAGGTGAATAACGTCACTCATGATATACTGCTGCTGTGCACAGGTCAGCAGTCTCACCCGCTGCCTTCTCTGGCAGCTCAGAGTGGATTCCCAGTGACAATCCTATCAGATAACTGACATGACCCCTGCTCTTGTTTGGCTACAGAGGAGCTTTCTCTTGGTTAAACATTTGTCATGTGAGATAACCTTTAAGAGAAATGTCTATTTTATTAGTCACTGTAGTGAGGAGGAACAGTGGTAGCATATTAACATTGGATACGGTATCCCCTGAGTTAATAATACCTCCTTCAAAGATCACATTTACATACTGGTGACAATAATGAATGTGTATTTAAGGCAATAAATACTTGGTCTGGTCAAAAGGTTCCCCCAACAGGATGTTTTCTTTAACAGTGCCATGAAATATCCAGGCCTGCTGGGAAACGTAGGCAAACGTCCCATCAGCAGTGAGAGAACCCTGCAGAAGGTGCATCTGAAATCCAAAAAGAAACAAACAACCAAGAGAAAAGCTGAATGTTACACAGCATCAGGCAAATCTAGTTTAGAGATAACACAATGTAAATGAGGAAGTATGATCGTGTGTAACATCTGCAGAACAGAGAGGTGAACTACAGAACAACGGAGGAGCCAACCTGTTCCAAAATGCTGGAAATCAGTGATGTCTTTCCACTCCCCACGTTCCCGCACACACCAAGCAGGTTGCCCTTCAGGAAATAACAGAGAAACTGAATTTACCTTTTACCCAATTTAGTTAGTTGACCTTTAGTTAGTAAAACACACCTTAGGCAGTGTGAAGGAGATGTTTCTCAGTGTTGGTAAGGCCTCAGCCTTGCCATTCTCCTGCATCTTGTCCACTTTGTCTCCCTTCACCCCACTGACTGGGCTGGGTGAGGAGTCCGCCTGGCTCTCCGGTTTGGTCCAGGAAAGTGTAGCGTTTTTCATCACTATGGCCGAGTCACTGTCTTTCCTCTGCATGAGGTACGGCTCCGGATTCTGGATCAGCAACACGTTCTGAAACAGCCACAGGTCGCATTTACAACCTTTGTGGTGTTTTTCAAACTGAGATTTTAATTGCAAATGAGTTCCACAACAGCAAAAAAAATACAATGAATGATCATTTAAAGTTGTGGCGACAAATCCTGAAAATAAAACAAATAAAAACATAAAAAACTTCTTTGGTTTGGTTTCATCTAAGGTCAGAATGTGTATTTGTCCTCAGTGTCAGATAACTAAAGAGAAAAATTGGTCAAAGTCAACAGTGTTTGATGTCAGATCAGATGGAGGTCTGATCTGCACTTTGTTTCTGCACCTTTTCTATCTCTTGACTCTCTGCTGCTGTAACAAGTGAATTTTCCCGGTGTGGGATAAATAAAGTCTCTCTAATCTTAACTTTTCTATGAGTATGATGTATGTTTGAGTTGGTACCAGTTCAGCTTTCTGGCAGAGCCCACAGTTGCCAAATCTGCCCTCTATACTTTGGACTTGTTTTGCTTTAAAGTCACTAATAAATGTTTGCAGTTGCTTTGTTTTTTTTATTTCCAGTCTGTCTCTCTCCGTCTTTCCGCACCTACACACAACATGTTCCTCTCACACACATCACTGACGCTACAGACAGTTCATGTCTTACAGATTTCTTTTGTAAATTAGAAGGAGTAAAATCAAACTCGCACTGCACGTTGGCGTTACATGTTAAAAGTCTAGAAAAGCTTTTATTCACATTTAAAAATAAGCAGATGAACTACTACTACTAATAATGCTGAGCTGGGCACAAAGAGAAGAGCTCACCCGCAGTCGTTTTAGCGACACAACAGCCTCAGCCAAGGACTTCACAGTCAGGGGCATTAGAGCCAGGCAGAACCGCATGGAGTTGAAGATGGCGATGGTGGTGAAGGCCTGGTAATAACAAAGAATGATGCTTAAACACTACCCCACACCATAAGACAGGTCACATGTTAGTGGCCAACACCAGTCTATGGCCTGTTCTGGTAGGAAAAACAGGCAACGAATCTGAAATATAATCATTTTAGCATTTTATTTTGACTTCTCTCTATGTCCACACACCTCTGTTAACCCCTTAAATCACACGATGACCATGTTGGCAAAGGTGTTGTATGTGAGTGCTGCACTGCTGTGGTACTTACATCAGACGTGCTGAGATTTAACCTGAACAAAGTGTGCACAATGAAGGTGAAAACAGTGGCAAAGGTGGGGATGATGCTGGTGATGCTGGTATTGGCATTCTGGATGTAATTGATTTTCCTCATTTGTTCCTTCTCACTTTTCCTCAAACCTACAAGAGAGAAAACAACACATATTTAGGGAAGAGTTGGTTTTATATACATACATATCAAACCACTGTTGACTATAAATGGCCAAAACAAAACATGTTATGGATTATGAGTGAGGTAGAATTCAAGAAGATGAAAATAAAAAGGTAAATCCATGTAGTTGTGTGGGTAAGGTGGTGCGGAAGGTGCAGAGGAGGTGGCAGCTGCAGCCTCTGGTGCCTCCGGACAGCATGAATGATGCTCGTGATGTTTGATATATAAGAAAAACTCCTACCTGCGATCTTCTTCTCAAAGGAATCTTCCCAGGCGTACATCTTGATAAGTTTGACGCTGCTGAGAATCTCATGCATCGTGCGAACACGGCTGTCTGTTATCACCATGGCTTTCCATCTGCATAAGTTAATGAGCTTGGCTAAGAAAAGCTGAAAACACAAACCAAACAGTATCAATATTAGTGACCAAGTAAAACAAGCGGCAAAACAGAAAATACGGTAAATTTAGGGTTTAGATAAGGAAAATCTGTTTGTATTGTGGGGAATCTTAATACTACTTTTAATCACTACTTCTAAAAGGCCAATTATACAATACTGTGTGCCTTAAATTTGTACTAACAGCACTATATGTAAAACTAATTACAGAACACTGGACTTGAATTAGCACTAATAACTGTATGACTAACATTAGAATAATAATAAACTCTATAACCTATATTTGAACTAACTAAGTGAACTAATAATATTATATAACCAACCATTAGAGCCAATTGTTTTGCTAACACTGGAAGCTCAGTTCTCACTGACAATGTATGTACTGTGTTATATCAGCAAGGAGAGACATATTAATGCAATGCACCGCTACAGGGAAGAGCCATATCCCATAGTCGCTAAAGAGGGGAACAAGCACTGGCCCCAGGTTCTGAAGGGACAGACACATGATGATCAGGTGGGATGTTTATGGCAAGAAAGCACAAGCACGCTTACATTTCACACCCTATACTGGAACCCCAAGGCCGAAAGCTGGTGGAAGGCCGTCATTGTAACGGAAGGATGAGATAGCTGCAGGGGAGGATGCTCTCAGAAAGACTCTATTGTAAGACTTTAGACTTTAGACTTTAGACTTTTCTTTATTTGATCCCCCATAGGGAGAAATTCTCATGTTACAGCAGCAACAATAGAACAGGGAGAGTGAAAAGAAGCAATAGTAGAAGAAAAAATAGCAATAGCAAAATAAATATAAATATAAATATAAATATAAATATAAATATAAATATAAATATAAATATAAATATAAATATAAATATAAATATAAATATAAATATAAATATATGGCTGTGATGAAATAAATGTTTACACTATGGGATATTTACACTTTGGTTCAGAAATGTACAGGTATGGACAGAAGGAGAAATGACCTGCGGTAGCGTCCTTCTTGCAGGGTGGGGGCCTCAGCCTGCTGCTGAAGGAGCTGCTGAGGGCCCCCACAGTCTCATGCAGGGGGTGAGAGGGGTTGTCCATGATGGACTTGAGTTTTGTTAATGTCCTCCTCTCACACACCTCCTCTATGGAGTCCAGGGAGCAGTCCAGGACTGAAGCGGCCCTCCTGACCAGCCTGTTCAGTCTCTTTCTGTCCCTCTCCGTGCTCCCTCCTCCCCAGCAGAAGCACTCACATGATAGGGGAAAGGTCACCAGGGAGGATACTTTGTTTACAGGTGCGGCTACTGGATGGAAGGTCGTGATGCCAAGAGGCTGGGACCAGCCTGTGCACCAACGAAGGGAGGGCCAAGTCTAAACCGCGGTTACTCCCCAACTAGCCGACCAATCAACCAAAATAATTGTATTCTTGCTGGAATGTATATACTGTTACTACATACGTGTTTCAGGGCTCACTCTGGGACCTGTTGGCTACAGACTAACAGCTTGCTGACTGTGGTTTTCAGAGCCCAGACTGTGTCCTTGACCAAGATCAATACTTATTCACACAGAAAATAAAACACCTTAAATGAGAGAAGAACGAACACGCGACAGTATGTAACATGGGAAGCTTTAAATCTTTCCTGTGACGTGTCCCCCAGTAAAATCTGAAACCCACACAGTGTTTTACACTTTTTCTGAAGAAGGTGCCGTTTGTGATGTACAGACCTGAACGGGGATGAAGATGACGTAGATGCAGACTCCAGTCAGCGCGGAGTAGCCCAGGATGTGGCAGGCGTAGAAGACACACACAATAAAAAGCACTGGGGCGGACAGCACAAAGCTCCCAAACAACACCGCCTCAAATAACCTGTGGCCGTCATTGGTCAAAACATTAATCATCTGGACGAGAGAGAGAGAGAGAGAGAGAGAGAGAGAGAGAGACTATAGTCCACCTTTTCTTTTGATAGAATATATACATGCATAACCACCCACTTCATGCATACTTGTATCTTTGCACTATCTGGGCTTCCTCCCACAGTCCAAAGACATGCAGGTTAGGTTAATTGGCTGTAGGTGTGAGTGTGAATGGTTGTCTGTGATTGATTCAGTCCAGGGTGACCCTGCCTCTCGCACAATGTCAGCTGACATTGGCTCCAGCCCCCCTGCGAGCCTTGAAGATAAGCAGTATGGACAATGGATGGGTGGATGATTCTTATTAAGCGTTACATGTACCTCTCCCATTGACATGCCACTGTGCACGCGCAGAGAGATGACTTTCTGAAAGGCCACTGAAGAGAAGGCGCCCTTCAGCCTGACAGCAGTGCGCAGGTTCATCGCCCACAGCAGAGATATTATGAAGGCTTTGCTGAACTCTGAGGTGAACAAAGCCAAGGCCAGACCGACGCCATGGACTGTGGACTTCTCTGTGCTGTCAACAAACGTTAGGATCTCATAGACCAGGACAGCCTGAGAGGACAGAGAGTTATCAATAGTGACTAAGTAACTGAGCACATTTATCTCATTTCTAGTCGTGCAGCACTCTACTCTAAAAGTTGTACTTCTTACTCAGCCCCATTTACCTGGCAGCTGTAGTTCCTAGTGAGTTTTCTGTACGTTATGATAAGCTCATGAATACATTAAAGTTTAAACCAGTGTTTTTTTAAATAAGTAACCCTTTACTGAAAAGCAGAGCCTGGTTGGGGCCCCTCGTCACATTTCAGCAGTATATGAGTTGTTAATACGTCACCCAAAGACACATTTCTAAACGTCTCACATTCTCTGGTTTAAATGTGTTAAATGACAGCATGTCTATGTCTACATCATCAAATGTCATGTGTACTTTTCTACTTGAAGTAAATTGTTTTGATACTTTTACATAAGTACAGTTTTGAGTGTAGGACTTTTGTGTTGCACTGCCACTGAAGTAAAAGATCTGTTTGCTTCATCCACCACGTTTACAATGAAAGTGGTATTAGGACAAACTCCAGAGAAACCACTGGATATTATAAGTCAGACAAAATTACCGGGCCCACGAATGCTACCACCATGGCAAGGACGCCGACGAGGACAGATATGATCAGCCTGGTTCTTTGAAAGCGCAGGATCACTCGAACCAAAGAGGCCTTCTCCAGGCCCACCTTTGCCACTTCTTCCTCCCAGAGTCTGTGGAGCCTTCGCAGCGCACACAGAGTCAGCTGTTAGCCGTGTTAATTCATTACTAAATAAAACAGTAAAAGCACTCTTTAACCCTCCTGCTATGTTCATTTGTCAGGAACAGCAATGATGTTCGTGGGTCAATGTGACTCCAAAAATTGTCAAAAACCAAAACATCCTAATGAACATTGTTTATATCTCATTACCAACTCCATTACTAACAATTCCATCAATATTTAGTGCAGTGGTGTTCTTTACCCCTCACAGATCATGGTTTAATTAGGATAATTCACTTGTTTTTCTTAAAAAATACATGTTCAAACTTTTTTTAATGCACATTGGAAAGACCTACATATAAAATTGCATTGAACAAAAACATTTTTCATGGGGGGTATTGATAAATTAAAATGAGACACCTCTTCTGTTCAGGGTCAAATTGACCCATTCACTTAAAATCAAGACAAATGAGTCAAAAAGAGCTCCTCCAACTGGCTTTCCAGTGTAAACCTGCATGTTCAATGCATAACTGGTGTTTGCATCACATGCTGCCCAGATTTTTATGCTGTATTTCCCTGGTTTGGAAGGCATGCATTGCCTAAATGGGCGGCGAAATGGGCAGTTTTGCCTGATGTATATTGAGGACCACTGTATTTCACCATTTTTTGACATGAATGTCTTGCTTGGAAGAATTGAATAGCAATTTCCTCATCTGGTTCATAATCAGAATCAGAATTTACCTCAAGATGGTCTTCATCTTCAGACACATCCTCCTCTATTTCACTGTCGTGATCAAAGATGAGTTCCAGAGCCTCCAGAGCTTTCATCTGTTTGCTTCTGCTGCTCATTTTGTAATCTGACAGTCTTTGTAGGACTCCGAAGCAGACTATCAGGTCAAATTGACCCGAACAGTATCAATGTAATATATACATGCAGGGGGGGGTTGCAAATATGTGACGTGAACAATTTTCATTTTATATGTTGATTACACTAAATAAGGCAAGCAGAAAAGGTTTCATAATAAAAAAATACTTTTAACTATTTTTCCCAGATTTTCAAAATTTAAAACGGGTCAATTTGACCCGCTACACGACAGGAGGGTTAAATGCACTAAACCTGTTCCCTGCATAATTCCTTACAAGTTATGAGACATGAGTTTCGGCAGCTCGGCTTGTAATGTGTCATGTCTAGAAATATATTGCACTACAGTAATTGCATCGCATGACAGACGTGGGACCGTCATGAGTCAGCACAAGGAGTGTCAGACCTTTCTCCGCTGGTCTCGGCATCATCCAAAGGAGACAGGGTGAGAGAGCTCATGTCCAGCTTATCTCTGAACAGGGCCCACATCATGGGGGTCATCCAGGCAAAGGTTGTAAAGGACAGGAAGCCTGCATTGTCCAGAGGGTGGGACCTAGACATGAAAACATCACCCAATATAAGCTCTGCAAGCTCTGGTGGAAGAAGCCACCAGCCAAGTCCAGTATTTGCCTGTAAACATGATTCAAATGATATCACAGGATAGTTAAGTGCTTCAAAACAGCGTAACTATGCCATCAATGACACTGACTCTGTTGAGGACCAGCGGAAGGGTTTGAGGGTCTGAAGGCTTTGGTGGTATTTTCTGACTTTAGATGGGCTGGCTGTTTTGCTGTCGCCCAAATCATTATGTTCTGCACTGAAGTCCACAGATGTAGTTCTCCATCGTAAACCTTCTGTCTTAAATACAAAGAGCCAGAGTGAAAGAATCAGACAAAGGCAGAGTTGAACAGAATAAGACACAGAGGAGTTGGGGGGAGAGAGAGAGAGAGAGAGAGAGAGAGGGGGGGGGCCTTTTTAAATAAAAAGAATATTTCAGCTAAAGAGTCTCAAAAAGTGGGACAAACACATTCTCAACAAAAACACAGGATGCAGAAGAAACAATAGGAGAGGAAAAGATCTGAGGCAGTGAAAGCAACATGTGAACAGTGGACTTCTGGTGGAAGCTGCTGTTTGTTCTGGACTTACAAAGGAGACTCTCCCGATACCGTTCTCCTCCTTCATTCTGGCCTGTGCTGGGGGCAGAAAGCATGCACAATCACTGTTTCATCACATATTTTAAGCAGAGGCATTGCTTGCACCCTAGCAGGTACTGACACAGTCATGATGTATGAGGATGTATTATATGTGTTATGACTGTATTATTTGTCACAAAGCAACAGAAGTGTGATCAATGTATTGTGCTTGGGCGAAATATCACAAAAGTACCCATATTGTATGCAAGGTTGGGCCCAGACAGAGTAGCATAGCAATCATTCCAAACTGTCACGCTACTGTCAAAGTGCACAGCGTCAATGAATTACAGGACTCCTCCTCCACCTCTCACCTCCATTCAGACTGTAGCAAAGCTCTTACTGCCCAATTAAAAGGATGTTCATGAGGATGAATCCATTTGACCTTTGTTATCACATGGTAAAATTCATGAAGAGCTGAAAACGCAATCTTACATGCAAATCAGATGGAGCAATTCTGATCAGTTGTAATACCTCCATGTGCCACTGTATAATGTATTATGACGACATGTGTAAAAATAATAGATAGGTGGTAGATCTAAAAGAACAAACAGAATATTGCATACAATATTGTATACTGCTTGTATTAGATTCATGCCGATAAAGCAAGTTGAATTGAAATGAATCTATTCTTTCTCCTGCACCACAAATCAACTGCTTCACCAACACAGAACCACACCAGAGCCAAACCAACAGGGACCTGCAGGGTCACACTGACGCAGCCGTTGTGTCTTAAGACCTCAGGTGGGTGTCTAAACTCGTCACCTCTGAACACCGACAGTGATAACACGAATCTCAAAGCGTTACGTAAACTGTTGTGAGAGCTGGACGTAACCTGGGATCACTGCTGTTATTCAAGTTCAACTAGACCTAACATATTCATATTCATCATATTTGATGTATTTGATCATTAAACAATTACATCTTCTTATTTTATGAATAAATGTAAGGAAACCTGACTTTAACAGGCTAAACCCTCCTTAAACTGAAGTACACCAGGTACTGAACCATGAATGATATGACACAACCAAAGCCTAAGCTGATATACAGTAACTGAGACAATTACTAATTAATACTAAACTGAAGAAAATACTAATCAGATCATAAACTAAACAATCAAAACTGCTCAAAACACTGAGGTGAGTGTTGTAAATATAGCAAAATGAAATAATACCTGTGTGGTGGAGGCTCAGGCTGGAGAGTTAACACTGACTAAACATGACACTGCAGCTACATTTTACTCTGCGTTTCACAATTAAGGTGATCAAAGGTTGTCCTGTTCAGAGGTAAACGTCCCTCCTATTTCCTTGGAGGAAAATGTGGTCAAACTTCCAAACCAATAAAAAAACAAACAGAGTCCACAGAAGAATGCATCTAATTGACACCGGATTGAAACTGGATTTTGGATTTTAAACAGCTTCATAAATATGATGCCTCTGTAACTATGTAAATATTCTAAAACCACATGAGCGTGGTGGAGGTCAGAGCACACAAAGACTACCTCCACTGCTCCGGTGGCGAGATTACATTTTCCTGTGTCGTTACAGCTCTATTTCTAAGCTGAACAGTGCTGCCTCAAGTGTGCAGAGCCATCAAAGACTAAAAAAAACAGGCAAGGAAAGCTGGAATGGAAATGCAACTAGTGGAAAACCGCCCTCTGCTGTATCAGTTGGCTGGTGACAGGAGCAGTCAGGTGATCCAGAACAGTAGCTGACTGAGAGCAGGTGAGAAAGGGCCATTAAGAGCCATTTTCATTGTCTGTCTGGAGCAGGAGATGATCAATACTATGAGCAAATAATCACCTGATGGAGGCAGAAGAGTTCACGTCGCCATGTCAGATTTTTAACAGTTAATGTTTTTGTTCATGGGTGTTTCAAGAAATAAATGTGACTAAAAATGAAATGAAACTCTAGTTGAAACTAATGAAACTCTAGTTGGACTCTCTGCTTGCTGTCCACCTTGTTTCTAATACTGCTGCATGTTCCAAACCTGAGTTCTTTTCTTCTCTGTCTAAACAGCTGAACATGCTCTGTAATATGATGGTTAGTGTGTGTAAAGCGTTACCTCTGATGGGAGTTATTAGCGTCTAGACAATCATCCCGTGTTTTGTCTCCAGCTGCAGTCCATTATTGAAGTCCTGGGTCAGCCGGCGAACCACCTCCTTGAGAACGGGCGGAGGACAGAGCAGTATTTCAAGAGGACGGGGCTCAACAGCTGGGGGCTGATGGTAGCACAATAAACCTTCTCTAATTAGATAACAATGGATGAAATGGATGAGACTGACAGGATCACTCCCAGTGAAGTCCTCAGTCATCCATTTATCGCCAAAGGCCACCTTACCTCCCGGTAAGTGTGTGTGTGTGTGTGTGCTTACGTTGTCAGACAACAGTTGGCACACTTTGTGACAATTTCTAGTTTTGGTCAGTGATTGATTTGAGAGTTTGTGTTTTTGGCAGCATGAAGAAAGGCCAGACGGGGGTCAAAAAGACGAACCAGAAGAAGACAATCAAAAGCATAAACGGTGGCCCAAAGCCACCTTCGAGCCTGATTCCTGTTCGTCCTGCAGCAGCCATGGGTTGCCTGCAGACGGACAGTCGTCATGTCATGTAGGTCGTGATGTTGGGTGAGACTATTTCCTCTGGTCACAAGCCTCATCCCTCGGGTAGAAGGAAGACATCTCTTTTAAGATGTCATGGCATAAACAGGGACAATTCCTTAACAGTGAGTGTGTGTTTAGTTTGTAGAATCCTGTCAACATGAAGTATCAGCACGTGCCGTTGGCTTCTGACTGTGAGCCTCCAGGCACCAGCAACATCCATCCAGACCACCACAGTCCATCTCCCACAGTCCTGCCATCAGGAGCGATCATGGTTCGGCCGCCACTGAAGATGGAGGACGAGGAGTGTGCAGCTCGGTGAGATGACTTCCTCTGGTCATGACACGGCAGAGAAAAGAGAAAATGTTTGAGTTGGGCTGGAATGAGAGCAGATTTAGGCGTGTGTCCCTCACTGTGGTGTTAACACATTAACAGTAACAGGAACAGTCCTCTGACTGTGTTTGTGTGTTTAGTGTGCAGGCCTGGCAGAACAACATGCCAGAGCAAGTCTCTGAAGGTGACATGACGGCTCAGATTCCCGAGGACTCCACCACATGTGGTTAGAAACATCTCCTCCACCCATGTCTGAAACATTGTTCAGCTGAAGAACAGTTGAGGTATTTTAATGTCCTTTGACTTTCAGGTGACAGCAGGACCAAGAAGAGGAGAAGTACTTCTGGTGGTTCTTCTCCTGGATCAAGAGGACCTTCTGCTCCTGCTGGTCCAGCTGGTCCCTGCTGGCAAGTCATCATTAAATCTGTTCAGTCAATAAGCATTGAAATTGAATCGTAGATAAATGCCTCATGACTTTTATTAGTACCACTAATATTCAGTATGTTCCTCAGCACTGGTTTAGTGCATACTAAACTGAACTGGTTTAGTAAACTGGTTTAGTGCATACTAAACTGAACTGGTTTAGTAAACTGGTTTAGTGGTTCACTCTGAACCATGGACAGCTTCAGGAGGTGAGTGAGAGACTTTATTAGTGACAATAATACCAAATATAACAAAGGAAAAATGAACTGACCACTTAGTGAGTCACTTGTTCAGCCTGTTCCTACATAAGTAATTTGTCACTGTGTGGGCGTTTCTTTGATCCATTAGATTCTATAAAGGAGAAACCTGCTTCACAAAGGTGTGTGAATGGGAAAGGCAGTGAGGTGTTCTCTGCATGCTGATGTGCAGAGGGTACTGCAGAGATACTCAGGAGGTGCTCTCCATCAGCTGGCTGAGAAGAAAATCGCCAAATCCACACCGAGTCCGAAGCAACGCTTGAAAGCAGCCGATGAGCCGTGATACATGATAACACCCTGCACGTGACCAGATCGACCGTGTTACAATCATTTCTGATAAAAGATAAAGCCAGCCGTATTTAGCAGGGCAGAGTTGCACACATTCGATTTTGGATAGATGGCTCATATTCATTGCAATATTGGAAATGCAAATAGTTCTTTAGCAGCTTTTGTTGCTTCTAGGGGACCTCAAGTCTCTAAGCCTATTCAAAGCTCCCCTGTAGTCTGAATAATGAGGTGGACACAGACGCAGCTCCTCTCTGTATAATACAGTTCAAAAGCACCACAAATAACATACAGCCGCCAAAATGACCAAACAGTTGAATCAACTCCTCTCTAAACAATTTCACCAAAAACTGAACAATACGGCCGTCATGAAGGGAGGATTTATAGCAGGACTACAGTAGTTTTAGCTCTGTGTTTGGCATGAATTAGCATTTTTGTTGACAGCTTACGACTTCACACTAACTGGGATTCAGTATTTCTGTGAGCCTCAGCTGACTGTCAATGATTGCCCCAACGTGACGGCTTTTGGGTTGCAAATCTTTCACTAAAGAGTCCAACCGCTTCTGCACTGTCTGCATCATGCAAAGGTTTCTTTTTTTAAATTGTAGAGTCCCACATTCAACAAGTAATGAAGACTCTTCTGAGGCTTTAAACAGCAAACCAGGTGTTCTTCCCCCCTGTGAGGACCAGTACATCAGAGTCGGCTGCTCTTTCCAGCGACCTTGTGCATGACAAATGATTGCCTCTCAAAGCTACAGCTCCAGCATGTATCCAGGAGGGAAAGAGCTGCTGGAGCAAACCCTACAGAGGCTCCTGGAGAGTAGCTGCACATACAAAGTGAGTCAGTCAGACTGGACGGTAAAAAAAGCAGTGAAGGTAAATGAATCAGTTTGGAAGATAGTTACATGTCAGGTTTTTTTTTACTTGTGTTTATTTATGTTGCTCTGCTGCTGCACTTCGGGAAGATTCCTTTGCATATCTTGATCCAGTCCATGAAGCTGAATGTTACCCTCAGATCACGCTCCACAGTGGCAAGGAATCATCAGGAAACAAGGAATCATAAGCTGAAGAATCAGAGTACAGCAATTAAACATAAATCTTTGAGATCATTCCTTTAAGAGATTTGGCCCGAAACCACGACAGTTCTGAAAAAAAGGGTCTTCTTAAAAGAGAGCCTGAGCATAAACAGATCGAGACCTTACAGGTGGACCACAGTAGCAGCTTGGACAAAATCCAAACTCTGGGCTAAATAATGCCAAAATTAAAGTTCCTGAGTCGTAAATAAACCTGAACAAGAACTTGAGTGAGAAATAACCTAAATAACATGGTGTTGCCCTCCAACTTTTCAGGAAGATTAACAATCTTAAAATTCTCCAGGTCATCTGCCACTCATTACAACTATTTGAATTCATTTGCTAACACAGTAACTTAATTAACTTAATTTATCAGAATATGTTTTTTATGTAAGAGATCACTCTGCATATTCTGGTCTATGTCTTCATTTTGTTGATGTAAAAGTCACATGCAGTATGTGTGTCAGCTAAGAAGTGCTTCAGACATGAAAAATACACTTTAGTGTTTTTATAACTTCATTTACTACAACTACATGAACCCAAGTACAAAAAGCACAAACTGGAGGTAAATTCTCCAGTTATATCCCGTATGAATCATATTTCATATCTGCTGTTTCAGCACAACAGACATTTTCAAGCTAAAGACAATGGCTGTTGAATAATAAAACCCTTAATGAAGACACAGTTTGTCCCTTGTGAGCTATCGTACACGTCTGAGCCACACGGCCGTCATGCTGGTCTGTGTTCGTCAGCAGGGATTTGTGGCACATCTCCATACAGACAGCCCGGTGGTTTCAGTCTGATCGAGCAGGTCTGCGGCTGTATCAACGAGGTGAAGTCATGGTGCCTTCGGTCACAGAAAAGCCTGTCAGGTGTCACAACACGCTCCTGGCTGACGATTAGTGTTATGTCAGTATTTGATGAGCAGGAGTCTGAACAATAATCACCAAATAACAACCCACTGCTGTAAGTACCACTTAAAAACCATACAATCTACAAACCTTCCCAATAAAGAACACTTCTGGAGTCAGTAAAAGAAAATAAATGAAGCTCGTAGCTCTTAGTGGAAGCATAATAGCCTCGACAACACTGTGGATAAAGCAGATATATCTGAAAGTCAAAATCAATTAACAAATTCTGCTGAATCTGCCTTGTCCCAGAACATAATTTGACAGTTAACAAAGGTAATAACAATAAGGAAACAGAGCCTAGTACGTACAAATATAAGTGCATTTCTTTGTGTATAAACATTAAACCCCTAAAATACCATCAACAGACTCTTTAATATCCTGTGTTAAAGAGCTTTATAGAATAGTCTCTCTCTCTAACACACACACACACACACACACACACACACACACACACACACACACACACACACACACACACACACACACACACACACACACACACACACACACACACACACACACACACACACACCATGCCTGCTCGTTCTCTACCCTGTACTGTTGCTGCTGTGAAGATCATACTACCATTACCATATGCGTCCAGCAGGTGGCAACATTGGCTTTGTTCTTTGGGACACAAAAGCCTTTATCAAGCAAAACAATGCAACTTTCTCCACCATCTGGTATACTTGTTATAATCTATTATATAAACCCTGAGACTAATATAAAAACACAAGTAGATTTGAAAAAAATTACTCTTTCTGGTGACTCACACTGATGTCAGGATATTTTTGGCCACACTGTGTTATCAAGTCACTTTTTCATGTTTTACTGTCTTTTTTCCCCTTCTATATTTTGCATGTCTTACTGAAGTCATTGTGTACAAACCACGTTTCCCCTCACAGGACTAAAAAGTGCGAAGTGAACTTACCCAGACACCTACTGGCACCCCTTCACTGTATAAACTGACTTCTACCAGAGAGACGTCATTACAGTGTGATAGAATATAGGTATGAGAAGGTATGAGGGTGGTGGACGATAAGGTTTTATCTGTGAAGTCAGTCTGGCAGATGCTTGTATGTTGACTGTAATGAATCTACAGTGAGTATGCAGTGTGAGTGAGCACACCTACAGGCTCCTGGAGTTTTAGCAATAGAAATCCAGCCCGTGTTTCTGCTTTTCATCCAGGGAGTTGTTCTGGTTATCTGAGTCAGATTTAAACATGGACCCTCTCTGGAGCCCGGGGCTTTGAGGCGAGGTGAAGAGGAGAGTGCTGTGTGGTTGAGCCTGGTTGGACGCAGTGGCCTCATCTGGAGCCTGAGAGGGCCAGACAGGAGAGGCACTGCCGGAGACGGGCCGACCGTGGAGGTTTGCAGTGAGCTCTGAGTTCAAAAGAGTCTCCCTCATCTGCTCGTTCTCCCTGGTTACCGCCTGCCACACCACCTCCATCTCTTCCTCTACTTCCCTGGAGGAGCAAAGAGAGGAGAGAAAATGAAAGAGACTGAGGTAGCGCTGACACACTGAGGGAGTGAACAACAGGTGACATGCAGCACCTCTTGTGGTCATGAATCATATTCATACGTCACTGTGGCTGCAGTAAGCCGTCACACCGACCACAGAACACACTGACCGCACCTTCTTACACAGTGGAAACCCTGAGACGTCTTCACCCATCACAGCTGGCTGCTTCATTTTCACTGTATCATGTCCTTTAAGCCGGCGTCAGGGCCTCTTACACTGGCTCGATTACAGCAGAAGTGGTCACATCCTGCGGACCCGCTGGCTGTAGCAGCTCACACAGCTCCATTTTAAACTTTTATCTACATTGTGCAGAACAAGAGTTCCCCAACGCTGCCAAAAGCGCCGGGCTGCTGGGAATACAATTGCATGCATGATCTCCTTTCTCAATTATTTCTAAAGTAGTGCCTGAAGCACTGTATTCTGCAAGTGAAATAGAGAAAGGCCTGTAGCAGCAATAAACATCAGGACGTGGCAGCTGTAGTTGGTTTGGTTAAATTTCACAGTGGGGCGACGAAATGAAGAGTTTGGGTGTGAGTAAAATGGAGGAGATCTTGTTTTAAATTGCATTAGTGCCTCAAAATACTGTCAGAACGGTCAGGCAAAAAAAATGTAGCCTCACTGTTATAAATGGAGCGTCTTAAATATTACATTAAATTGTAATCTACAGTACAGCGTCTCTCTCTCTGCCCTCTGAAACAGTTTCAACAAAAACTGAACATTATAACCTTCATGAAGGAGGAGTTATTGCAGGACTGTTGGAGTAGATTACATTAGGTTTAGCTTGATGGACCCAACAAACTGGCAACTTTTCTATTTTTCCCTGATGCAAAGAAACGCTGTAAAGTCACGACTCACAGTCCATTTTATTGTACATTTCTCCTGTGATGTCACTTACTATTACTACTGTCTGCCCAACCACACTGAATCTTATTCACTCAATTATACTATGTGTAGGAATTACTCTTGCTGTACTAAGGGGTTTTCAGACTGACTGATGGCTAAAGAAAATGTCCATAACATCCAAAACCTTTAATTATAAATGAAGTACCAGCCATAAAGGATTTGTATATTATAAGCATCAAGTGTGTGAGTGTGTGTGTGATGTATTAGTCACGATGTGGGGGCATAATGTGTTTACACGGCAACTGTGGGGACCAAATGCCCCAAAATGTCAATTGTAAGATTTTATGAAGAAGACTTGGTTCAAGGCTGGAGGAAGGTTAAGCACAGGGTTAGGTTTGGGCAAGCAGTGGTTGTGGTTAAGGCGAAGGTAAGTCTCTAGGAAATGTAATGTCCCCTGGAGTGTGCATGCAAAGAAGGTTACAGTGGGAGGAGTAATCTGAAATTAGAAAGTCAAACATGAGGATCAGACATTTCTGAAGATGTAACAGATATTCAAGAATTATTAACTTCTTACGACCAAACACATTTCCCAGCTTCTACACTAACGACAGCAAACACCTTGAAAATGCTTAATGCTGAGAGTCTCGCAGTGACAGAAGCTGCGCCAAGAAAGCTGGAAGGAGCTGTTTGTTCTCGTCAAGGTGTGTATATCAACAATTTTCAACCAGATTTAGCTGTAGGCGTTTATGACATCAACTTTTGGTTAAAGTCGACACGCATAATCACTTTGATTGGCAGTCTTCAAACCTGGTGAAACACCTGGAGTGGATTAAACCTCATACAACTCTCACTGACACGCACACAAACATATTAAACTGTGGCCAGAACGCCATCTTCAACAATTAGACTTGATTAGAGTTGATTAAAAATCAGGCTCGTGTTTTTTATAATCCCACTGGCCACAACCCTCACCTTCATGTTACTAAGGAGCTAGCTAGCTACAGCACAAGAGCACCTTCTCATCAAATGATCTCACCTGGCACAAAGTAGGAAACAGTGGAGTGTTTCTAAATAAAGCAACAATCATTGGACTCTGTCAGGATGTTCCGCTGCATTCAGATCATATGGGAATAACTGTCACAGCTGCAAGATTGTTGCTCTGACGTGTTCTCATATTCAAACTCAACTGTCGCCATCAAAGTCAGATTTCTGTGGTTGTTCCTCCAGATCAGTCTTTTAACCTTCAGAGGAATGAGCAGTTTTCAGCCCAATCAGCTCAACGAGAGTTGTGATGACACTTGAGTCTGGTCGCACCGTGGTTAGAAAATGTAAATTCAACCATTCAACCCTGCAAAATGTGCTTTGTTTTCTGGGTTCAGATATGAGTAGTATTATAAACCAGAGGGCTCAAATCAAGCAGTCTGATTGGATTGGTCAGCAGTGGTATAATGACCTTATACAACAGCGACGACATCTAATCCCTTTTCACAATTCAGTATCATTCCTCCTGGGAGGGGAAAAGCTTTGGCTGCTTGGCAGGTGTTGGAGCGGCCCCTAACAAACCAGCTATCAAACTCTCAAAGTGCTACTAAAATTGGAAACATTTAAGGTCAACTTCAACCTCAGCAGTGGCCTAAATATGGAGTAGTGGATTGAGCAGTGCATGTCTCTGAGGAAAAAAATCACCTTCGGAAGCTGAAAGACGACATGCAGGGAAAGAGGAGAATCAACAGACAGCACACAGACAAAACAGACCGGTAAATGCTTTGAAGACTGGTGTGAGGCTGAAGGTGTAGTTTTGAACATTAAGATGGTGTTAAAGGGTCTCCGTGCTGGACGATACATTAATAACCCACCGCTCAGATTGTCCTGGTGTCTCCTCACAGCCGGAGTGTACAACGGGCACCAATGTATTCACCAGCATTGCGAAAACCCTTGGAGACAAAGGACTAGACATGACAGCTCGTCATGCGTCATGACCTCAAAGGGATAGAAGGTGCTAGTAAACGTACACTGGGGGAATCAGGGCAATCGGAAGCTCAAACCCACGTCCTTCACCATCAAAAGACACAAAAACAGGCTTGCGTATGCAACGCTGGCCTTCAACCATCTTTCATAGAATCACAACGATCCATAGGAGAGGAAAAAAGAGAGCACAAGGGGATTGACGCAAGTATAGCCTGGCATTCCTCTCTGCCCTGTTTCATCTACAGAGAAATATATCTCCCACCTCCCCTCGGAGGCAGCAGCCTTCTGTCCTCACCCAAAAAGAAATGATGGTTGGCCTAGTATATAGTCTTTGGGCTCTCCTGGCTGTTAATGACTTCAGCTACAGTCTAAATGTAAAAGTGTGATTTGTGTGGTGGTATTAGTAGATTCAATGAGCACCAATCAGTAAGGCAGAAATATAGAACTCCCTGTTATTGTTTCACAATAAACAGCAACATATAGATTAATATAGATAAATAGCTGCTGGGTGTTAATGAAAACAGCTTAACTTGGATTATTATTGTGATACAATCATGATATTGTACTTTTATTTGTGTTCTGTACGGCGACCTTGAGAGCCTTGAAAGGCGCCCTAAATAAAATGTATTATTATTATTATTATTATAGGCAGTATAATATTCACAATATATCACAACCTGTTATGAGCTATGGCCTGAATATAAGATGTAACTCTCATCCATCATAGGAATCATAAAACAACCTGACCTTAATCCGAAGTGACAACAGGTGGTTGCATATGGGTGGGAGACCATAATATTCTAGTCCATTATTGATTGCAGTTTAGCTGCTGATGATTTTTTTTTTTTCCTTTTTCAACATTTAAGCTAATTGGTTTCTTTTGTGTGTGACTAAAAAATGCAAGAAGTAGAGCACATGTGTGATGGATGCATCAACCACAGTGACAGCCGACTGTTTCACACAGAGAAGGAAAGAAGGAGGGACAGTGATAATAGGAAATAATAACAGCTCCAAGGAGACAGAAGGTAATTATGTGTGTGTGTGTGCTGTTATTCCTATAATGGCTGGTGCATGAAGGCTCTTCTGTCATAAGTTGTTCACATGTCAGCAGCTCAGGCAAAAAGCCCCTTCTGGACTCAGTTAGTCATTATAGAAGTGCGAACATGAACATAACTCCATAACCCAAATGTTGGTTTGGGTTGATACATGCGGTCTGGTCGGTCTGGCTCAATTCAAAACCACTTATGATGCCTAGATAAGGTTTGGGTTTGTACCTTTGTATCTGTTTCTTTTCTGTCTTAAAGCAGTGGAGGAAAAAAGCCATGTAAGCAGCTCTGCAAGGAGCTAAATCTTAGCATCAGCATGCTAATATGCTCTTAGTGACAAGGCTAACATGCTGGTGTACATAAATAGAAATACATTTCAGTATCAAATTCATTGTATAGGATATACCCCTGGTGATGCAAAATTTGTTTTCAAAGGAGGAGCCCCCAGTCTCTGCTGCCAGGACGTACAGTACCTCAGTGCTACGATTCCTCAACACAACACCTACTGCATCTCTTAGTAACCAGGTGATTCCACCCTGTTCAAGCAGGCCTTAGAGATTCTGGACAATGAAAATTTCATGTGGTCATGGTCAAAATGTGATCTGTGGTTATTCTCTCACCGATTCAAGTAGTTCTACAGACCTATCATATCAGGAAAGGTTCAACAGGACCATTTTGAAGACAAGACAAACCAAGAGTGGTTTTTGACATCAGGACTTATTTCTTAAAATCACTGCAAGGACAAGATTGGTTGTTGATGGGGTATTTTCAATAAAATTTCAAACCATTGGCCTCTCTGAGCCTACGGGTTTATCTCAAAAACCCTGACTTGACTATGAGGGGAACAAAAGAGAAAGAACTTTCTCATTCCTCTTAAAGTAAAGGTTAATTAATGATGTTTTTTAAACAATGGACTTTGTCCTTTGTTGTCCTTGGGAAAAAAAAACCCTCACAAACTCCATCATCTGCTAATTACCTCCAACCCAAACAGCATGAGCACGTTACCCGTGGCAACCACAGTCATCATTGCTTCCTATGAAGCTGCTCAGACAGAATACAAAGATAAATCTTGCAGCTATATAAAAAAAAATGGAGCATGCAACAACAGCATGCCTGTTTGTGTATACGTGCTTTGGTGGGGTAACAGTGACCTACGAAGAAAAAGCTCAGCAGCAGCTCTACTAGCCCCGTACATCTCATCTCGTGCAACATTTGGTCTATCACTCTGCAACAGAGCAACTCTATCCTGACCATCCTTGCCCTGTCAGCCCAGACACTAACATTATTCAGTGTTATTCTGACCAGTGAAGTTTGCATGCCTGAGGATAAGATAAGAAATAAGAGATAAGAGAGACCTTATTTGTCCCCCACTGGGGAAATGTACCTGTTATAGCAACAGACAGAAAACAGTATGGATCTATTCTCCATACGATATGCTCACATATGGCTTATGTTGTGAAAAACAATATCATGTTATTTTATTACAAGGTAAATTATATTGTAACACTATAAGCAGTAAACATTTCCACTGTGGTTTATGTCAGTATATCTGAGAAACAACAACGTGGTGCTGGTTGCAGCTCCACAAACGGATTATGGATTATCTATGTGAGCTGAGTGGTGCTATTAGAAAAGTACTCCTACTGTGTGTCAATGCTAGACTTCACCCTCTACTTGCTTTAAAGCACTAAATAAACCTTAAAGGCAGAGACTGGTGAGCAATGGATCTAAAAAAATATATATATAGAAGCTACTTTTGCAAAGGGCGCCATGTAATCACCACCCATCACTGTCAATTCCGTGCGTCTTTTTATTGGTTTTTAAAAGATGTTTTCTGGAAAACTACTGAGTCTTTGCAAGAAAGTCAGAGTAATAAAAGAGTTGGTCACGAAGAGCACAAAAAATACAGCACTGGTGTCTTTCTTTCAGCAGAAGATGAGAGCTACAAAGAAACAGGCAACACAAAAGGAGCAGAAAATCAGCAATGATCCTCTTTGGCCCTCCCTGCTCCGCTGGATGCAGCAGACTCAGAACCACTCCTGAACCTGATGGGAAACCAGGGGATAATTAAGTATGACTAAAATGAGTTTATCCGCATTCATGGGCTTTAGCATTAATTATGCATGAGTTTTCAAGTGTGTACGCCATTAACATAAAATAATGTCAGCGATTTACACAGTGGATGAAAACAAGAGAGATTAAGACTGCAGCAAACACAAGCTCCAACAGGCAAGACTGACTTTAGATCTGTTTTAGAAGTACAGCTGAATCAGTGTTTCACCAGATTCTAAATAAACAGGTTACCACTGCATTAACAGTCCTGGGATGTTCCCTTGGAGTTTCTAAACCATAAGACTTTGCAAGCTATTTTCCATTTAATTATAGATGAAATCTAAATGTTTCACACCTACTACTGCTACTAGACAACGGTTTTTGTCATATTTGCTGAAATTCTCATAATAGCCTGACAGCAATCAATATATCAAATGGGTTGATGAAAAAAAAAAAAGTAATAAGCTCATCCAATCATTTCATTTGGCCAGTGAAATGATTGGATGGCCGACTTGCATGTCAAACAAGGTACCTGCCAACCTGCATGCACTCTTCCACAAGGCTGGGCAGACTTATTGCTAACGCTGGCGAGGTCGGTGCACAAGAACGGCAGAGAAAGTGCAGCCAAAACTTGAACAGCAGTTACCCAGCGCGAAGCAGACACTCACTGAGCTGAAGAACGAGAGACAGCCACGGCTCTCAGATTTGTGCACCACGACAGACAGTGTGGTGAGCTAACCATACACCCATGGAGCTAACCTGTTGGCACGAAGCACAGCCTCTAAGCCAAGTGATCCGTTACTCTGAGCTGAAAGTAATGTTTACATTCTTGCTAGTTTCTCCGGTGATGCAGGCCTTGTTTTTAATTCAACTTTCGACCAATTGTAATGCAATCTAAGCTAACATCAGAGTCTAAATGCACTGCACATGGATTAAATGCTGAGCCAACTGACTGTTAAAACAATTGAAATGAAAACAGAACTATTTGTCAAAATGCGAATAGTAGAAACTTCAGCTACCATTATGATCAGATCACTGTTGCTCATATGTAGCGAAGCTTTGTGGTTGGATATGGGGAAGACAGCGCTGCATTTAAAGAGAAAACAGTGATCTGAAGGCTCAGTCCCCCACTGAGCTCCTGGAAGTCTCAAGCTATGCTGCTTCTCGGGGGGCTACGCAGAACTCTGCAGGCATGGGGCAATCACAACCTATCAGCATCTCTGCTGCTGTACCATGGGCAGAATACAAAGCGAGAGAGAGAAAAAGAAAACTGCAGAAATAGATTTTTTTCCTCTGTGAGCAAGTGAGAAGTTTGACTTCAGCTGAGTGGATTGTTACTTAGCTGAACTACTTATGTCCGAGCTGAGAACAGGACAAAACCAGTTTCTCAAAACCACAACCGGAACAAGAACTCACCACCAACTAATACACTGATAGTTTCACATTGGCTGGCAGTCCACACACTAGCTGCCATTCTTTGGGGATGAGTCAGGGCTTCATCCACATGCATCAAAATGACGTACAGGGTCCAGGGTAGGGTGCACGTGTGGTTAAGCTGATCTGGTGGTGAATGCAGTTTCACAAGGCCGGCAGTACAGCAGTTTGTGGTGCCATAAAGCCAGTAGGTTAGTGGTGTGAGTGTTGAGTGTGGCAGTGTGTGTGATTTGTCATTAAGATGCCCTCAGGGCAGAGCAGGACAGGATCTTCTAACAATCTGATTAGCTAGCTTTCATTTGATAGCGGCAGGCAGCAGGCCCAGAGACGGAGCTAAAAACAGACATACTAACGGGGGAATTAAAGGGAAGCGGCACATTGTTCAGGAGCAACAGAGTACCAGTCAGGTTTTTCCAAAGGTGTCACACTGTAGCAGTAAGAATATCTTTTTTATTTTATGTCAAGTAATTCTGTGCACAGTCATGTCCTTGCATATGTATTTTGGTAGATGCAGTACTCCCCCCACCGGGACAAGTATATCATCTTAATGCGAGGGTCTGTCCTAGGGTTCTTATTTACAAGCAGCCTTAATTTAAAATATGGCTCTTCTCTTCGTATCAACATACTGGACCTATCTCAAAAGAATCAATGTACACATATACAGAAATACAATATATACTGTTTATAACATTTATATTTCTGTCTGCTAGTATTGCATTTACCCAAACTGCACACAGCAGTGAGCCTCTTTCTGTAATTCTTGAATAAAAAGCTACAGGCAGTATTTAAGTGAATCCTGAAAAAGCAGATAGGGTTGTTCCACCTCTAGCGATCCACAGTCTGTGAATGAGAATACACACTGAGGGTTAGAGGAGTGGTAGGAATGGAAGGGCCTGGGGGGGGTGGAGTGATTCAGTGTGGAGAGAGAAATATAGAACGGATCGGTGTGATCTGCTGTGTCCAGAGGTTTACGTGGGTATCAGCATCTATCTCCTGAATTCAGACACTGTGGAGACACAGCAGAAAAGGGGTCGATGTTAATGCTGAAGTTGTGTGTTGTAATGAATTGTGCTTGTTTCTTCGTTACCAGACTATGTTGCTGTGGCGCCTCGTGGATTCTCACTTATTGTGTGTTGAACTGTCGTAATGTTGTGGGTTAAAGTGTGTTGTGTAAAGACAAATTGTGAAGTCAAGACTAATACAGGTAGGGACATTTGATACTTTAAAGCAATCCAATAACGATAAATCGATCGGTATTCCCTGACTGAACTAAACAGACCACATAAATAAACAGTTTCGATAAAGATCCCTTAAAGCTCCTTTAACTGATTTTTTGGGCACTTGGGGGCAGCGCGACAAGCTGTGAACAAAATATTGAAATGTTATCACTGCGTGTAGTTCATATGTGTTAGAACAGCAGTTTATTTATACATTCAGCAGACACACAGTGATAGTGGAATTTCTTCTCTCCCGCTATCTCTATTTTGGTCTCCACCAACTGCTGAAAAGTGGCTTTTTAGCTCTTGAAAAACTTCGTCTTTCACTTGCTGCTGGGCAGGCAGCATACATGGGGTTTATCAGAGCTTTTTGCTGAACACAGCTGCCTGAAAGTGATGGAAGTGAATCTGAACAGTAAGATGGTGAGCCATAAAAATCAAAACAATAAATGAAATGATGTTAGAAGGCTCTATAGAGCTGAGGAAACCACAGAGGCTATAATGATAAATATTCGTGGATTTGTCACCAAGGGCAACCACTTTCACATACACGTAGCTACTTGATGCATTGCTAATATAAAAATAATGCTTACAGCTGTTTCAAATGAGGTCATTAAAGTCTTATGACCAAGCTATGTGCAGTATGTATGGAGCAAAGCATTTACAGTTGAACAGTCAGTGCTCCCTGATGGACAAACTGTGTAACTGCGACACTGTTTCTGAATTATCTCAAAGATGATTTTGGCCATTTGTGTACTGCAGCTGGCCTGCAGGTGTCATTCTTTCTCGTTGGAATCTGACTTATTCCTTTTGAGGGAAACAATGTGAGAAAAGAGAGAGATGACTTACAAAAAGGTTGGAACGATCTGATTGTCTAGACATCTCTGTCTGTTTCTTGTCAGGAATTGTTTTGTTGATGTGACCAGCTCCGCCTCTAATGCACACCTTACTGCTGTCTCTGGCCTGCCTCCTTTTTTTAAGCCACACACACCATCTCCTCTCTCTCTTTCTCCTCCTCCTCCTTTCATTCACACATTCTCTCCCTACCCTCCTCCTTTTTTCTGCTTGTCTGCCTCCTGCCGTTTTTCCTCCTCTCTCTCCTCCCTCCCTCCCTCCCTCCCTCTCCTCGTTCCCCTCCTACCGTTTGGACTGCAGTAGTCTCTCCTCAGCCTCCTGTCTTTCTCTTAGCAGCCTCTGCAGGTGAAGGATCTCCCTCTGGTAAGAAGCTGTCCTTCCCTCCGCTGCCTCCTCCAACCCTGCTAGTCTGGTTGACACCTGCCTCCGGTACACCTGCACACACACACACACACACACACACACGCAGACACACACACACACACACACAGACAGACACACACAAACACACACACACGCACACACGCACGCACACACACACACACACACACACACAGAGGAATGAGATGTGGAGTGTTGCTATGAAGGAGGTGGATTTATATGAAGGACAGCGCAGCAGAGACAACTGGAGTGGAGGAGGGGGAGTCACACACATTGGGACAAGGTGAGGAACCCGCACACACACCGAGTGCATCTGTACTAGTACTACATCTGGTGTATTTGTTTAGAAGCTCTGTGTGTGTGTGTGTGTGTGTGTGTGTGTGTGTGTGTGTGTGTGTGTGTGTGTGTGTGTGTGTGTGTGTGAGTGCGTCCAGCAAATGATAGTTCTGTTTAGATTTACATTTAAGTTGTTGTATCAGCAGCTGTTGAGCTGCAGGCAGTTCAGAACTACTGCAGGTAGTGCGGCACACACGCACTCATACAAGTGGAATACATTTTTATTGTTATGTGGACTTGTTTACCTCAGCTGGTGCAGAATAACAGTCGTGACAATAAAGGAGGGCCAGTAAAGTAAAGAAAGAAGAATCAGTCAAAGAAAACATTGCAAGAGAGGAGCAAGGCAGAGGAAAATGGAGAAGCACAAAAAGAAAGAGAGAGGGTAGATACTGTGTGTTGCTGCTCTAGATTTAGTGATGAGAAAATCAAAGTCTGTGTGAGGTGAGGGCAGATAGTGAGCGTTTCTCTTCTGTCAGCCTTTTATTTGTGTGTGTGCATAGGAGTGTATCACTGTCTGCTTGATAAGGGTAAGACAAACAAGTTGTTTGGACCCTTTCATTCTAAGTAATCACGGCTTATCAAGTAGCTTGTCTGGATTTGATTATGAGACACTTTGTACAGCAGCACTTAAGTGTCTTATGTCTTAATACCGGTGATGGATTTGATTCTGATTTATCTATAAGGCTATACTTCTGGAGCTACCCTACCCCTTCTTCTAAATCTAGTAATAATGATACCAGATCAGCGGACTGGTGAGTTGTAATTATCCTAACATGATGTGCTCACACAAAGCACATCTTACCGCCAACTGCTCCTGGCTGCACGCAGAAAGCAAGAGGAAGCAGCCACAAAGAACTTGAAATGAGGCTTCTCCCCTCTAAGGGCTTTTTTCAGAAATGCGCCAACAGCTGTCAAATGCTTTTTCCTTGGCCAACCATTCATAATCAAGGAGACAGTGGGACTCATGTTTGTCTACTCATCGCTTGTGATCAAGCAGAGCACTAAGCAGAGGGATCACATACAAAGGAGCATCAGGCACTGTAGCTGATGTTTCCTGTGACACCAAGGAGGGAAATTGTTTTTGTCACCTCAATAGCTGTACTCCTGTTAATGCTGTGTGTGAACTTCCTGTTAAATACCCTCTTGAATTAAACATATGCAGCTGTATTTCCCCCTTTATTTTACATCTTAATGTATAAACTGTGGTGCATGACTTTAGAGACAGTGTTTGCCCTCAAAGAGGTGATTAACAGGGGAAAACAAATGAACTGCCAGTGACAGAATTTAGAGCTAAGAGCAAGTCAAAATGATTTTTGCTCTAAAATTGAGAGAATAGAATAGAGAATGTCAATGAAAAAGGGGGGAAGAAGTCGTCTACAAAGTAACTACATAATAAATGAAAATGATGTCTAAGTATATGTGTTTTTATGTACTGTAGGTTCATACCATACTAACTACACAGTCCTACAGTCAGACTGTACATTTGTAACAAAACAAACAAGTAGGAAGTAGAGTAAACTGCAGTCCTCTATCCTGTACGTCATGTGTTTTATATCTGTGGATGTACATGAATATAGTCTCATAATTCTTTTATATAAATGAAAATGAGCATTGACACCACACTCTGTGTATAATCTGCTTTGGCTCGATAAAAATATTTGAAAAGAGAAAGCAAAATAACTTCAGTACTTATATCCGACATGAAGTAAATGCAAATAGTAGATCAGTTTGCTCACAGCAGGAAACTGTATAACATGTTTGAATATGTGTGATTTGGGTCCAGTTTGACTGCTCTTTCTATGTCCATACCCTAAAGTTACTTGTTCTTCCACATGGCTACAAACTGTTGGGGTCTTTCACATCAAACTGATAACAAATGTATTTCCAGACCAATGGTCCACAGAAATTAAAGTTAAGGCGAAAATATAGTGCATATAGAGCTCAGACCATCATCCATGCACATTAAATCAACATCATCATGGTTGCTTACCCATTTTCAGAACGGATAAATAATCCCCTACAGCAGAGTTGACACATACATTTACATGCATTTTCATTAACTTTGCTAAAAACAATACAGCTGCTGTGAGCAATCTAATCTGTCAGATGTAATTACTGACCACAGAAGACAAACAGACCTATGACAGAGTAACAAGACGCTTATCAGCACACAATCATTACTGAACAATTAGACACGTAGTTAAAATGTTCGCTCAACAGTAAGCAAATTGGAAATGCCTACTGTTAAATGAACATATGAATGATGTTCAAATACTGACATCTAACCCAAAAGTTTATTGGTATTCTTTTCTGACTAACGAATAGCAATTTAAGTCTCGGAGCACTTTTTAAACCTGTACTTTACATGAGCACACAGGGACATACATTAAGTCCTGAGGAGACACGCCTCGACATCAAACATGCGACACGTGTGAAATACACGTGCAGGCCCTTAGCTTTACCCTGAGCATATCATTTACAGCACTGCATACCTGTCTCATCCACTGAATCATCTGTTACAGGGACAGGATGACCACGATGTATGAACTCACTGTCTTTTGAATGAATAGGATGTGACAAAGAGCTCTTGAACCCTGATGCAGCCTGTGTCATCACAGTCATTTAGCCTGACACACAGCCCAAACACATTATCTGACAACCTGCACTGTTTTTCTTTTCCATCTTAAGATTAGCTCTATATTACACAGTGCCGCTCTCAGACTGTGGCATGCTCCTGAGACCACCTGACACGGGTATGTTTAACTTTTTTGTCACCTGAAGCTTTGAGTGTCTGTCAAACATTAGGACACTCTAAGGAATAAAACCTTTTTTTTACATAATTATTGTGAGACTACTGAATGACTGCATCTTTGACAACTAACACAGGAGTGTCCTCGTGTTGATGTTAATAAATGATCACAGATAAAAAAACAAAGCACCAGGGACAAAACATCAATACAACCAACATTAAGACATGGCATAAGCAAAAGCTCTGCAGTGAGTCAAAAACAGTGATATTGTAGGATAAACTAAGAAGTAGTTGATGCAGTTAAAGAGAGTAAGCTAGTTTTAAAAAGAGTGGTTTAAAACAGCAGTTTGGAGTTGTTAAAACTCAAAGTTTGGTCACAGAAGACAAGCATATTGCAACAACTTCAATAATTGTTAGTCATCTCTCATCTCTTGGTAATTGTCAATCATCAGTAAAAAAGACAAACATTTGCTGTTTCCAGTTATCAGTTGTGAGGGTTTGCTGATGTTCTTCTTGAGAGCTTGAGGCGCTTTTCATAAAAGGCCAGTTGAAGTTAAATAACTTAAGTTGCATTCAGTCATGCTAGAATTCAGTCATGTTAAGTATAATCAACAAAATCCTACATCAACACAGCTCATTTGTGTTATGTTACATAACTGAATAATGCAGCATTATATCCAGCGCACATCTATCTAGTGCATCATCAGACAATTGAAACCTTTCACAGACTGTGCTTTTCACTCAGCCAACCTCTGTGTGGCTGTTAGGCTGACAAACTGCACGCTATGCTGGACAGGCTGCTCCGACTGACAGACAGTCAGTAGGCATAAGTATGCAATCATAGTGTCGCAAGTAATGTGTCTGGCTGATTAAGAATCTGACCTGGCTTTCATTTACTGACACCTTACCAAACGCTGTGGAGCGTAGGCTGGTGTGTGTGTGTCTGAGTAAAAGACAGAGACAAACAATGTAGGAATGACTAAAATTGCAATTTGGTATGCAGCTCAGCATCAAATGGGTGGATGGATGGAAAAATAATCTCCATATAACTAAAACGAAGTACGTCATTGTTAGCAGCATGTCTATCTTAAGTTTTACACCGGCTTCAGACGTGCTTTCAGCACTTCTCTTCTACCACTGATGGCTTTTCTGCAGGAGAACATGAAGGTGGCTATTAGATGGCAGCATATGTCAGCAGCCACCACTCTGACATATGTAAAGACGGCGACAATGACAGGCTATTTACCTTTGCCCTAGTTTGTGGCCGAAGATTGGGGGCCTCTAAAATTAGCACAGTCCAAGCTCTGATTCTGATTTCTCAGTGTTTCAGAGACTCTTGAAGTATTTAATCAAACCATGACTGACAATCATTGAACCAATCATCTCACAATGTATTGAGAAAGATAACAGTGCACCACGTCTTAAGATGACAGAAATAACCAATATATTGACCAACACAACTAGAATACATAGGCTACATAGGCTATCTAAAGTATACAGAGGTCAAAGACATGGGGTACCTCTAAATATCAAACATTTTTGATTAGAAAATTAGCACATGCCAGCCATGTTTGATTTGCTATCAACGAAAGCCCAATGGAACAGCAGGGTGCTGACATCGTCTTAGGAGGGTAGCTACAAGGCCTTGCTGACATGTAGACATGTAGAACTTACCTGAATCTAATGCATCCACATGCCAGGCTATTGGCCAGTTAAGAGTCTTAGCGCTGAATGTGGCCCTAGCGCTCTCTCTCCAACCGGCATTCTGATTCCCAGTTGTGCTCAGTAATGAATGGAATTGGCATTTTCTGCTGGAGACCTATAATCTGGAAAGCAAAATGTCTCCCAAGCTTGGCCTGAATCTCCATCAAACCCCCGGGGAGGCAGCAGGGCGCCAGCATCAGCCCAGTTGAAGTGGTGACATTTAGCCCGTACAACAAGCTGAGCTGAGCAACGCCAAACCAATATATCCCCCCTCCAAGCTGCAGCCCAGAGGCTGGCTGACCTTCTCCACACAGAAACAACTAAAATTTCTAAATATTCTGGGCAGAGAAGTATTTTTTTAAACTGCAATCCAGTGGGAGATTGTTGTTGCATTAAGCATTGTATAAATGCAGTCCCTGCTGAAATAAACCTTGTACCTTAACTTTCAAAATCATTGGAAGTCCATTTAGGGAAGCCAATTAGTGTTTTTATGACTTTTTGTAATGTGAATATAAGATATGATATGATGTCCTCGGACCTGTCAATGATAGTTTTCCCCTACACCGCCTAGAGCACTGAATATAATAGGTTGCTGTGATTAGCAGTGCACCTCAGCTGAACTTGTTCTCAGACTTCTCTCCATTTAATATCTAAAACAATCAGTCACCTGGTTCTTTTGTTTGAGTACATGAGAATCCAACTGAAGCTGATCCTTTGAGTCCCACCACCACGTATCATCACTGCCAAACACAGTTTGTGCTGCAGCCAACAGCTGCTGCTTAGAGTAAATCTTGAGCCTGTGTTAAAAGCTACTGTACATACACCCTCCTGTCCTTTTATCTGCCAACCTGCCGTTATTAGAATTAACACCTCACAACCTCACTAACAACTTCATAACCTTTCATCCAATTCATTAATTCACAAATCTAAATGTTGTTTAAATTCCCTGCAGCAACAACTCCTTTCTCTCCGCTCTAAAGCATCATTGCATGTGCAAACAGATTGACCTTTTCTGCTGAAATTGGCTGTCTTGTGTCATTAGCAGAGGAAAAGCGCAGCAGAGGTAATAAAGCAGTTCCATAGGGCAGGCAGAATTCAGCTACATGTGACTACTCTGCATTCAATCTTACCCAATCTAATCAGAGACAAATGGATGGGAGCACAGTGAGAGCAAAGAATACAGTACAGGAAGTTGAATCGATTGGCTGAAACTAAAGTAAAGTTTTGACTGAAGGGAAAACCAAGATGTGTCCTACAGTGCTGTTTGTTTACCGGGCAGCTTCCAGCGGTAGACAATGCAAGACTGTGGTTGAAATCCTTAGCTCCCAGTGGCATACAGAAAAACACTCTGTGGTTGCACTTGTTGGCTTCTGGTGGCTAACCATTGAATGACAGCAAACCAAAATTATACTGGGCATCTCCCAGTTTGTTGGTGTTTAGTAGGACTGATGGTCCAGAAGCATACTGTAGCTGTACGGAGCCTGATCGTGTGGTTCTGTTTATCCTCTCGGCTCTTTTCTTATTTATTTGTTTATCACATCTCTGACATGTAATCATTTAGAGGTGAATGTGGAATAACAAGGTGAGTCTCTTTGCACTTATCTGGAATTTGGGCTGTGTATTTCTGCAGAGCAGTGGTGTTGGCAGCCTAATAGTGCTCACAGATAGCAGTCGGTTGCTGCTATCTCCTCTGTCCAGATATGTTGTTCTACTTATGTGTTCTACATTTTGATTAGGAGGCAACAGGGAACAGCACTGCTATCATGATAAGGATTCTGTGCTTACTGTGGTCTATAGCTGAACAGCTGGCCACTCAATTGGTAGCAGCCATTAGACATGGATGTGCAGCAGCAACACTCACTTTGCCCCTGACACACATAGTGGCAATAGGGCTACCTTAATTTTTACACTAAATGACACATCAATGACAAGTAAGATCTGTGAGCACTTTCAGAGCGCTCATGGGAAAAACTGGTGCTCCCAAAGTAAACCTGCATGAGCACAGGGAGAACATGGAGAAGCCAATTGAGAAAAGGCAATACACAAACACATCTAGGATCTAACAAAGCTGCTCACAGTGCTGGTTGCTCTCTATCAGAGTGAATACAATGATGGAAACATGATCATTTCTAGTGTATGATGACTGCACAGCAAGTTGTATTTTGTGACGTAGCTACTAAAGCCATTTCCAGCAACAAATGTTCCCACAAGAATAAAGACACAATTATCTCGTACTACATATTCATATTAAGTGACATTGATCTTACAATAAGTTTAAAGGTAAATCCAGTGCTGCACTATAACTCTCCCACTGCTGAGAGGCCCTGACACCCCGACACAGAATAATAATTATAAATATATATGTAAATATGAAAAAAAAAACAACCTTTGACTGACTCTGTCTGTGATGAGCTGGCGGCTCAGATTATGTCCCATTAATACATTGTGCCGTTTCCTGGCAAAAATGTACAGAATACTTCAACCCATTTGTTCACTTCATTTTAATAGTATGCTTTCACTGTCAATCACCTCGTGTTTTGTTCAGTCGCTGTTTCCACATGCCGTTAGTACTAGCTTATCTGAATGTTATAGCATCTGTGTCACCGTTGGAGCAGGTTTTCTTAGTGCTCATTTTTCTCTTCCAGAACTGAGCCCCCAACGTCAGACCTGCAGTAATTGCTGCTTATGATGAAATACACTTTGACAAATGTAGTCCTGACAGAATATAGTTAGTGTCAGACGGGGTTTTTTAGATCCACACATTTATCTTTATAACAGCTAAAGATTGGAGCATAATGCCTGAATATATGCATAAGAAAAGCCACAAGTGATTATACAGCAGCGTACTGAGTCTTACATACCACTCCGCTGGTTGAAGCACAGGTATCCACTGCTCTATCAAACAAGGCTGAGTACTACTTAACCCTAACCTCATTTAATTAGGAAGCTCATTAGATTGTGTCTGTGTAATGTGATTATGTGACTAAATGTACATGCAATCAAATATATAAAAAATCTAGCAAAAGGTTAAGTGTTTGTACTTTTCCTTAAATCTAGACAGTACATTGGTGGCTTATTCTATGTATTTTCACAGGTCAACTGTTAAAAAATGGAGGAAGTTTACCATCAGACTGCTATGTTTATACACCTAATTGTTGTAAACAAGGATGGAGGATCCGCCAACAGCAGCATCAACATAATCCTTTGGATCAATGGCATAATTCAGAGAAGCATCACCAAGCAGATATTCCAACTGCAAAGGTCAAAGCTATCACCACAAATCCACACTGGGGGGAGGAGGAGGCAGGAGGAGACAGGGGAGTGGAGAACACAAGGGATGGGGAAGATAAGTGTCCCATCTTGCCTGTTGTACACTGTAGACAACGGGATATTTTACGAATTGCAAGCCCCATAAGCACACACCCCCACACATATGCACACACACATGTAGCCAGCTAAGAGTTTAGGAACAGTGGGATGCCTGCTGTTAAGTGTGTCAGTCAAAATGTTGTAGGAGGTAGATTCTCCACTGCTGGAGAATGGAGACTGTAAAAGATTTCACACATGCACTTGATGTGTTTGTTCTTATGTTTTAGATCAATGAAATGCTGCAGTTCTGCACTCAGATGGCAAATTGTTTACACAGGAAGTAATTTTTTCCCAAAATTAATATAATGTTGTTAGTGGAGTCAACAAAGTCGGACTGTAAACGACCAAGCAGTACTTCCCAGTTAAAGGGAAAATTAAATGGTATTTTTTTAGAAAACAGCACACATCTACCTTTTTCCTCATATCATATGCTATAAATGTAGGCCAAACAGAGCGTTTGATCTACTCCGTCTTGCCAAGATCTAAGCAGAATATTGACTGTAAGTCTGGCTGTAAAGGTGCAATCCAACAGTGTGGCACAGACTTCTGTAGCTGTGATAACACAGCTTAGACTTTGCTTTTATCATGGTGATCAAAGTATTTTTCCATTTCATGACAAAACTCATTGATCAAAGCCCTTTTTGCTTTTGCAAATACTGACACGTGCCGGGTAATGGTTTGCAGAATAATTTAAAGTGATACTTTATTGATTTTCGCCGTGGGGAAATTCTCCTCTGGTTCGACCTCCCATGAGAGCTCAGGGTCAGCTACTGAACAGTGTGAACGGAGCTGGAAGGGATTCAGGGCAGAGGTACATACTGTTTTAACCGGGAAGTCCTCCAAATTGAACATCGAAATTCGTTGTTAGTAGATGCTCTTTCGAACAACATATTTTCTCATCAGATGCTCTTATCAGTGCTTCACAAAACCATTACAAATCACTGCTGACTAATGACTAATGACACCACTATGGTTCAGAATTGGTTACGTTTAGGTATGAAATGATGATGGTGCTGGTTAAAATAAGTGCTTAGTGTAAGGAGAGCATTGTGGTTTGGGTTAAAAGGAGTACTTCGTCATGGAGACATTAATAACTAAGTTGGTGAATTAAAGGTGACCAGAAAAAAAACGATGACTGTCACACGGAAACGGAAAACTACCAGCAGTCTCTCTCCCGTTAAAGCCCGGAGCTTTGTAGACCCATCTGTCTCTACTACTACCGACACTGGAGGGCTTTGTCACGTCACTTGAACATAAACATGCCGTTTTGGGGCACTTGCTGGAATGACTCATTCTTCTTGGGAACACCACCTCCTGCGTGTGCGAAATTAGCGTATGATTTAATAAGGACACAGACAACTATGCAGTCACACCACAATGGGATGTAGATGCTCCATCGCGCGCTTGTAGGCTACTTTTTTTTTGCTGCCAAAAAGGCTGTGACATGCATCTGTATGATCAGCACACTTTGCCTGTTCATTCACTGTGCACCAGATAACGCAGTGAGTGACATGAGCGGTGTGCACATTTCCTACAACTGCTTTTAGACTGTAAGGCTTCCCCTTTGAGTGAAATACATTCTAAAGCCATCTTAAGGTGCCAGGACAGGCGTGCATGTTCAGCAGTCTTTAGTTTAAATCAAGTCTAGTTCAAATGAAGTGTAATTATGCATGCCACATCCACTATGCATACCTTGATTGATTGTGGCAAGTCTTGTCATGGTTGTTTATGAAGTCAGGCAGCAGTTCTTTTTCATGGCCTTGACAGCTGAGTAATGTTCTGTGTTTGTTGTAGTTATACCTTACCCAGGAAGGCTCTCCTAATTCAGATTCACTTTGTCCTTGTTTTTGTTGTGCCTCTGAGGCTGATTTTGTTTTTATCTCTGAAATTTTACACAGGTAATGGCAGCTTTGCCATTTCTTGATGTAACTTGTGCTTTTTTTTTCTTTGAAAAGCTGATCTTTTCACTCATCATTTTTGTCCTCCTTAGTGGAGCTACATGGTCACTTTCAAAACAATGTTACAACTTTCAAAATCATACAAAGCAAACAACAGACAAAAAGAAATACAACAAGTATTCTGCATTCACTGTAAATAAAACTGGGATACGCCTTATATCTCGTCTCTATCTGCCACACGGCTGCACAGCGAGGGCAAAGCATTGCCTGGCATAACTAAGCCAATTTTAAGATACTTAAACAGCTCATCACACTAGTTCTGCTGACATTTTACTACACATTAGGGGTATACTCTAATGGGGGTCATGTTCATAAACCTTCCAACGCACAGCTGAAAACCATTTGATGGATGACAACCTCACTGAGCTACTCTGGACCATCCATCTGATTGGTCCGTCAAGGGCTGTGTAGTGTAATAGGCTGTGGTGATAAATAGCTTCGCACATACTTAATGTTCCTCCTTGCTGACCAGGAACCTCACAATGGGATGCTAGGCAATGTAATTATTCAAGTCAAACTACAGTGTTTAGCTCTACCAACAAAAGCTAATGACTAAGCGTTCAAAATATATCAAAAAGCAGCTTTTTAGAGTGTCACCGTTAATGTTGTTGCCCCACATGCTTCCCCAGCGTCGTCCAACCCCTCTCTCTTTCCTTGTTTCTCTCCCTTTGTTCAACTTCACTGTTGACTCTCCAATACAGGCAAAAATGCCTGAAACACACTTACAAAAATTGAACAGTTTAAGCAGAGGAGGGAAATGGAAAAGCTGAGGTTTATTGCATGTGTAGGTCTATTGGAAACCACAATGTTTCATGTGCTAAGACAGACAGTGTTAGCATTCAAGTCTTTCTGGTAAAAAGAGAACTTTATGAACAATCGTTCACCATCAAGTTCATGTTGCATTTTACAGAAAGAGGGGCCGGATTTTCTCTTGACGTATCGTGCCCTTCCTTTACAACATTTACTTGTCTTGGACTTCAGGGGTAAACTGGGCAATTCTGCTCTTGGGATAGGAGCAGCAGGAGTTGGATCTTTCTGACAGGTTTCAGAAGGCGTTTTAACGTAACAGACTTGAGGCTGAAATATTTAACAGTCAGCAAGTCACAGAGAGGCCTGTTGGGCAATTGCCAGTGAGACATCCACCTATTCAATCTATATTTCATGGTCATGAATGAATGAATGACTGGCTTCCCTTTATGTAGCATCTTCCTGACTGTGGGGGAGGGGGGGGACTTGTTAATGACCAAATATAAGGATAAAGTAAGAAGTGACAACGGAAATGAGGCAACTGCAACTCTAGCTCATGAAATCCCTTTTTCTTGAAGTTTCACTTAACCTTTTTAACCTTTACTGAATCAAATTAGATTTAAACAAATAAACCTGGACCTGAACCTTGCTGATTGCTCCGTCTGTGGAGACAGAATGCAAAGGTCCTTCACCATATGAGCAGACATTAAAAAAAGAGGAACACTGATTACACTTATATACATATACAGGATGTCCATGCTAGTGTGTTCTAGTGGATGATAATAATATCCTCACTCCGCAAACAACCCCCTTTATGTTCTGAAAGTCATCTGGTTCTCAGAATCAGATGGGTGGAGAGTTGTGAGGAGAACCAGAATCAGCCATGTCCTTCACTATCATTCAAGCAGGACTAGCACCCATAAAGACTTCCATCATGCAAGGGCTCACACACACACAGTCATATACTAGCATACTGACATAACGAGAAAAACAAGAAAGTTATCAGGTTAAAAAATATACTGTATATTTTTTTAACCTGTAGAAGATTGTGATCCATATTTCATTTTTTGCTGCAGGCTATTCCAAGACAAGAGAGCATAAAAAATGAACACTGTTCTCTTTAAATCTGTAGAAGCGAGTGGAACTTTAAAAACTAGTCCATTCATGACACTGTAGAGTTTCCTACCTCATTCAATGTTTATCCTGATATTGCTTGTATGTTTTGGTTTGTTTTGCTTGGTGCTGCAAACTTAATGAGCTGTGAGAATAAAGTGACCGCTTTTGTGCTCTGTACTCTGTAACGCCATAACAAAACACAGCTGGTTGTTATGGTGTTAACCTTGATATCACAAACTGAGTATGAACCAGGTTTTTAGCTATATAATCTTAGCTGGGTTTACCCATTCACAGTCAGCGCTGTTCTTAATCTTATTTTCCTCTACATCGTGGCTAATTGTGTTGTTGCCCTTGAATTCTGAACCAGGGTAATGAGTTGCTTTCAGGAGCTCTTGTCAAGTCATAATTCAGTTGGCTTCCTCGTCAGGGTGTACAAGGGCAGAATTCTATACGGTTTGCATGAATTACTAGTATGTTTGTGCATGGCACTTAATGTTAAACCTATGTGATGGTGTGGTATTTCTACCTAGAACAAACAGCAGTGTTGCTAAATATCAGTGCTCACATACCGGGGTAGTGGATGCAGCCGTTTGCGTGGGTTCAACAACTGGGAAGTCACAGGCTTTTTATCATCAGTCAAAGCTGCCACTGAACGAACAACATAGCAGCATACCACCTCATCAACATACTGGTGTATCACCATACCAGCGTGTTACGGCCACACCAACATGTTCACCATGCCAAGAGATTCTGTAGTTTCACCACTTAGTGCCCTGCCCTGAATATAGTCATTTAACTGGAATGATTAAAAAAATTAATTAATGATTGGTTTTGCAGGATATATATTTCTAAAGTGTACATTTCCAATATAAAAATCTAAAGTGGATGTTTGGACACGAGGCCATGATGACTCAGGGACACCTTGTAACATCTCCATGGAATTCAGTTTCACGCTTAAAAGCCTCAACATGTGACCCAATATACAATATAAATTAAGCAAGTAAAGGTAAGAGAACAACAGGCAGAACAGGAAAATAACTGAACTCATAACTGAAAAAAAAAAAATCAAACAGTGGGTAATGTGAAACAGCTGCTTCAAAATATTTAAACTGTTGAATTAAATCACTTTGACGTTTTAAAGATCTTGAAATCTTAAAATACCGTCTATGTACCTGCATATGGCAGTGATGTGCCACAGTGAAAGTCTGGTGGCAGAGCACAGGAGGTGGGGGCTCCTTAATCTTGTTCCTATTCATGCTTGGTGTCTATGGATACATGCTTACAGCTATTTGACCTTATTAAGATGACTGACAGTTTCTTGCTGTTTCTCCATGGAGGAAAGTGATCATAGGAGTTTTCTTGTCTCAGCCCTTTCAGACTGCAGTAGCTGTCAGCAATTATGTGCAATCACACTGATGCTGCTGGCATCAACTAGTACTCATACTGTACTGGGGTCAGCGTTAACAACTTGTGCTATACTGGCCATGTGGATACAAGCCAAAAATTGCATAATTCTGGCAATTTTTAGGTTGTATCCACATGCTGAATAAATGTAATGTAATAGCCAAAGCCCTAACCTCAGCCCGGGTTAATAATTTGAATTTATCTTTCTGCGTGATGGGTGACGGCAAATCAGCGCTGTTTTTTAAAACATGAGACATCCAATGGACAATGAATAAATAAAGATTAAACTAAAAGTAGCAATGATACAGCTTTAATTTAGGGGCTGGTTATTTTTTTGTTTATGAACTGAAACAAGAGTGGATTCTACACAAAATGGCTGAATCAACAGAACGTGTTGAAAGAGCAGCTGCACCTACCACTTCTTCCCACATATCAATGGCTTTTGCTTGGCCACAAAGGGCTCTGGGATGACACCCTGATCCAACTCCCAAACCATAAATCATTCATCACCAGCAGGTACAGAGAATAAACGCAGCCAGAGAAGAAGGCTGAGCCCTGACCTTTCCCTGATGGGCAGCGATACAGCAGATAACAATAGTCAGAAATACCAGCTTGTTAGTGCGATTTCCAGCGTTCTAGTCAAAGTCTCATGTAATGCTCTCTTTTTCTCAATGTGTCTCTGCCTCTTTATTTTTCTCTCCTTCCCCAGAACATGACTTGAAGATGAGCTGTCCTCAAGCTGAGTTAGAGGAAAAAGACTGTCCTCTACCCGAGGAATTAGAGTGTAAAATCTGTTACCAACGCTACAATGCCCATAACCGCAAGCCTAAGATCTTGGACTGCCTGCACCGGGTCTGCGCCCGCTGCCTCATTAAAATCCTGGACATTGCCGACGGGGCAGGCTTCATCACCTGCCCCTTTTGCCGACACCAAACTGAGATCACAGAGTACGAGGTGTCCGCCCTGCCTGATGATGCTAACATCATGTCCCACTTGGCAATGCGGGACAAATCCTGGAGCTCCGACCATAACAAGGAGGTGGTCCTGACTCCAAAAAGTTTGTCCTCCTCCAGCCCGTCTCTCGACTCCTCTAACTGCCTGGTCATCACTATAATGGAAGTGCAGAGGGAGTCACAGTCTCCAAGCCGAAATCCCAGCTCAGACATTTATGCTGTGCAGAGCCTGGACTCCGTATCGATGGGCTCCAATGGTCCGGCTGATCAGGACGCCCTATCCAAGTTCTGCAATCACGTTCCACGCATCCTGGTCTGGCTTCTGGGTTTCTTATACTTTGGCTCACTGCCTCTGGGAATCTACTTGTTGGTGATCCAGAGAGTGACACTGGGCATAGTATGTGTTAGCTTGGTACCATCGAGCCTGACCGTTTGCCTGGTCTATGGTTTCTGTCAGTGTCTGTGCCAGGGCATGTGTGACTGCTCCTCCAGGGGCTGACAGGATGATACCCAAGAACCGGAGGTACTAGAATGGCATAATGTCAGTAGCAGCAAACAGGTATTTGATGTTTGATTTGATGTTTTTTGTGGATAGATAAGGGACACAAGGGTGAAGATTGAAGCCCTTTCCCTTACAAGCCGATAAGTCAGTTATCTTCATGGAAATAGTTGAAGACCTAAGAAAATCGCCTTTAGCGTTGGTTAACTCAGAAACTCAGTAACCACTTTGGCCGACAGGAACATCGCCTATAACAACATATCTGTAATGTATTTCCGTAACCTTTTCTCTGTGTTCTGTGTATGACCTAACATAACATTTGAGAGCAGACCTTTAATCTTTGACTTGCGTAATGACAGCATTGATTGAGTCCTGGGCCTTCATTTATCAACACTGTGTACCTACAAGAATCTTGCATGCAGTCAGTTGTAAGCGAAAACTGGGATTTACTAATTAGTAACTTTCCTTTAGAATGTCTGTATACTTTGCTACAGCTTTAAGTACACGAGAAAAAAAATAGTGCAAATAAAATACCATACATCAAATGGTAAGGGTTTTTATATAATGGATCAAGTGACCAATTTGTACAGAAAAATTCACAGTATTTTAAAACCCTACATTGACCATGTGTCAATGGCTCAGGATGTTATTAAGTTAATTAGCAACTGCGTTTTAAGAATAACAGGATAATTGCCAGTTGCCAATAACAAAAAGGGAGGGGAAAAAAAGGCAATGTTGTAGCCAATTTTGGCTACAACATTGGCACCTCTTAAACACTGAAAGGACAGATACTATAATTATTTTCAAGTGCTTTTCATGCCTGTAAGCCAGCAGTCAAGGCAGCACTACTTGTTATCAAATGTTTTCTCCCTGATGAAGCCACAATTAATTGAATACATGTTAATTGTAGTGCTGGTCTTACCACCAGCTTCTAGAAATACAATCAATAGCATTATATTGTATGGAGGAAAAACACTGCTGTGCTGACAACTATGAGTTGCAATGTCTTGGTGTCCTGGATGAAACACTTGCTTTTCCACAGGAATGTGATTGGCACGTCATGAATTAGGTATTGCGAGAACAACTTTCCAATGTCTTTGTCTTGTTGACTGGTGCAAGGATTATTACAGGAAAAGACTTGGTTTTTTTTCACCATAAAAATTCAAGGTGTTCCAAGTTAGGAAGAACAAATGTATTTGCGTGTAATTGAGAAACTGTGTTACTTATTTTACTTTAACAGCAGCAGCTTTGGGCATATATGGTCATAAGTATTGCTTACTAAGTGAACCCTCACTCTCTCCCTCTCTCTTTCTCTGCCTCAAATACAGACCCACATCATTCAGGTTGTCATGTTTAATCAATTTGATCCATTAACCAAATTCATAGCTCAGGTTTTTTGATACTCTTTCATTGTCTAGCAACAAATTTTCACTCAGTGTCTTGCTGAGTTGAACAAAGTCAGGCTGCTCTAGTATATTTTGTGGTTAAAAACGCTTATTTGGCTCAAAGATACAGTTTATGTCAATGGGAATCCTCTGTTTCCTTGATGCTGTCATGTCAAGTCATGGTGCGCATACTGCCATACTAAAACAATGTGGATGTATCGTTGTTGTTTGCTGGCACCTCATGGGTGTACATTATTCATTTTCAATATTATACATCACAAATATGTAGAGAAAAGAAAAAAAACGTACAGAGTAAAAATGTGTATTATTGATCAACTCTCTGTAGTATTTAGCTTCACACTCTGTAACCAGAACAGACCTTTTAGTGAGTCAGAGGTTCTGAGGCATCTTAAATAGCTGCAGCAGTGAGTGACTTTTCCAGCAGCACTTAAAACACAGATTTGGACTACAAGGTGTTTTTAGGGGTGTTTCATTTTGTAAGTGCAGCTCTCTGTTCATGAGCACACTAGTTGAAAACTTTGGTGTTTTTTCAAATGCACATTACTTTTGGAGTTGCTCGAAGAAATTATGTACATTTGGACAATTACCAATGTGTTGTTCTCAGAAGCATCCTACATTTTACTCAATTCAGAACCTTTCCTACACAATGTTGTTAAGTGAGGGCCCTGGGCTGAGAACTGTTATTATTCATTTGTAAACTTCAGGTACTGGTATTTCTAATCAAAATGGAAATGTAGCATTTTGGGAAAATCATTCATTTTGTGCTAAACCCATCCTCTATAATGTAAATCCTGTTGATTCTCTGACGTTGGGGTTCTATGCATTATTTTCTTACTTTTTCTTTGTCAGCTTCTTTCTATGACTGTTTCTCTACCTGTCTCTGTACTCTCTGTATGTTTTCCTGTTTCTGTCTACGATCTACTGACTGCATCTCTCAACTTAGTGCCACAAAACTGATTACAGAAGTTACTAGACAATTAAATAAATGAAGAATTATTTTCTATATGTTGCTTGTGTACTTATTTTTATGCCTACTGATTCAGTCCACTTTTTCAATGTCAACAATCAACATCACCACCATCCCAGGCTCATGTAGCACACTGTGTCTAATCCAGCTCAAAGAGGCAGGATGCAGAACAATTCAATTATGAAGGAGCTTATTTGTAATTTTACACAAAACAAAGTGGAGGGAGGCATTCTAATCTCCAATCTCCTCCATTTCCAAAGTCTTTTAACCCAATTTTTAACAATACTTTCCATGAAATTTCGCAAGCTTGATGAGATGGATGTCTGGCTCCACACAATTACTTTCAGGCGTGATAGTGATGGCTCCAAAAGAGAGACAATAAAAGCACAATTAATGATACTAACTAATTCCTCTCATTCTTAAATACTGCGATGGTCGAAAATGTACTGTAATAAAGCAAGTGCTTAGACTAGTTTCCACAGTACAACCAAATTGAGACAGACAAAATAATAAGTGGCAGAAAAAAGAAAAAGAAAAGAGAGAGATGACAGACAAAGGCAGCAGGTCAGACAGTAGAAAGAGCTTTTATTTTCTGCCTGAGTTGGCAGGGCTATTGGTCAGAGTGCTTGTCATTGGAGCGTTTGTCCTGCTGGTTGTACTGTCCGACAACTACAGGACCATAGCGTTCAGATAAAGTAATATATAAGATAGGCCTAAAAAAGAGAGAATGCTGTTCTGGCTTCTCCGGATAATGCACAGACATCATTATTATCAGTTTTTATAGAGACTCTTTCTGTCTTCAGTCGACACACATGTGTAATGTAGTGAAGTGCAGGTTGCCAAGGAAAAGAATTCAACTCCAGAAATTACTTTTAAACACTTAAGCACTAGTTGAGACAATTAGTCTAATGAAATAAGTGGAAGCACTAAAGATAAAGAGGTTAAGGGTCACGGGTCACATGAGAGAAGGAACAAATATTCACGTGATGCTATGATCACTGTTATGTGACATCATGGGTGATATGTTATGTGTTTTTGGGAGAAATGCAAACTAAGCAGAGAGGAATTTTGAATGGGAAGAAGTCATTTTACACTGACATTAAGCAGCATGGGTCATGCAAACATGTGACCTGGCTATATTTATACATGCACTCACTAAAATATTCAACATTTTCAGGTGTTTCAAGGAGATGGAGGGGCATGAATTTTAATTACACATGAATAATGTAATCGCAATCTGCCTTCTCTTTATAGCACTCACTGAACACACAATCTCTATCTTTTCAACTCATAAGGTAGAAACATGCATTACAGTCACTTCCCTGCAGATAGGATGATTGGAGTAAAATGACAGCCGGAGTGTGTATAGAGTTTTAGGTAAACAGGTAAAGCTACATTTTTTACAACTCAGTTTTGATGCCTTTCAAAGAGCATCATGTCTGAGCTTTAAAATAGAACATAGTGTGGGGCTAAGTGAAGTGTGGCCACCATCTTGTGGACTTTTATCGTCATCTGAACAAAGTGGCCCCCATCAGCTCATCCCGGTTCAGAGTTTATTTGAGGCCATGAACAGGGAAGGGGTGCTGCATCTGGCACTCAAGGGGCAGACAAAAAAAACATTCATTTTTTTTATTATATTATTCTTTGGCATTTTTTCTGCTTGATTTGAAAGTTGACAGGAAAGGCAGGAAGAGAGGGGGTGTTTGAGTGTGATCGGCTCTGATGAATTTATGGGAGTATGTCAATTTTAAAGCACTGAATACGTTCAAATGATTATTAGAAGTGTCCGTTTGATACTGTAATCAATTTCCCTCCTGGTGCCCTTTTTCTTCCCTGCCTTTACTGTATGTTCTCACCATTCTGAAAATCAGTGAATGCTATAAGCACCTGCTGTAATGTAGTATGCTGACAAGAATAGCGATATTCATGCAGACCTGTGTAGAATCAAAAACACACTTTCCAGTCGCAACCACTGAACCACTGATATATAATCACTGCACCATTTTGCTCGCTGTAAGTGACTGGGCCAGATCTCGTTTTAATACATGGACAGACATAAAATATTGGTGTAATCATAACTACAAGCAAAAGAAGATTAAGGATCACATACTGACAAGATTTTTGGAAAAAATTCTGCTCAAGTCACTGCTCATTTCAGGCTTATAATCACAGCACGCTGAGGGCTTAATAAGTCTTGCTCGGGCTAATTTGAAGTCTTGGCTACATGGGCTGAGTGGGAACCACAGGAACTGTGATTGGCCAATCTTGAGTTGCTTTGAATTCTTTTCCTACATGTTCCTGGTGCATGCAGCGTTTAATAGTGAAGGCAGCATGGGGGAAGGACAGGGTGTTCTTTATCACAGTGCATATCGTGCCTATAAATGTCACAAAGCAGTGAGAGAATGCAAATATTAGATTACTTTATATAGAGCCTTTATCCTCTTGATTGTGGAAATTTGCTGTTTTTTTTTCTTTTTTCATATGATTGTGAATTCAATACCTTTGGCTTTAGGACATCATCAACTCTCATAGCTTGCAAATTTTTTACATGTAGCATATTAAAGTAAATAGTAAGTAAATTGTTTAAAACCTGTGTGGAAAACAATCCTTATGCCATGTATGGCTCAAGTATAACCAATGGAACACCTTGAAGGAGAAGCATAAGTGCACCTTTAATTGTTAGCCTTTGTTAATACCTAGTTTAGCTGCTAGGGAACAAGGGGGTAGGCTAATGACGTACAAAGGGAAGATGGGAGTATTGTCCTTCTAGACATTTAATTTTTACAGCTCTCCTCTTCCAAGGGTCTGATCACCACCAGTACAACTCACATTCACACACACAAACAAACACCTCTTTCTCTCTGGGCCGTTGCTATAGAGACACTAATAAAATTGTTAGAACCGCCGGGATGTTTTTCCCTGCTGTGGTTTGAGTGACAAGAGCTGCTGACAGAAGGAACACACAGAGAGCACTGGCCTTAGAGCAAGGCACTAATACTGCCAGACTAATGTCTTGTTCACATCTGGCACAACAAACACATAAACAAATACAGGAAGGCTGAACCAGTTGGTCTTGTAGGACACCTGTCAAACACTGTGGTAACATTCAAACCAAGATGGTACTGTAGGTAGATGCAGATGCAAGTTGCCATGGTGATTCACTAGACTACTCTCCAGTTTTTCTCTATGGGAAGGGATGGGATCCATTCAGTTTTTGTTACAGAATGGATGAGGAAAAAAAGATGCTCTGTCTTCCTGTCTTGACCATACCTGCGTCTATTACATCCATACAAGTAATATCTGTGTTGTACTTGTATTGTATCTGCAGACTGGTCTCAGTTTTGAATATCCGTGTCACATATGGTCCATAAATTTGGCATAAATTCATAGTATTTGGGGATATTTCCATAACCATTAACCTGTTAATTGCAGTAAGATTAGTTTGCAGCAGGAATGGCACATAGAAGCAGAAAGTAGCAAGCAGCAGAAATACAGAAGTAATCAAACAATGTGTGGCTGCATGTCCCCTCCATTGACACAGTTAAAAGCAAAAAGGCACCATAACCACAGGCTGTAGCAATGTCACAAGGATACTGTGAGATCAATGGACCAAAGTCAAAGAGACCACTGTTATCATTGCAGATCATTATTTTTAATGCTGGTGTTTTCTTTGCATTTAACACGCTGACTGTGTGTGGTATTGATTCTACCCTTTGTTAAAGAGGGGACAATTAAGTCCTAGAGACCCAATGAGCTCAGCTTGACAGGTGGTATTTTGAGAGACACAAGAGTTCATCAATTTATGCTTTTGAGTGATGGAGGGCGATAGTAGATTGTTTATTGAGTGCAGTGGAGTGGTCTGATCAATAGGAAAGAGACTGGAAGGTTATTAGGGGCAAAATTAACTTGCTGTGTTTCAGTCTGGACCACTGAGGCGCCACCTGAGCCAAAGTTGTAGCCTCTCAAGCTAGCCTGGACTCGAGGGTTAAGATCAAATCAACCTGCCTGTAGCAGGATAGTTTCAGGGCAAACGGTACTGGAAAAGACTTTCCCCATCTTGGGAACAGAATATACAAAACCTAAAAAGACAAGCCAGCTATTGTAAGTCATGTAGCAAGGTTTGCTTTTTTGAAAATGTTGATACAGGACTCTGATGATGAAATGGGCTTTTCAGGAGAGTTTATTACAGTATGAAGGTCACATTTGAATCAAGGAACTTACTTTGACTTCTTCCTGCAGTTTTCCGAATCGTACCGTGCCTTTCAGAACCCTTTTGACAAATCCCTGCTTTTCCTGCTGAAGAACTGAAGCCTGGGGAGGTAGAGAGGGAAGATGGGGGGTTACTGATCTAAGAGAGGAGCACGGGGGGGGGGGGGGGATAGCACACAATTGGATGAAGGCAGTGAGGGATTATGGGAGAGACGGATAGAGAAAAGAAGGAAGGACTGTTGAAACTGCTGCCAATTTACAGTCGTCACAAAAACTCCAACAAAAAGTTTAACCAATCAAGGTGACATTAATCATCTAAACAATGGCATGTCTGTCAGCATGGAAAAACAGTTAGTGATGTCCTCATATAGTAACAATGTTTATTATATTTTCCCTCTGACTCTTAAGAGTTATAAATCTACATAAGTATATTAAAAAAGGATGTAAATTAAAAAAAAGAGCATTAGATTGCACACAAAGGAAATGTTTTGGAGTGTAATTTAATTTAGAAAGCTTTTTATCTTTAGCGTCTCCACACTTTTATTTCTCAGCTTGCTCATCTTGGATAAATTCACCCAATAAAGTCTCCTTCACTCACCGATTGCATGGTTAGCAGGATTGTTCGAGACCCCTTTATAGTCACTACAAAATGCATCGAAGAGAGACTGCAAACCCAAATGTAAATTTAAGTATGATTTCATGTGTCTTGGATATTAACATAAACACTGTACAGCCAGACACTGAAGGCAACTCCAATTATACTTCAATTGATCAACCAGCCAGTCAGCCAGTCAGTCTGTCTGCTCACAGAAACAGCTCTAGTGCTGAGCTCAAGTGGCCTAGCCACAACAATTAACAAATAATAATACCTCTATTGACAGCAGACACAAACACACCACTGTGGTCACCCTGTCCTCATCCAGACAAATCTCTTCTCGTCCAGTTACCTCTTACATGGTGTCAGGCTGACCTCCCTTAGATGATGGGCTTTTGCAACGTCCCCGACTCTATTACCAGAAATACTCTCTGTTCCTCGTCCACACACTCGGCCAACTGAGCCAAATACTTAATAATTCTATTTGTTTCACATCAATTCAATAGTTTGGTCTAACGAGCCATATTTCATGATATCTTATGATATTTATGACTGAATAGTGACATATGGGTAAAAGAAAGGATACAATGTTACGATCATTGTTCCACAATTATTAATCCGGGTAGGTATCAAGGCTCTGAAAGATCAAAAAGTGCTCCTATTGGAACGCTAAAAGTCTTCTGTAAATCAATAAAATGCTTCACAGCCACCACAAGAAACATTGATTGAAATGAAATGTTCTGTGACTTCATGCTTGTACATTTTTTCATTCATGCTAAAAATACATTTGCTGAAATGGTACGAGTTAGCAATTAGTCTATCTTTCAAATGAATGATATGAAATGAGTCAACGAATGAAGTACAAATCTTAATTGACTACAAGCTTTGACCAAATTGAAGTCGTCAGTAAACAGCCTGAACTAAACTAACTTTCAGAGCTGGGATTCTCACAGAGACTATTAACTAACAAAATAAAGGTAATTCTGGCTGTTCAAAAACATTAATTCCATCCACAGTTCAAGTTCATTGCATTTCATAATGCAATGGGGGTTATTATTAGATTAATGTTATCCAGCCTGACATGCTTCCTCTACCCACTTATCCAGGATGGATGGATGAAGTCTCACCACACAAAGTATACACAAACACAGGGGGAGAGAGGGGGGGGGGGGCAGCAGATTGGGACAGAGCAGCAGGTCCAAAAAACACCCAGATAGGAGCAGGTGGAAGGTGGAGATGACACAAACACAGCTGATGGCTTACTGTCATTGTGGATGTCTTATCTGTGTAATGCAATTGCTAACCTGCAGTGATTTTACAGTTCTTGGAGTATCCAGTTTAAATTCATGGAAAATGAACAAAAAACACAGCTCACCATCCTCTGTTATAAAACACTGCAGTTTATTGTTATCTGTGTTTTATTAATTTTTAAATTTCCATTTGTTTAACTCGTTCTGTGTCTGCTGTCTTTGAGATTAGTGTCGACTATAAAGATGAACTAATTTTTTAAAACCGAATAGACCCATCTCACAGCAGACATTTTGACTTGAAACGTGGGTGAAATACATTCTGTTGGCTCAGTTCCATCAAGAAGGCTCCAGTAAGCCATGACAGTGAGCCTTGTGTACTTTTCCTGTTATGACATGCCAAAATGTCAGCTGTGAAGGTCTACTGCAGGCACCTTAGTACACTTAGTGGGATGCTTAATCAGTCACACTTTGTATCGCCTGTTGTTATTTGCAGTATCATCCCTGCATCTCACTGCTGACATGAAAGAGTGTGCCTCAGGTGACGGGGAAACTGCACCTCCAGGCACAAAAAGTATTCTGACTCTGTGGATCAGCAGCCATCAGCCACATGCTGCACAGCTGCTCCTTATTACTCACTAGCTCCTCAGTATACAGAGAGAGATGCTTTATCAGGCATTTGCCAGATTGTCTGCGCTGCCTCGTTGCTGTAGCATTTGAATGATTCTTGCCTGGCAGTTTATGCTCTGGGTGTCTGTCAGCTCTCCTGCGGTTGCTTTTCTAAATCTACCTGCCTTCACACCCATTAGAAGCCAAACAAATGACCAAGTACACTGTCTTTAGCCACTAACTGATGATGTCTGGAGTGTGCATTTGAGTCTAATCATCTACTGTTAGCTACCTATGCTGGCAAACGGCTGTTTTTGTGTTTGTTTATGCTGTTAGCTAATCCAAACAGCCTAAAGGTTAAAGTAACACTGAAGCTCCAACAACATTTTGTCCTATTTGCTAAGTTTGTTCATATTTTACTATTTGTACATATGGAATACTGCAAGAAATTGTAATTCTTCTTCTTCTTGTTCAATGGAAAGCTCAGAGAAGCTAATAAACTCACTAATTAGTCTCTTACAGGCTTTATACAGTAGTACTGATCTGTTTGTTGATGTGTATGTGAATGTGAGTACAGTCACGTGCAGTCTCAGAAGTACAATGTGTAAAACCTTGTTTCCCTGCAGTGAGTCATACTGTCAATGGCACTGTGTGTATCATGTGTACCATATGCAATACAAAATCTTCCCACGGAATCAGTAGCATCAGTAGTACCGTCTGTAATAGCTGGTCTCTCTCCTTGGAAATGTGCTCTGCCACGGAAATGACGGCGCCCATATAATGCAGAGTCTTTTCCCCTTTCAACACACACTCCTCCCTCTGTCGCTTCAACACACTGATTCTCTTCTCAGCCCTCCTGAAGGATGGAGAGACAGCAGAGAAGAAGGGAACGGGTTAAACGGAATTATAGAGAGTGAGGGAGAAAGAGAGAAAGGGCAGAAGGGAAGGGATTTAAGAAAAATATAGGAGAGGAAAAATGTATCAGGGGTTAACGGAAAGGCACAAGTCAGATAGAGAGGTTGAAAACAAGGAATAATAGAAACCATGTTGCAGTCAGCATGCCAGATCAGTGTGTATGTATCAGTGCGTAGTAAGTTTCGCGAAGCAGATTTATTCAATATGTCTAACCATCCTTGCATGGATTGGACATTAAAGTAAAGGCTAAACGCGTCCTCTATTTTAAATAAAGTTTTATTATTTATCATTTTTATTAGGGATGTAATGGTTAGTGTTAACTTCTGGTTGCACCAAATACTGCTAGCTTGTGTAGATGATGCAAGATGTATTATGTTAGTTGCTGTTGTTGGTTTTTAAAATGAAGGTTGAATGTTATTTAGATTGTGCTGGATTAGCAGATGGTACTGATGGAATACAGTGATACACACTCAGACTAACAAAGTGAACACAATACCAGCCACAGGCCGTCGTGGTTGGAAGCCAGGCAAAGAGTTAACTGGATGATATCTTGGGACCCTGCCATCTTGATGTGAGTGGGGTAACAACACTGTAGGTTAATCAAACACCTTCTGACAGTCTTCACACTTCAGAATGAGAAAGTCTACATTAATCTCAGCTCAGGACTACAGGGAGGAGAGGACAGTCCCAGAGACCAGAGAACAGCTGTAATCAGTGACAAAAATAAATGATGCACTGCAGAAAAATAACCTGATTTGAATTATGGTAAGATGCGTAGCACTGCTGATAAGCCACTATGGCAACTTAAGTTTATGTCTGTACAGTGTGATGACCCCCGTCGTCAATCATCGTCTAAAAAAGCGAGCATGGCATTAGCCGTCACGCTGCTGACCTTTCATATAACCACAGAAGAAGCCATCAACGCAAATCTCCCCTCGAGATAAATGGGGGGTGCTTATCAGTGGCTTAAATGCTATTTGATTCAATTCAGTGGTTGGCGATTTTATGTGAGGAGGACTTCATGTTTTATCCTTTTTAATTCAGTCAGCTTTTCTAGGTCATAGATTCAGTAATTATTGGCCAAAACAGCACAGTGAGGGAGCTGTCAGTCAAACAGTTGGTACATGCCTGTGCATGTGTGAGAGGAGCCCTAATCAAGCAAAAGAAGTTAAAACACCTGTGTGGGTGTGAAGGGGTTCAAATATGCACATTATTCTGCATTTAACATCATAACAAATGACAAAAAATATGTTCAGTGCTTTCCTCTATACTACAATATTTCTTAAAAGACCTGAGGCTGTGTTGATTTAACAGTGCTGTCATTGACTTCTAACAGATATGCATTGAGTGTGGCTCTGCGCTGAAAAACTTTGTCAAGCAAACAACGCAGTATAACAAATGCCAGATGGATCAGTGTTGACTGCACATTTTAGTCTCGTCAGCAGTAATAGCAGCAGCGCTAATAGCAATAGTTACAGTAGCAGCAGCAGTACATTCTGTCACACACACACATTTTGACCCTTTCCATGTCACAAGTGTGGAGTGATGTAATACCCTCTGTCGAGTACCATCTGGCACTTTTATTAGCTTCCTGCTTGGCTTCACAAAGGGACCGCTTTGCCTTCTTTTTTAACGTCTTCGGAGCCTTTGAGTTAATGGTGTGTCAACAGGTTTTGCTGTCACATGTCACACTACTTGGTTGGGAGTTATAGAATACGTTTGGATTTAGATTTACTTTATTAATCTAAGGGTGTATCGCTGCATTTAAAAGAGATAGGACATAACTACAGTCTAAGGAGGTAATAACTGTGCTTAAAATACTGGGCTCAACAGCGTCAAACACTTCATGTGGAGGCTGATATCAAACAAATAAAGCAGTATATTTAGTACCTGTTGGCTTTTTTGGTGAGCTCCAGCTCAGCCTCCATTCTCTTTATATCAGCAGTCAGGTTGGCTTTGTCCAGAGCCAGACTCCTATTCTCCTCCTGCAGGCTGGACAATCTGAGAAGCAACTCGTCAACTTCACTCTTATTCCTACTCTCCTGCTGCTCCAATTGCCTGAGAGCCAAGAGCAGATTGTACCGCCATTATAACACAACGTGTGATACTCTTTTACTATTTATTTTGATTCAGAGTTTTCTCTCCCATCTCTATCAAATATAGCAGCTGTGATTTTGCTCTTCCACATCAATGTATTCATCACATCCCAGTACCCCTCTCTATTGTGATTTAAAATGGAATGCTTCAGGTGCTACACTTGTTTGTTGTTCTTCTTTTCTTGTTCTCTGCTCTTGTTTTATCCGCTACAAATCAATTGTAAACTGAAGTCATGACAAACTAAAGCTAAATCTCAACTGAGGTGAATTCTTGGCAAACCTGTAGGAAAGAAGAAGATGAGAAGCCCTGGTTTTCCTAATATACAGCAAGCAAGAACCTGTCTAACTAATATCAACTGTTCAGTGTCCACAGTGCAGTTCTTCTCTTTGTTGTTCTCACCTCACAAACAAGAATAAAGTTATGTTCAGGAGCAGAACTGTTTTTAATACTAATTCATTTGTCTTTTAGAGGAAAGAAAAATGTGATAAAATAGGACGTTGTTGTGGTACCGTCTGAGTTTCCCAGCAATGTTGCAATGTTCGTCCCAGGTGACGGTGTCCTTCAGGTGGGCTTGCAGAACTTGTACCTCCCTCGTGTTTTTCTGCACCTCCCTGCTGCTCTCTTCCAGGTCCTCCTGCAAACGCTGCTTTTCAGCCTCTAACAGCATCAGTTGCTTCGACACTTTGGAAACTACAGAGAGAGGGAAGAGAGGTGGGGAAGTAAAATGTGAAATAAACGGTCAAAATGAAAGCAACAGAGAAAGAGGATAATGGTTAAAGTTTCACGTTATCCTTTAGTCACATTTCATTCATGGAAGGTTCATTGAAATCAGGCAGTGCATTGTTGCTGTGTCGGTATTTTGGTGGAAAATGCATTTCTGATGTTGTACTGAGAATAAATATCACAGAACCACATTCCTGTCTGGTGCAACGTCACTGCTGCCACTCTGATTCTGTCAACAAGCCCACACGAACAAAACAAAAAACTCCTCTTTTTTTTTTTACCTATTTCAGTTGAACACTCCCCTACTCGTAGATGCATTAAAACTAGCACAAAAAACAATGTTTATTGTGGATAAAGCAGCAGTGTCTGCACATCAGTTTGGGTGATTCTTACAGTGTCTGTTGTCCACAGCTTCTTTTTACTGTAACAAAAGCTTCTCCTCTGGTCATATTTCATTCTTTATTCATTATGAAGCAAATACTGCAGTGTCATATTTTGATATTTTCATTATTTTCTCTTATCATCATTGTACTTATTAACTGTTTGGGGAATAAAAACACAACACACTACCTGCGTTTGGCTGCAGATATTTGGTACAACACTTTTCCATACAACTAAATTTACTTAAAGAAGTGGATTGTTCATGTATTGAGCTACAGGTGTTGTGCGTGATTGGCACAGCTGTTCCAGAGCACTGAGACCAGTGATGTGATGCACTGAGAGTGTAATCATTGACTCCAACTTCCTCCCATCTATGTCCACCCAGTCCGTTTGCACTGCTGCACATACATGAGCCCAATTAGTAGGTGCTCTTAGAGACACCCATGCAGTCTGTGCGCCCAAGACATACCACTCTGCATCTGTTGGTGCACTTGCACAATTAAAATAAGGTCCTCAGTATAGACCCAGCGCTAGATGCAGTACCTTCAGAATGGTGTTTGCTGTGACTGGCCTTGGCCTTAGCATGCTGAGCCTCAAGTTGATCGATAAGAACCTGGTTCTCCTGCAAGACCAGAAAGGCCTGTTGCTGTAGTTGATGACTAGAGAGAGAGAGAGAGAGAGAGAGAGAGAGAACCAGTTTAAATGAACTTGTTTAGTCTAAATCAGTCAATATGCAGCGTACACAAGTGTGATGTGAAAAGCCTCCGGTGCGTACACACTGAGAATGGACTTTTCAACAACACTACAAAAAACTTAAACATTTGTATATTTACACCAAGATGGATAACTTTGGTTTTGCTCTTGATGACCTGTTTTATATGCTGCAGTACATTATAGAATAAGGGAAAGCAGTAGCATGATACCAAGCAAAGCCAAACCACTTGGAAAACACAGAAACTTCCATTAAGCCTGACAAATCTGAGGAAACAGCATCAAGCTAGAGATGGTTAGAAGGTGCAGGTGTTGGACTGAGGGCCACTTAAACGATTTCTTGGTTTGTATGTAAACTAATGTACCATAAACAGCTCTTAACACCTAGTGTTGGTACATTACGTGTATTATGTGTTAGAGCCGAAATAATTAATTGATTAATCAATTAGTTGACCAACCGAAAATTCATCAGCAGCTACTTGTAAATTGAAGAATGTTTTGATTTTCCTGTCAAGCAGAAATGTGTAAGAACAAAGAAAAATCTGATTATTGTAAAGTGAAAATCTTTGGATCTTTTGATCGAGCAAAACAAGAAATTTGGAGACATCACCTGGAGCTCTGGAGAATAAGATTTTTACAAAAAAAAATATATTTGTTAGTTGCAGCTCTATAATGTACTATACTCAACCGTACTTAAAGCAATACTGTCATTTGAAATCTGTTCCACAGTTTACAAGCTTGTCTTAAGCATGAATACTGAGCAGTTATTGTTATTAGTCAGTATTCATTGTTCTGCTCAGTAATGCACTACATATAAATGTATGCAAATGAATGCATCTAGACACTCATGACTAATATCTTACTCAATCTTCACATGGCTCTCGCTCCTGTTTTATAATATGCATTATAAAAAAGGTTGAAATGTTTCATATAGAGGTGGATACAATTATCCTGTTAGAGCTACTTAAAGTAAGTACACACATGCACACATACTGTAAGTTTGTAGGTGAGCTAGAGTGATCATCAAAGATATAGGAGCACAGAAGAAAATGCAAAGGTTTTACCACTTTTATCATTTCACACAACATAAGTTTCAGTAACAGGCAAGCGCACAGCAGAGGAGAATAAAGATGGTATCTAATTTTCATGACTTCAGCAGAATGAGCGGTGACGGCCAAGCAAGTGCTGACAGTGCTGAACCATTACACACACAAAGTGTAGTATTTCTTACCAGTCTTTCTGGCTAACCCCTCCGGTCTTTGCAATTTCATCATGGAGTCTCTCATTTTCTTTGATCACCTCCTCTACATGAACACGCAACCTCTTCACCTCCTCCTGTGGCAAACAGACAAACACACATAAGGATCTCTGATGTAAAGGATGCAAGATAAGAAGTTTAGAATTAGAGACAGCAAAACAAAATTCCCATGAAAGGGGCAGTGTCTGCAGCGTATGACCAACGGCCAACATGGACACACGTACTGGCAGCAGAGCAGCGTATTTCACAAAGAGCCAGATACCACAGGTCTGCGTTCTCTGAGTTTCCTTCTAGTTCTACAGGTGACAACACACTTTGAATTTGCAGCGTTCTTCAACGGCAAAATCACAACCGTTAGAGAAAGAAATATACATCCCTTGGGTTGTGCTACCGCTGCCTGTATGCCTGTTGCATGTTTACCTCACCTCCCAGGCTCTCACTGTGTTAAGATCCATTAAATCCATTTAAAACAGCTTTCAGAAACATGGTGGCACTTCAACTAATATAATTGGTAATTAAGTGCGTTGCAGGTTTTGATTCCATTCATTGCACATATTCAGAGCAACACATCAGCAATTTGCTGCTTAAGACCGTGATAACGCAACACATGCATCATTCTTCTGAATGATAAGATGACACATGATTGAGGGGATAACAAGAAGAAACAGTCTCTCACACCCCCTCTACCTCAGTGGTTTGCAGAAGTGCATCTTTCTCGTTAATCCTGTCTTCATAGGCCAGCAGCAGGGGAGATAAATATTTCATGTCGAGCTTCAAAGAAGGACAAAGAGAAATCATTCAAATTAGCAACAAGCTCAGTATCAGGATCATCACTAGAGTCCCATTGTACCTCTGAATAGCATCAGTGAAGCTCTACTGTAACTCACAAAGACATCACTGCAGTTCAACTATAGCTCTGACTGTCATCACCAGAGTGCCACTGAACCTCTCAATGACTTAGACTAGTGTCCTGTCGTTAGGGTTAGGCACCAAACTCGGTACTTTTAAAGGTACCAACCAAATTATGTCTGTACAACTGGGTCCTGAGTCACGTTAAATTAATCAGTGCCAAGTTTCAATACCTGAGAGGGCGTCTGGATGAGAGAGTGTATGTTAGAGAGAAAGAGAGAGTGTGAGACCACGTCACTCCTGCAGCTTGTTCAAGTCCATCATAGTCAAGACAAAAGCAGCCGCAAGTGTGGCGAGGCTATTCAACACTCACAACACTCTCTATAGGGAGGGGTTTTATTTTGTGAAGTGCGTAAAATATTCTAAATAAATAACAAAATGAATATATGAATATATATATGAAGATATAATAACTAAACTGTGGAGTTAGATTTATTCTTTACAAAGGAAATTACATTTTTGTTATCACAGAGATTAAGAAAAAACAGTTGGTTACAGATACTGAATTCCAGGTACTGGCATCATTTCAAAAGTGAATGCTAACCAACCCTACCTGCCATAATAAAGTAATGTGCTGTACAGCTACATGTGGATACTGACCAGCCAGGGAGGAGGAGACCCTGTCTTTGGTAAACCACTGAGTCTGGAGCTCTGGATGAGACACAGTAACAAAGAGAAAGAAAATAAAGTTAGTTAACATACCATCGTAGCCACAGTTAATGTGCCAGCCTTAGATGGTGTCATTCATGCAAAGTAAGTACATCAAAAAACGTTGACAGAATGATTGAAGTCTAGTATGACATTATGTATGACTACACCAGACCTGAAACAATTTAGGTCACTGAAGAAGAAGAACATTTACATTTTGCTGCCTGTTGTGTACAATTCTATCTTGGCTAATTCAGACTTCTCCTGACTATTCTTACTGCATTATTCTACTCCCTAATCTTTCCTTTTATCTCTTACTTTCACAGGCCACACTTTGGATGCCAGTAATGAGGCATCAGCAGCTACAAGGAAAGTAACTGGTAGCAATGAGAGCAGGAGATGTCTTGGTGTAAAGACACAGCATGAGGTAGCCATGATTAAAGCCACATGTCGGATTTTCTTCTGCAGTGTAAAAAACGCAACCCAGATAGGACCGACGGCTACAGCCGGGAACAAGCAACTCCTTTAGTGCAACAAATCAGATAGAAGGACAAACAAACAGAAAACCTTATTTCACTCAGCGGGGTTCTGGATCAAAAGTAGATATCTATATTCTATTCTATTTAAGGGTAGTTTTATAAGGAAACATTTTGTTCAGTGCTAAAGCTAAGTGATGTACTGGTAATACATTCTGTATACAGGTGGATTCAATTAGACTGCAGGGAGAGGTGATGAAAGGAGTACAATACAGAATAAAACAGACTGAAATCTCTCCTGTTGGTGAGCAGAGCAGAGAGGAAGAGTAATTCCCTGACAGTCCCTGACAGTAGGAACTCTTCTACAGGTAAACTTTTTAAGGCTGGCTATATATTAGCCTTCCAACAAAAATTGTATTGCACAAAGCGTGAGCCCAGCATTTTCTACCTACAATCAGGTTAGGTGGTCTCATTCATTCCTCGTGTCAATTTGTGAAAAACAGCAATATACAAGATCTGGTGCTCCTCAGAAAGCAGAGGTGTTATCTTGTGACTTGTCATACCTCCTGTTTGGACAGTGGTCTGAAACGGGTTTGGTAGCAGCTCAGCTCCACATTCAGACGGTGAACTGTCAATTTGAGGGCGTCATTTTCATCCACCAGCTCCTGAGCATGTCGCCTCAAATTCTGTAGCTCTGCCTGGCTGCCTGAAACACACAGCACATCGGGTTATAAATACTTTTGAGACATTAATAGTCTTATCCTGAGAGCTAAAAAGAATGCGATACAATACTTCAGAAATCTCAAAAAATTGCAACTAGAGGTGTAGACCAGAGGTCTGCTGGCTGACCCTGAACCTCAGGGAGGAAAGCAGAATTTCACCCTTGAGGAATGATAAAAAGTATGAGGTGGATGTTTCACTAGTAGAAAAAGGGAGTAGAAGTCGCGTACTTTTCCACATTGCTTCTTCCTGCCCACCAGGAGGTCAGACTCTATAACCACCAAGCAAGCCTGCCATCCATTTAAACTGCCAATTTTCCATCCTCCTTTTAACTCTTTTTGATTTTTTTTCCTTTTCATGTTTCTTTTTCATTACTCGCTCACCCTGTTCCTCTCCTCATGCCGGGGAGGAGCTGTGGGGCTGAAAGATCAGAACCATATCTGCTCACAGCATTATTTCCAGCTCCTTCCTTTTACCCCTACACATGCACCTATCTGTGGTGACTCACTGCTTCATTCCCTCTCTGACTCTCTTATTTCCTTCATCTCTTTTCACCTGTTCTCATTCTTCCGCTATTGATTATCTCTTTCCCTCCACACATCCTCTTCTTGCCATCCCTCTGTAAATCTCCCGTGGCTCCCATACCTGCACATGGCTTCAGGTTTAAAGTGGCTTGGCTGTGACTGATCTCCTGTTCCAGCCGTTGCAGTCTCTCTTCCAGTAGCCTTTGTTCATCGACCATCCTCGTGTTCTTGTCTGGCAGGACCCGCACTACCTCCTTCTGCACCTCACTGTACGCCCGGCTGGGCTCTGGACACAGCTGGGTGGGGTGTTTTTGGTTTTTGGCTTTGCTGGGTTGGTCGGGGTGGTCAGTGGTTAGGATGGGTAGCGCGGCTGAAATAGGAAAGGTAAATACTTTTAATGGCAGTCCACGTACATATTCTAAATACAATGAAAGCTTTAAATGTACTGTATTCCTACAATACATCAATTAAGATATTTGTGTCTGAAGTAGAAGTACATGTCTTGAATTGTTTTGTATTAGATAAAGAAATTATATTTATTTTTAAAAAATTCACTTGGGCAATCTATTGAACTATATTTAGTGACTAAAACTAACAAGTGTGTTAGAGCAACATTGTTAGTAATAACCAAACAACAAAGAGTATTACATGGAGTAGTGTGGCATAGTGTGGGTTACAGTAACAGTAAGATATAGAGACAAATGTAGAAACCTGAACTGGAGGACAATTATGTCAAGAACATAGTGGAAGGAAGCAAGGAGTAAGGAAAAGATGAGCTCAGTCTGCTGTGAAAATGTGCAGCTAGCACGTTGGAACTGCCCTTAATTGCTACAAATGTTTTTTGTCATTTAAGGTGAGAAATGTCATACAATGAAAGCTCACAAAGACAAAAACTCGGTGTCTTGCAGCAAAACCTAGAAATAACATCTAACAATACAATACAATACAATACAATGTGTGTTGTACGGTGTCCTTGAGTGCCTTGAAAGGCGCCTATAAATAAAATGTATTATTATTATTATCAATAAACATGCATGCATTTCAGGGAGCATGCTGCATTTCATTCCAATATGCCGTTAATGCTCTTCTCTTTTGAGGCTTTAAGCCTAAGCATGTCATGTGAATGCTTTCTAGTGGACACAGAACAAAGTACGTGCTTGCTACTTCAGTAAATACTTGCTCATACAAACACAGACAGAGGTGCAGCAGGTATACGGTAGGCAGAAACTAATCACACAGCACGTAATGCTTTTCAGTGTGCATTGCATGTTGATTTTCGCTGATCTAAAGCAAACTACCCCCCACCCCCAGCTGTCTGAATAAGGTGGACCACAGGATGAGGAAGGCAGAAGAAGTGGATTAGTTCTTTTAAGTCACTTAAATCAAGTTATTATTAAGCAGCAAAAGAAAAGATATAGTCAAAATGACAAGCAGACACACAACAGACACGCTTTAGGACTTGCACCTACATGGTACAGCCTCTCTCCGACTCCGAGGGCTCTTCCTGACAGACGCTTTCCTCTTGGAGGAACCACGCCTGGCTTCAGGAGACTGGATACTGGTTTCCTCGGTGAAATCTGAGAGGTAAGAAAAATCATGCCATCATAGATTAGAAGAATTGCAGACGTAGTACTGGGTCCTGTGCGCTTTATTATGTAACCAAATATTACCACGAACTGCATATTGTTCCGTAAAAGTGGCATACATAATTTAGTGATTAAGGAAAAAGTATTTTAGGGGCACGTAATACATTTTAATTTAGCCCCGCCAAAAGCCTGGGGCCAGCTCTGGTAATAACAACTATAATGAGCCTCTAATGAAGTAAGGTTACACCATGGCTGTTTGGAAACTCAATGTTGGTTTAATAAGAGCCGTGCCTTCCTCCACCACTAAAGGCTGAGGAGTCTCTCACTATTCTTTCCTTCTAAAATCAATGTACATGTCTCTCTTTATATTCTTCACCTCTGAATGGAAATGTGGACACCTTTGTTAGATTTAATGGAGGTATACAGATAAATCATGTTATTACTCTCCATAGCTTTGTTTTCCTGAATTTCAAATCACACTCTAATTCTAAAGTGCACCAACCATACCACCAGCAACACAATTACATTTGTTTTGCTGCATGTTGTTTTAGAGATTTGATTTCCATAGCATTAGCTACTTCATTAAAATGTATTCTGTTAGTTAACACTCTATAATTATAAGCATCCCTCCAGGCACTCTATATATAAGATAAGATATTCCTTTATTAGTCCCACGACAGGGACAATTACAATATTACCACTAGCTCCTTAGTGATATTGCTGTATATTTACTAACAACCAACACAGTATTGTCAGTTGAATTTAATGTTAGCAGCTCCCCTTCACAACAGTGGTTAGAACCTGAAGCGTCAGCCTAAATGCTTTTAATGTAAATGTAATATGTAAACTAAGTTCTAACCACAATGATTCAGAAATGTCATACTCCGTCAAAGGCAGTATTTTGCTGGTGACCAGAGACATAACATATATAAATAAATATACAAACAGTGACATGGTTTTATTTTGAAGGTTTTATACCCTACTGGCAGTGCTGAAGCTGAGATTCTCCAACCTCAAAGCACTGAAAACCAATAATGAACCAATGATGAATTAATTTTCTAAAATGAAATTGTCAAATGAATTTAAAAAGACTAAGCTCTTTAAATAGTTTCTTCAATATGTAGATATTGACAAATGAGGTTGTAAACTGAACAATGATCTGGGGTACTGTGATTTGCTAAATGACACAATAATCTACATTTTGTCCAATATGGGTTATTTTGCCTTTATTCACAGATGATGAGTTAGTTACTACTGTGTTCATACACTTGTGTACTGCCTGCCAATAATAGTGTCTCCCATCTATAATCAGAATGAAGTCGTTACCTGGAGAAGGCACTCTCCTGCCAGATATCTGAGTCGGCTGAGGTGCACTGGTCTGGAAAACAGAAACGTAAAGCAGAGAGGCAGTCACACAGATAATGTGCAAGTCTTTTCAAAAAGATTTCCAAAGCCCTGTTGTCTAGATCCTTTCGTTCAGGGCTATTTCAAAGACCACTGCATTTATGGCCATTGTGAAAATGTGGACAAAACGATCTTGTCAGTACATTTATTGTTGCGAACCTGCAGAGACACATTAAAGAGATGTGAATGATGTTCAGCAGAGCCACAGAAAGAAGCAAAGAAAGCAAAGAAAGGATGAAATACACAAAGGTACAGGATCAAAGAATCCTGTTCACACCACACTCATATACACAGATTTATTTAGTTACACCTAGCTAAAACTAAGGCAATCTAATACAGCAGTCCTGCAAAAAAAGTCCTGCCTTTGTGAATGTTATAATGCTCAGTTTTTGTTGAAACTGTTTTACAGAGATGTTGGAGACAGCTGTGTGGTAATTTTGCTGGCTGCAGTTTATAATGCTGCTGAAGTGGGCTACAGTGTATAAGCTAATGTTTCATCATTATCTCAAAATCCTCCACATATTCTACTACACTGAGCGCTCACCTTGGATTATGGTACAGGGAATGAAAACATGATTTCCTGTGTGCACTTGTAAAAATGTTTTTTAGCTAACTTCCACTGGAGACTAGCAGCAGGCAGCGTGACTGTGATAGCCTGAAATGATAAGTGACAGAGGGGAAATAGAGCCCATTGGGACAATTATAGGTTAGAAACCCAGTGTTGCAGTGTACAGGACAAGGGCATGAACAGAAGAATATCCCAAGAGTCTGTGAGCGCAGACTCTTGGGATATTGTTCTGTATCCCAGGTAGACTACCATAGATCACAATTACAAAGTCAATTTTCAACTTACAGGGTTAGAGTAAGAACAAATTGTCACCACCTAAGTTACTGGAGCATTGGAAGCAAGCAAAATTGTGTTATGTGGCAAGGGGAGAAGTCTAATCAAATTAATGAATTACACACCAAATGTAGAAAACCTGCAGTGGCACAGAAAAGCACTTGATGTGGAGGAACAATAGCCATAAGGAGTGACTAGGGACTGGAAAAGGTTATCTGAGCACAACAGGCTCAGTCCTTAAAAATGAATACTGAGCTGAATCAAAAGCCTGTGGCGGTTTTAGCAAAACCTGTACACATCACTTCTCTACAGCGGATGTACTCAACAAATAGACATTACCTTTATTCTGTGTACAACTGTGCCTCCCAGTGGATCACACTGCTATCACAACTCCCACATTTAGCCTCAGAAAACATCTCAAACTGCCCCAAATGTAAGAAAGATTATAGACAGAGAGAGAATAATTATCCTCCCTCAGCCTTGTCAAAGCAGGCACTATATTTATTATATAAGGAAGAGAACAGGTATAACTGCTTACGTTACTGATGTCTCAATAGGCCATTTCAGTTTAGATACCGGAGGAGAACCGGTGTTGTTCCTGCTATAACATGTCAAAATCTCTGTTATACAACTGGTTTAGTTCACTAAAAAAAAAGCACATAATAATGGAGGGAGAGTTAAGAGACAAGAGATAAGAAACCTGCTTACACATAACAGAGAGATCTCCCTGTAGAATCTCACCTTGTGTTTTAATGGCAGGGCATAGACAGGTTCTGTCTGTCTGTCCAGAGTCTGGTAAACATGTTCTTCCTTGTCCTCTTCACTCTCCACTTCCTCTTCCTTGGGTTCCAACTCCTCCTCTGAGTGGTCAGGGGAGGACAGACGTGGCCGGCTAGCCAAATCCTCTGACCATCTGTCTCTGAGGGCGGCAAGAGAGCGATATCTCAAAGCAAGTTAGCTGTATCTTATCTTTCTACTCTCTTAAGAGGAGAAAGGTAATAAAACCTACTTAACTTCTGCAAAAAGGTTTATTCAGAGGAAACATTTGGACTTGCACAGGTGGAGCTACTAACATTAACAATGAGTCCATTCAATCCAAGTTTCCCTGCAGAGCATACAGCTTTGACAGTGTGCTAGCATGTACGATACAAGGAGCATGAAACCAAAGCGGCTAAATGGATTTCAGCCATCATTAATGTCTTTATTTAAACGTGTGCTTTGCCTGCTGTGACTTGTCAAAATGTCTTCTGTGAACAAGGCTTACTTGGAAAATTTCTAAGAAAAGAAGAAGGGATTTTAAGTCTCTCTACAGGATTAGTTGGCCTCGTGAGATAGATATTCGCTGTCATTCCGTGTCCTACAGCACCGGGGCACTCGTTCATGAATATAGATTGCTGAAAACCCAGGCTATACTTTAAATATATTGAGAGAAACATAAAATAAAACCTTTTTGCATAAAGACTCCCACATTTTACAGACACCTCTTCTGATCTTGTAAATCACAGTGGAGAATTTCTAGGTTGAGAGAGCGTTAAAACAGCTACTCCTAAAAGTAGGACCAATCGTGTGCCATTTTGGCCCATTTTCCACTGTGACACACTTGATAAATACAGCCGCAGGTCAGATTTAAACTTGGAGTCACCCCGTGTAGTTAGAATCATTTGTCACAAAGTTTGTGAAAATGCTGGTGTATTTGCCAGAGGGAGCTCGCCTGGTGTAAAGTGCTGTGCTGATGTTTGGGTCAGATATGAAGGACGCTGATCGGTCGCTCTCAGACAGAGACCTCGGCCGCAAAGGGGGAATGGCCCATGTCTGTCCGGTGAGCGAGGAAGACAAGATGGCTGCTGCTAAGGCTGACCTGTAGGTAAAAAGACAATAATGCATATGAGGAGGGACAGACACTTTTCATGGAGACGCAGTTTGGAAATCAGGCCGTTCCCATCAGTTTCCCCTAAATAAGTTTGACAGCATAATAGTCCACCATGTGAAATAATATGGCTGAGCCCACAGTGAATGTTGGTTTTTAACAATAGCCATACAACCCACACACAGTAAGTTGAGTAAACAGGAAGAGAAAAAATAGATGCCAATCTATCAATTAAGATTGTGGTGAAGAAAGAAAAATGCATGATGAGGTGTTTGAGATGAATAAATCATTTATGGCAACGTTTTCTGCACTGCACTGACAATGAGAGTGAAACCTCTCACAGAAAGTAGCTGGTAATTGTCTGAGGACACAGCAAAGGGAAAGGATTCTGGGCAATGAAGGTGACAGGGACTGTTAGGTACCTGGGTCTCTCGGGTGAGGGATTTGGGCTGCGTGGGGGTGGGGTACGAGGCACAGCAGGCTTGGGGGCAATGGAGGCAGCGGGGATCAAACCATGAGCTATATGCTTCTACACACACAACACACATGGCAGAAGGACATAAAACACATTAACACACACAGTGTTGGTCCAGGAGGGTTTAGGTTAGCACACAGAGTCACTGTTTAACAGAGAGGAAAGCAAAGAGTCACTAACAGCCTGTTACAGAAGTTTCTCCACTGGAAACACCACCATGGAGGTGTTTATTAGCCACATCACGTCCGTCACTACAGGACAGTTAACGTTACTAGACGTTTCTAAACGTTAGCTTCAATATTTCTAAACTTTTGCTAACCTTCAACGTCAACTAGCTGGGTTAACTAATGTTAGCTAAATGGAAACACATGCATTGGACTGTACACGTTTAGCTAGCTAGCTAGAATGGGATCATTTATTTTAGAAAACAAGACAAACTTACAAACTCCTTGTCTTTCTCCCTCCGGAAGCTGAATTTCAACATAGTGAAAAATAGATTTTTGACCCCTACTTCACAAGTTTTTGTTTCAGGTTAGACAAACAACACTCTTTCAGTCACACAGCAGTAGAGAAGATTATGTCTCATGTCTTATGTGTCAAATTCTCTGTCATCTTTTAGCTTTAAACAATACAGAAAAAACGATCGTGCTAACTGTGTTCAGCAGGCTGGCTGCTCACAGGTTCCTCGTATCCAGACGCTTCACCGTGAGGAGCGACCTCGCTACGAACGTGACGCTGATTGGCTGAAGGTGAGGGCTGCAGCCAATCAGAGGCGGTTATACTACACCTAGCAACGACGTCCTTACCGACCAGCGGTCAGGCCAGCAGGGGGCGACGTGGGTCCGTTTAATGGACGGCGGGCCCCTCCTGTCTCCCAGTGCACTGGGCTTCCTCCCTCCTCCCTCATCATTACAGCCACTGTATTGTTAATCAGGCGTACAGTGCATGCCAGATTTAATGTGTCCTATAAAACAACGCTTTAGTTAAACATGATAGAGTATGCACACATATCACTTTATCCTCAATGTGTATTATATGGCTGCAAAACTTGACATTTAAACTAAAATAAAGATGATAAAGACATAGTTGATTGATAAATCCATCCATCTAGTTTCTATACCCACCTATCCTGTGCAGGCTGATTGTAAAAATACACTTGGGGAAACCCCCCCTCCACCCCCACACATATTTTAAGTCCTTCTTTGGCAATAAATTAGCTGCAAGTGTCAGTGTGAGTTTTATCAAGTGTTGCCCTTTGCCCTGAGGAATGGTAGAAGTATGAATCCAATGACCAAAAGTAAAACAAATTTGGTTCCTGCAATATCCACTCCCCCTGTTGTTAAAATAAATCTAAATACTACAGAGAAAATAGGGGATCGCGGTCAGTTCAAGGCTGTGAGAATCGAGTCGGCTCTTTAATGAGGTCGAGTGCCCTGCTACACATACGATAAATCAAGCGTCTCAAACAGACAAAGATGAGCAGCCACACACAGACTATGAAAGGTATGGGTGGAGAAAGGCCTGATGGGTAAAACTTTATCACATGGTGTTCCTCCTCTGTTTCCATGATGGAGATTAGAGTGTCATGTGATCCGAGGCCAGACTCAAAACATTTCCAAACCCATGAGTGTTGACTTAGTGTGTGCTGGCTCACTGAGGGCTGTGGTCAAACTCCATTCCAGTCATTCCCAACCTGTTTGGTAGTTTCAACCACTCAGACACACAGAAACACAAATATATAATATCTATCAACAAAATCCAGGAGATGTGTTCTGTCCCCATCTTTTATTGAGATTCGAGTTTATACATGTGACAGAAAGACGTGACAACAAAGCGTTCATACCACAGTTGCTATGCAGCACAAATTACAGAGAAAGAAGCAAAGGCCACCTGAAACCTTCAGAAGAGCAGGTACCATAACCCTCTGCATATACACCAAGGCATTTAGGATCACTATGCACTGTGAAATGCATGGAAAGACCTATTAAGTCTACAACATCTTCTGTGTAGGCATACATGCCTCTGTTAGCACTTAATAATATTATTCAATTACTGCACATTGTTGTTATACACTTATTGTGACATTTTCCTTCATGATTTAGCATAAATGGCACTTAAGACACACCATATTAGGTAAACAGAGACAGTAAAGAGTGTTATATCTTCTCAGTGTTACTGTTTGAAAACATTGACATTTTAAAATATCTTAACAAAGACAAAATGCACCGGTATATAATAAGTTCACCACAGGATTAAACAAGGCTAGTAAAATACATTCCTCCAAGAAACCAACCGAGAAATCCAACGTGCAAAAATTCACAACTTGACCACTCAAACTAGTTCTGAAACCTACAACTTTACAGGTAAATAGATATATTTTTGTGTGTATTTTTTTATTATTACATAAATAATTTGATTATCAAATGTGTATAGGAATCTACTTTGTAGATAAAGAGATAGTCCAACACTGCAAGGTGTCAGTAAAACGTGGGATGTGACTAGGATTAAGTAAGGTAGAGACAGAAAGTAGAAACCTGACTGTGGACTTTGATCAGAGTCACTGTTGGGTGACCGGCTGTCCAGGTACGATGCAGGAATGTCATTGGTCTGCCCACATTCTTCCCTTCTGGAGATAAAACAACCTTTAACTACATCAAGATTCACATTAACAGAGAGACACGCAGCTCGTGTTCCTCTCACAAATGGACAAACTGCCAGGCTGCAGCAGCACTGATAAAAGAGGGCCAGAACAGGGTGAGATGAGTCAGGATGGTAGTAAATGGTACATCCTGCTGAGTATCAGGGACTTGGAGGCATTTTGGTCTGTGGCGTAACTGGTACAGTAAGCAAACCTAAAATACCAAGATTTCCACTTACACTGTGTCCCAGGCATGACACTCTGCAGACACAACAATCCTCAAAGGCTGTCTCACAAATACAAAAGTGACAATAATACATGAACAAGGTATATATTCACACATACATATCTGTATGTGTGTGTGTGTGTGTGTGTGTATTTGTGTGTGTGTGAATGTATAGATAGGATTTTTTTAGCAGCTTATAGAACATTGCATTCATCAACTCTCCCCTGACAAAAAAAAACAAAAAAAAACAACTGTGCAGCACAATTTGTTTTCCCTCAATCGCTGTTTAACATACTGCGCCAAGGTCCATAACATCTACATATCTATTTAGAAAATATATGTATTTCAACCCCAAAACTAATCAGTATCCACTGACGGCAACAAATATCGTGGCAATGACCAAATTCTTCACATATACAGTATGAAGCAGACATGTATTGAGGATACAGAGAACATAACTGCACAGTGCACAGCTACACCAGCACACAATGGAACTAACAAGGGACCACTTAAGCCACAATAAAATTACCCCCTTGCAGTCGAGTCGTGACCGACGTTGGGTGTGTTTGCACAACTTTGTCTGAGTTCTTCAATTCGTCTGGAGCGTTACTTCAAGGAAACATACTGAGATGACAGATTAAGTTAGAAGCCTGTCTCAGTGCTATATATATATATAGACTGGAATGATAACTGGTATGTTTTTCCCACAGTGCAGTTGTACTGTGTTGTACACATACTGGCATGGTACAGAATGATTTCCCATGCAGTCCAGTTTACTTTAAGTACTGAACTGTGCTGGGAAGGTGCCCATGTGCCAACAAAGGCACCTATATTCAGTATTTGGCACAGCCACTTTCCTAGTAGCTGGCAGGAGTGTCATCACTGGACTGGTGGCTACAGGCTACATACACTACTCAGTATTCCAGTGGAAACACCAAAAGGCACCAGTACTACACCAATAGCCAGAGCGGGTCCAGTATGGGTACAGCACAGTACCATATACAGCCAAACTGGGCTTAATTTGCGTACTGCGCGATGCTTGCAGACAGTAAAAAGTCTGCAGCGAGCTCAGTAGAGGGCACTGTCGTTGTTGTAGGAGCTGGAGCTGGGGAAGGTGGGACAGGGTTTATTCCAGGGGAGAGCACCAGAGTGGTCAGCTGTGGGAAGGCTGAGGGTGCTGGCGCTCTTCAGCTTGTTCTTCAGACCCCAGTTGATGAAAGACGACTTCTTGGTCACTTTGCGGGACTTGGGGTTCTTGTCGTCGTCATCGTAAGCCAGACAGATCATAGAGTAGGTCTTAGGCAGGTTTCCGCAGAAGGTGGCACTCTTAGTAGGCTGAACAGAGAGAGATTGACAGATACTTTTAGTGGAAGAGGCAGCCATTGTTCGCTTGAACCAATATTTTCTCACAGTTCCTGCACCGACGTCAATCATACACAGAATCATAAACAGACTATTGTGAAGCGGCCTGATGTGAAATGTGCAATGTGGGGTGGACAAAAATAGTAACAACATACAATATAATGGAGTCTTATTAGCTAAAAACTTGCAGAAAGGAATCAATCAGGATTGCATTTTGCTAGACTTCGCTTAATCTGCCCCCCCTACATGCATGTCCCACTGAGGATGAGCCTCAAAGTAAACGATTTCAGTTCTTTGTGTTCATATTTAGGCTACTGGCTCATGAACCATTTCATACACAATCCAAATCTAAAAAAGTATTCTGTTTTTTACCATCTGGTCAGATGATCTAAAAATGAAAATCTGTTTTATACAGTACATGTAGGTCGTATTTCTCCTGGGAAACTGTTCAGACAATCTACCCTGAATCTTTCTGTCACTATTTCATTCATCCAAGGAAACCAGATAGATGGATGTCTTTTCTCTCATACCATTGGAGGGTTGCTGTCCATCATGCTGATCACATGGATGTCAATCCCCCCCTCGTCCACGTCCTTCAGCAGCCGCATCACCTCGCTCACGCCCATCCATTTGCAGTCTGTGTCGCCCACGGCAACAATGTAGTCGCCCTCTTTCAGGCCGTCGGCCTGGAAAAGACACGATAAGAAACAGTTGGAGAGGTGGGCCAGAGAAATGTCCTGATACCGCAGCAGACAGAGTAAATATTTACAGCTCAGGGTTTGTTTAAATGGCAGCCAAGTCAGGTTCACCTACTTTCCCTGGAGGCAGCTGGGTACAGCAAAGAAAACACTGAGGTTTAGTCCCAAACAGGGAAAAAAAAGAAAACCCACTAGAGAATGTACCAGAACACGTTATATTCATAGCTGTGGGAAATCTGTCTTATCTGCATGAGCTCAGCTATTTCTGTCTGATAACTTGATCTGTGTTTACCAGAGGCAGGTCAACAGCTCCGGAGAATCACTCAGTTCCAAAATAAATCCCGTTAAATGCAGTATTAAAAGTTATAAAGAGTTTGACCTAGTTAGACTTGTGTAATAGTACTAATCTGTTTCTCTGCATAGCCTGCAGGGCACAATAAGAGTCTGCTCTTTGTCAGCACTTCTTAATGAGCTGTCAGACTGAAAAGGATTGAACAGAGTAAATGCTCTCTGATTCTTAATTAAATTAGTAGCCAGAGTGGCTGTGTGGGGGCGGGGGTACCTCTGAACGTTCTTCACGCTGAATCCTGTTTAGGTTTCTGAGAATGACTTGCTTCATATTCGGTGTGTGAGCATTTTAAGCTGTTTGTTCTCTCACTATAGACAAAGCCACTCCCTGACACACAATCCTACTGCAGAGAGTAAACAAGTGACCTGTGCATTTGGCTTCAGTTTAATTTTAACAGGAGAAAGTACTGAGCAGGGCCTCTGGAAGAGCGTCTGTGCCCTAAAATAACACAGTTTGTTACATTTCTTCCAACAGCATGTGGGAGCGACACAGATGGATTTGCGTGTTTATTCCACTGAACAAAATGTGTCAATCCAAGATGTTCACTGTGATGGATTACCAATCTCCAGGTCATTTCAAGTCTCTGCAAACCATCCTGACATTCACTGAAACCAAAGGCTGGCTGTAAACTATGGGTTAACTCACAGCAGCTGGGGAGAGGGGGTCCAACGAAACCACCTGGACCGGTGTTTCTCCTTTCAGGGTGAATCCCAGGTCTCTGTCCTCTGGGTGAAGGCGTACTGTCCGTGGGGCTGTCCACCGCTGCTTGGCTGAGAAGACTGACAGAGGACCCTGAGTGGAGACATGGTGGGCATGCTGGGGTCAGTGTGGCTACAGGTGTAATGACTCTGGAGGATATTCTCTTCTCAGGTACTAGTGAAAGGGGCAAAGTGAAAGTCTGCCATAATAACCCCTTCGTTTGTGCTTAGATCAATTATTAAATCAAAAGGGGTACACGAAAGTGATGTGGCCACAGAGCACACTGCATCTGAATGACCAGTCTCTTACACTTTCCCCTCTGGGTTGCCAGGTTTCTGAAATGAATATGTTCTTTTTTTCAGATTTGTCTCCTCATCAGATCAGTCACATTTCCTTTTGAGCAGGCGCACAATTCTTAGTGTATAAACCACTTGGAAAAACAAAAGAATTCATATGAAAAACATTCTCAGCATGCAGAGCACGTTACTTTCTACTTGAATGCTGGTCTGCAGATACGGATACAGTATGTAGCATTTCAGAAGCTGTAACCTCCATGTTAGGTATTATTCACTTGTAAAATGACTTTAATGATTAATCCTGCGAAATGGTCATCAGTTACTTTTCCGTTGATCAGATCGACTTACCAATTAATCCCTTCACATTAGCCATAATCGATCAACAACATTTTTAGGCTGCTGCTGAAGTCAAGAGTTTCTAATCTGATGGGAAAATCTCTGCTGCAGAAAATCCTGACAATCAACCCTGAATCCTGTCATGCCTGCTCTCCTAATCATCACCGCAGCGGTTGTATGGAGAGATTATGTTGTGCTTCACTTTTCAGTCTTGCTTTTCTCTGTGGATCTAAAAGGATTTGAGCCTGGTGGGATTTTACAACTACAATCATAGGAGTGTTCGTTCACAGAGACCTTACACCTGCTCTCTGGGACCATCAGCTCTGACCTCCTCACCACTTGTTTGTTTGTGAGGTTGTTCATTTTGAAATCAAAGCCTAATTTTTCAATTTGTGCTAAATGAAAGAAACTCTTTCAGAGGATGTGAACAGAAGATGTCAGCGACAGAGGATGCCAGTGCCCCCTCCCAGCCACTGTCTCAATAAAAACCCCAGGATCAGAGCACGTCTGTCTGTGGTTAGTGTTAGTTTTGCATTTGTTGCCTTGGATGAAAGTCCAGGAGGCTTTGGAAACAACATAGGAGTTTTGTATTTACTGCTGTCAAATGTGCCAAAGCTTCCAGGAGACTCAGCCTCGGTTGGTTGTATTCAGAAGGAACAAAAAACACACTCTGGGTGTTAAAAAAAAAAAAAAAGGGTACACTTCCAAAGTCTAAAACACAAATCCAGAGGCATTTCATGTTGCTTGATGAATAAACCAACCACCATGTAGAAAAAAAACAGTAATGTGAGTGGAAGAATATTAGTAACCCACATACCAGCCTCTGGAAGAAGTCTGTGACTTTCACCTTTGTGGTTGCGGGAACCTCCATCTCTGCTTTGTTCTCTGTTTTAGCTACGGAGAGAAAGGTGGGAAAACAAAGCTGTCATTCTGCAGTGTTGACTGTCACAACTGTTGCCCTGTAGAGAGGCAGGCAGCGAGTCAGCAGTGTAAACATTACATCATTTGTACCTGGAAATAAATGGCACTTATCACATCTGATTGCTGCGGGTGTGGTGCACAACACAGTAGCCTTTCTACGAAACGTCTCCTGACAGACAAACCTCCCAAATGAGCACAATGGCCCTGCCTGACGTTTCTGTCATTTGTGAAGTGTTTGTTGTGGTGCCACTAGGCTTAGTTTCTATGCCAACGACAGGAAGAGCTCAATGGAGACTCAAATAAACTTTACAGTTGCCTCGCATGTTGACTCGAACAAGGTATTGTCAGTGGTTGTAGTGCTGTCTTAACACTCACAGATGATGTCTGGGGCCTCTGTGTAGTCAGTGAACTCTTCCTCATTTTCATTCTCACTGTACTTGTTGAGGGAACGCTGGTGACTGGCTTTTAAGATGTCCTGCAGGATATCCATCTTGTTCAAGTGGTGGCACAAACTGTAGATCCTCAGAGCCTCCTCGTGACCCAGGATGGCCCGACGAATGTGTGCTTTACCTGGGGGAAGGATAAGGACGGATAAAGAGGAGCAGATAGTGGAGAGGCGAACAAAGAGGAAGGGACAGTGACAGAGATGAACGGGGAGAGTTAGGAGTGGCGTTATTGGCACTCTACTGTGTTCCATTGTCTGCCTTTGCCCTCTGCTGGGCTCAGCCCACGTGCTCACTCTCACCAATGCGCTTGCGTTCATCTTTGCTTTTAAGGATGTCCAGAGGTGAGCGTCCCTCGGGAACGCGATCATACACCTGTGACAAGGTCTTCTCCTGCTGGTCCTCGTCGTCGCTGGGGCCCACTAAACACGCAGACAGCCAAAAGAATCAATGTCAAAAAGAATCAAAAAAACAAATACAAGCCTGAACTTGCAATGTAGACAGACCACTAAATGCAGAAGGGTCAGCACACAGCATATACATACAAAAACGTACTCAATATATGTACTGTGGGCAAGAAAGTCTCTATTCACAGCATGATTGCATGTGTCAGCTTACTATTAGACATTAGCCTGGTCTACGTATTAGAGAACCTCCTACACATATAAAATGGCTATGTTCTGATTATTCAATAAGATCATCAAAATGCCTATCCTCCCAAAACTTAGTGTACTCTTATGTATTTTAAAAGGTAAATCTAAACTTTCTAGTCATTTACTGATGACTCAGAGCTTCACAGAGACAGTATCACATGTTTTTTTTTTTAGAAGCGCTTGTGGTTAATCTGTTACTCTGTCTTCATCCTGTCCTGTTTCTGGGTTTGATCCTACAGTCGCTACAGTCCTGTGGGTAATTGCTCTATTCTCCTCATTCACACAGGAATCTGTTAATGAGCTGCTAAACTCGAAGCTGCTCCGCTCCGTTGTGCCTCATTCAGCCTCGTCTTATTCAAAGCAAACCGTCCACTGTAATGCTGTGTTTTGTTTAATGTGGTTTTCACTTTAGTTTCCCCTTAATTTCAACAGTTAATGTGTAGTCTGCAACAACAGTGTAAGAAGGGGGGCATTTTGAATCGTGGATCCAGAATAAGGATGAAAAAAAAAACAAATAAATCAACTAATATATACTTGCAAGATTAATGATTAATTGTGAAGATGTCAAAATGAATAACAAGCCATCGAGAACTGAAGCAGATACAAAATTAGCCACTACAGGAGCATCTTTGTTCAGTCACATAACATCCTTCCCTTCTTCTCTCACTTCGCACTGAGAGGCTACATAACTGTAATCCTCCAGCAGACTACAGTGCACCCACTCAATCTCACTCGCTGCAACCATTTCTCTTTTTCTTTCTCTCCAACTCTCAGTCTATCCTGGCACAGAGTTCCTGGAAACACAGCATCTCTTTATCATTGTGTGTGTGTGTGCGTGCGTGTGTGCGTGCGTGTGTGTGTGTGTGTGTGCCTGTAAATAGCTGTTATGTAATAGCACTGTGGCTGGCTGTGGTTCAGTCCAGCCTTCTGACATGATCAACCCAGTGGCCCGTGCAGCACTTAAAGAGAAGGATCAGGTTTTCTGAGGTGTTCAAGATCAGGCAGTTAAAGTCTTACAGCAGCAATCCCAGAATTGTTTTACACCTTAAAAGCCAACAGCCAGGCTAATACCACTTCAACACGCTGACTTTGCCACTCAGGTTACACGATTATTAAACTACATTGTGTTGCAGTTTGTCCGCGAAGACACAAACCTGTCTCCGTTGGCTAGATTAACTAGTAAATCATAGCTGCATGGTGGCATTTTCTTTAGCCCTTTAATTTTTCCTCATTCTTTTTTTTTTCATTTCATTTACCCATCAAATGTGTGTGAAATTTTTTAACGTCTCTATAAACTATTTCTCTTACGCTGGTGGTCCAGGAGTGCTGAGGCTACAAAGTAGTGTGCCATGGAGCGGTAGTGGTTGGTTTTGACTTGCGACATGGTGGACCAGAAGAACGGGACATTGTCTTTGATTGGCGTCTGGATCATGGACTGATGGACTTGGTCGTAGATTTCTGAGACCTGGCAGGAAAAGGAGGATAGAGTTATTGAGAGAGAGAGAGAGACACTAAAAGCACTGATCTGGATAAAATCACAGCTAGAAGTGAGGAATCTGACTGTGGCGACACGACTACTTTACATTCACTTAAAGTACAATATATCCACATGAGTGCCTTTGCTGCTAGTTACCTTTGCAGCCTCCTGGGCCATTTTCATCAGGGAGTAGAACTGGTTTCGGATCCCAGGCAGAGCAGTCTTCTCAAACAGACACTCCTGAGCCTGAGCAAGCATCATCCGAATGAGCATGCTGAGCATGGCAGGGCTCATGTCGTAGCTGGGAGTGTGGGTGAATGTCTCCTTCAGGTGGTTCAGGATACCTGGGGGGAGAACGAGAGGTCAGCACAGCTCCAAACCAACTATTCCAAAGACACAATGATAGTAATCAACAGTCATTTAGGTCACACAGTTAGGCTGTTTAGTCAGTTTAAAAAAAAAAATTGGGGTTTTGGTCTCATGTGCAGATGGGAGCTATTCATGCAAACCTCAGGTTGTGACCTGCTGGTCCTGAGGGCCTGTTGGTGTTACTACAGTATCCAGTAAGGGAGCACTGAGATCAATGTCTGTGTGCTTCTTTAAAACCGAGCCAACCGACACAAACCTTATTAAATTAGTTTTTCATGTTCAATGGATGCAATAAGACCATCTGCATTCCAACTGAGAATGCCTCCCTCTTATTTTACAGATTAAAAACCTGGCAGCGGAGAGTTGAAGACAACTTAATAACAGAGCACTGCTAGTCTTCATCTAAGGTTCTGCCATTGTTGGCTGGCTCCTCCCATACATTTAACTGGCTTAAGGGCACTACAGCAGTCCTTCGAGCATCATTGCTTACACCCCACAACTTAATCCATTACTGGCTTGTTATAGTGGTGACAATGTCCTCATACCAGCATAATTGTTTTACTTAGTACAAGCCTAAATTATAGCCATCAAAGCAACACAACCAAAGCCATGGCCTGTTCAGAGCTGTAATTATACTGCAGCGCTCCTCGTACTGCCAAGTCATAATTCTATTAAGGCTTGTCAGAGCTTCCTGAAACCTCAGAAGGCTGAGAAACCAGTTCATATGATGGGTGCTTCTCTGGAGCTCGGCCACATGACAAGAAGCCAGAGAAGCATCAACTGCATTCGTTCTACGTCATGGAGCAGAAGTCAGAGGGTGGAGGCTCGTACATATTCTGAAAATAAGGCTGCGTTTGCACCAGAGTGCATTTTCAATATGAGGGGTTTTACAAAATGTCTGCAAAGGGCTTCTTTTGGGCCATGGTGATGGGCAAATTTTCATATTATGTTTGAAAGAACAAAACTCTCCATTCAAATCACTTATCATAGGAGCCCTTTGTGAGAAGCTTCTATCAACAGGAGCATTTCCAAAGTTCACTTATTCCCATTATTTCTCGTCTGAATCACCGACAGCAGACATCCCATGGATAATGGATGAAAAGAATGTCTCTCCATCTCTTCCTACCTGCAGCTTTCTGGAAGGACGAGATGGCCTCCTCCAGGCCGGCTATTGTCTGTCGGTCACTACGGGTACCAATCTGAGAGTAGAGGGCGGCCATGTTGAAGAGGATGCTGGCCTTCTCCAGCGACAGGTTCTGTTGGCAAACCGGCACTCCTGTGAAGGAGTCGTACCTGAAAGAAAGAGGCAGAAGATGTCAGCATTTATTTTTGTAAAGTAGGAATCAAAACAATCACAGAGGGCCTCATGGGAAATAGAATTACGTTAAGTTTAAATGATGTTGAGTAGTTAAGTATGTTATGTTCAGTAAAAGCCAAACAGATGATCAATGTAGGAGATGCAACTGGTAATATGATATGATGACACTTGGAGGTTAAAAATATGTTTAGTGGGAAGTAAGCAGGTAAATTTATCATGAGGTCAGTCGGGTTTCAGAGCCTTCACTTCACCACTTCCTCCAAATGAATGAAAATTGCTCCATTCGCCTCCACAGCACTTTAACCACCTTAACCAGCTTCAGGATGCGTCACTGATCTGATAACAATAACATACAAGACGCTTGCTAAAAAGAGCATGTGCGTACTTTCACTCTTGAGTTTAAGATATCTTGTCCCCAGTAAGGGTTTTGTCTATTATTCACTGACACTGACAAAGTTGTCCATGCCTGTATGACCTCCAATACAGACTACTGTTTTTAGGTTTTAAACCTTTGCAGCGGCTGTTTGGTTTATTATGATCATTGCAATTGTTTTTTCTTAGGTGCTAATTAGTGTGTACCAGGTGAAGAAGATGCCAGTCTGGCGGGACGGGGAGAAGAATCGGCTCTCCATCAGAGGAAGATGGCTGAAGTATTTTGCCAGGAGTTCCACGCCAGCGTCGCTTCGACTTGGTGTTCTGCAAGCCTGAAGCATGGAAGGAAAGAAATCTGTGAGAGATCATGAGCGCAGCAATGTGAAACTAACTGTTATGGAGACCGCTGGTGTAAAAAAAGCTACATATCAGGAATAATTAACATATAATGAGTGTGCAGCACTACCTGTCGCAGGTCCATCAGGTCAGCAATATCATCTTCATAACTGTTCCCATCTTCACTGTAGTGCTCCAAGATGAAGTCCTATCGAAAACAGATACAGCTCAACATCAGTTGTTGGGCAGGGCGGCCTCGCTCACATCATTTTTGAATGTAAACAGAGAGCAAATGCTACTGTGCGGTGTCAAGTAGGATGTAGTGATCCATCAATCTGTCAAGAGCCAGCCAGAGGTGGGAAACACAAGATCATCGAGACTGAGGTGTGATTACAGTCAATAAATAGAGCAGCATCAACCTGCTCAGAGATCATAAAGTCGGACCGCCTCTCACAATGCTTGCCAGCAAACCATGAAAGGAAGCAAGGCTGTAAAAGTGCCTTGGAGACATTTATGAGAGTGCTTCCCCTGTTAGAACATAGTTCTGTGATAAGTCTCCCAGTATCAGTAACTACTGACCCACTTTGGTTAACGAGACAAATCTATTTCTGCTCAGATTATATATTGTTCCTGAGTGAATACATAGCGAGCATAATGTAGTAGCAGGTGTACAGGGCGCAGACAGCGTGACCCAAATACTTCATGGAAGGAGACTTTAATTTGGCTGTAAATCCTTCGTCAAACCTCTGCCTACCAACCTGAGTCATTTTGTTGCAGCAGTATTTGTAACCCCTTATCCCTACGTTCCTGTTACTTAGTTCAAACGTGAGTTTACCGTGCGCCTTTTCCATAAAGTCATGTTTATGCAGTCATGGTGTTTGAGACTATTTCCCTTGACATATAAAGAAATGGCAGATTTGTTTAACTCATGACGATGACATGCGGGTGAACGCCAATCCTTTGACCACAGCTCAGTAGCATATCAGTCGATGCTTTTCAAAGACAAATGTCAAAATTATATTTTAGTACGAAATCTATTATATAAGTTCCTGACCTTCATATTTTAGCCGATGCACCTTTAAATCATGATAAAACACAGTTTAGCAACATCATATTATTCTGTGTCTCTAATTAAAGCTATATCACATTTACTTTGAGGAAAACATCGTATCTAAGCGTCAATTATTTATACGCATCCTGCATGCTGTGATGAGGACGGGCTGGGGAAACTGTAGCTGCTGCTTCTGTACCTTGAATAGAGTAGAGAAGTTAACTTCTTTTGTCTCCTTCAGACCCAGAGCAATGAGGGGGATGTTGGCTGTTTCACTGCAAGCAAAACAGAAAGAGATGTCATGATAATGGTCATCTAATGGTCAATATAATGCACATTATATTATATATAAAAGGACATTTGCAACAGGGACAACAACGTCTGTAAGGTATGGTACAAGATATCAAGCAACAAGGAACTCCCTTTGCGTACAGTCAGTGATACCCTGCCAATAAGAGTCAGATTATTAGAAAAATAATCACATATACAGAGTCCAGAGCAGCTTGATCACACCAGCGACAGCTTTGTCACTTGAGGAAGGTCCCATTTTAGTCTAATGGTTAGTGTACTTTCATAGAGGAGTCAGGATTAGGCAGATGGTGCTGTAATCACAAACTGTAGGAGTTAGGATTTAAAGGTGAATGCCCCCCCCCCTCGTCCCCCATGTCTCCTTGTAATGTAAAGCTACACAACTCTTGTGTTAATTAATCATTCTGGAGTTGCAGCCATGCTCCAGTAATGCTAACGAGCCTTTCCTCTATCCCACCAGAGGCAGCTTTAAAACACCAGGTTCCCCCTCTCTTCTGACCTCAGCTGTGTGCTACGACGGTTTAGCGCTTTTCAGGTTGCGTGAACCTGGAGGTCGTTACTGTTGACAGATGGAGAGCAGGTTCAGCTCGTTATCAGCGCTGAGGAAATAGAACCTGACAGATACCTGCTGCTGATCAGACAGAGCCTATAAAAAAGCCCAAACCCTTCCCCTACTGTAGTGGGGGAATGAGGTGTTACTAAATAAATTGCCCTATTTGAAAACAAGCTCGGACATTTGTGTTATCCAAAAAAGCTTCGGAAGAGGGCAACAGTAGCACAGACTTTGGTTCCAAGATTATCAACAAGTCACCAGGTTGGTGTTTTCCCAATCTTATTTTAATTAGAACTGGTTCCATCAAAGGGATCAGAAAGCGAAGGGATCAGTCTTTTCGGTGCATGGTACGTCAAAACCTCTGGGTTCAGAAAAACAACTCCCGCTCATTCATCACTTAATGATAAGGCAGCATTCCTCTGACATACTGGCTCTGTGAATCACAGAAAACCTCATTCATCAGGAACACCGACAGAGCAAGATAGAGGCTGCAGTGTAATCCATTAGTACTTGTAGATGAGATCACTGGTCTTTTCTCTGGCTTGGCAGAGCGAGAGGGGGGGGGGGGGGGGTGCACAGGCAGTGAGGATATCTGTTCTGCAAGGAATCTGAAATGTTAAAAGCCTCTCAGAAGCTCACTCCCCCTCCCTGCACAGACAGACACACACCTTCTCTCCCATTGAGTGAGTGCCAGTGTGCAAGACATGGAACAGATGACTATTACCACAGCAGTCGAGCAAAGCCACAGAGAAAACAGCACAATTTAAGGCCTTTACTAATCATTAAAGCTACGCCAAGTCGCAAATTCAGCACAAACACTAGATAGTTTTTTTACACAGTCTGCAGATTCTTGGTTTCTTTGACTCCAAAGAGTTTTGAGCGGCGGCTTCTGAGTAAATCTGAGTGAGATATGGGAGAGTGTTTCAAAGGATCAGCTCAAATCTGCCTCGTGTGCTAACTTAAGGAAGAGGCCTGTAGTTCTGACATCTTTATCTTATCTTCACTTGTCTTCACTTTAGCTCAGCTGGTTTGGGAAGTTCAGCATGTCGTCCAGATCAAGAACATTACACAGAGGAAGTGAACAAACATCAACTTGCGTTCTGCAGCTGGTACTGTGAGTTACACTGAAGGAACATCACGTATATATAATAAGCATAATGCTCAGCAAATTGTTGAATGAATCATTTTTGCAGGAATAGTATTTAGCTGCTATTTTTTCATGGGGTGGTTCAATGAGGTCAGCACGTGTACTCCACCAGTCAAATATATGTGCTTTCTATTCTGCATTACCTCATGCCAAAACCAGCTGAGTCTGGACTGAGCGAGAAATAACCTCAGAAAGACGCTATTCAGAGGGCAGAGGACTGGTGGGAAAAGCCTAGAAAAGCGAGGAGAGGGTTTTGTTTCCGTGCTTAAACCTCAGGTTGTATTTCAGGCTGAGAGGAGGAGGCCAGCTCTCCATTGTGGCTTTACAGCGTCATCACACTGAGTCACCTGCACAGAGATGACAGGGGAAAGACTTTCTCAACATATCCAGTATTCCCTCGTATATGTTACCCGAACACCTGTATGTACGCCCTTTTGTCGATCTGGTAGTGTGAATGTGATAACGCACACTACCGCACGCTTTGGACTATGCACGTGTTTCATTTCCTTTGGAAACAGACACACAATGGTGGACAGGTGACGGTGGTTTCACAGCAAGACTATTGTCTGTGGGTGGAGAAGGGAGCAGGTGTTTCTCTGAGAGCCTGACAAAGACGCTGATGGGAGCCTGAACGTTCCCACACATGAGTCGGTCCGATCCCACGGGACTGCGGACACTTGGGCCTAAAGATTTGAATTGAGGATGTCAATATTGTATAATTAGTAAACTAAATGTAAAAAGTGGCTGGTGTGCAGTGGGTTCACTAAGTCCAAGAAGAGGAAGTTGTTCTTTGTTTCTTCAGGCAGGACCCCAAACCTCTTCACTGCTCACACTTTTATGCATAACAACATCAGCGACATCACTGAGTGGAACAGAAAATACATTTAGGAACATTTGCTTCTCTGAAGAGTAAAATCTGTTTTACTTAGAGTCTAAGAAGGTGATTTATTAAAACCAAGTTGAAGCTTCTGGGTCCTTAACGATACAAACTACTCTGGCTGTGCCAAGAAAAGTTGGTATTTTGGGCTTTAGACAAAATATGTTAGCATATCTTTAAAAGAAAACCCTAACTAGGTCTGTATCTCATTAACCCCCCCCCCCCCAATAGATGTTTTAGAATGGGGAAAAACACAGGCAGCTTGGTACTTTGGAGAAACCATACAATGACCCTCAGAACCGTTACCATGGTAGTTTCATACAACACCCCATCCCCCACAGTCTCCCTACCTTTCCCATCACTTTATCCCTCTGTTGTGATTCGTTGTCATGGGTAACAGGGCGTCTTATACAGAAGTGTGCGAGTGCTGCGATTTGCGTATGCGTGGTAATGCTTATTGTGTCGTACACACACTTTGTGGTGTGTGGAAAACACAGAACGTAATGTGTAAACGTGTAGGTTTGGTGTGTTTAGTGAGCGTTTGCTTGCGTGTGCCAGATGGTTTGTGGAGGTCTCAAGTGTTCTTGAGAAGAAGAGCCACCTGGAAGCAGACGTGTTTCAATCTTTGAGCATTTGAAGCATCAGTACACTAAACCTTAAGAGTTTTGTCTTGAAATATGTCCACAATGGAAAACCAGCTGCATCGAGTTCATCATTTTCTGTCTCTAAAATTGAGATCCAGCCACCTGAGCGTTTGTTTTCAGTCAGCCCCACAGTGAGTCTCAAAGCTATTTGGTTATTTTGTCAATGGGTTTCATGTTATCATGAGGAAATATGTCGCGTATTATTTGAAAATTGGCATCTGTCAGTGCCATGAATAACAGCTTTCCAGCCACTGCTTGTATAAACCTCTATATTTTCACATCACTGTCATGAAGTCCTTTGTGTCTTACTAAAGCTTACTTGACACATGACTGAGACAATGCCTGTATTCTCATGACATACATGCTGCGTTTTCCTCCACGCCCTATAAACCTGTCTTTTCTTTAAAGAAAGAAAACATCAGATCACTGTCACACGCACCCCCCCGTACACACCCGCTCATCAGACTGACTGAGAGAAGCGTTCTGCTCGATGCTCATCTTAGTTTGCATACAAGTGCAGCTCACCGTTTCCTTGTTGCTCTTTGTATTGTGTCCTTAAATCCTGCTGGTCCAGTTTAACAACAAACTCTTGCACTTGGTCGTGATGTTTTTCTAAGTGTCTCTCTTTTCTTCAATACCTGCCATTTATCAGCTCCTATGTTGACATGTGTCTTTTATCTGACAGAGTTAATGATGACATAACAACAGAGAGTCACATCAGCCTCTTGTTGGCTGTGTGTCTGTGTTCTTCTACTCCTGTAATCCCAGTAGTCAGACTAGTAGTAATCAATCTGACGTATCTGCATATTGAGATCACTTTGACCAGTGCTCACTTCTGCAGGTTAAGGAAATCAAAATTAGGATCACATCAACCTCAAATATAAGGATAAAATTGGCTTGGGTCAGTGCTGACCTTTTTATGTGATAACAGGACTGATACCAAAGTAATTTGTGTCTAAATTGGAAAGATCTGGCTGGTATGGATGCATTTTACCATCTAATAGCCTCATCACAGGCAGTTAGCGTGAAAGTAAACCATCAATGAATCTGAAAATTGGAAGTAATTACATTGTACTGCCTGCAGATGCATTGCTACTGACGACAAAGCCACAGTCTTTTTCACTGGTGAAGTTAAATACGAACCAACCAACATAAAATGCTTGTCATGTGGCTAACAAACACGCCCACAAGAGAAGTTGTAGTCTCACAAGATCTTTTGCTATTGACGAGTTATTTCCTAAGTTCATATTTTCTCGGTTTTCTGATTTTTGATGACGATGTTTGTCACTTGGAAGCAGCGAACACAGTTCACTAGCTGTGGCAGTAGTAGAATCAATAGAGGTAAAACAGGGGGTCATAATATTTGTACTTACTGGGTGTTCTGGTAGACCTCCACTGAGCTGTTGAGTCCCTCCAGCTGCCCCATCAGCAGCTGCAGGTTGGAGTTAACATAGCTCAACTCCAACAGAACCATCTCTTTAACCTTGTTGTTAGACGTAGCCCTGCACACAGGAGAGATTGGACAGAGAGAGAAGAGATGCAGAGAAATAAAACGTGAGACAAAAAGGTCTTAAAACATTTCAAATGAAAATGGGAGAAGAAATATCAGCCTTGTTATTATCCACTTTCATAGCCACACTTTCCTGCACCTGATTATTAAAACAAGCGTGCCTCCCCCGGTATTCTGCACCACAGACCTGCGTCATTGCGCCCTGCTGCGAACTTGATTTAGTCTCCTGCACACAGCGGCTTAACCAACATCCATGAATCACGGTTGCCAAACCCCCGTGTAGCTGAGCTGCTCATTTCCACGGTAAAAGAAAATCCACCATCACATGACAAACATGACATGATTGTACTTTATGCTACATAGTTATGAGAGGGCAGAGGTCAGAGGTCAGAGGACCACCACATGTGAATATTATCTGTTGTACATTTAACTGTGTACTTTTGGGAGCAGAGATGAGGGGGGGGGGGGTCACTGCACAGCAGAGATAAGGTTGTAATAATATCTCTAAAGGTTTGTGTGTGTGTGTGTGAGATAGTACATCATGACTTCTGCTTTACAAAGCCCACTTTGTCTTTGTATGCCATTTGTGAAAATCCCAACGTCTCTCACACACACACACACACACACACACACACACACCTCTGTCAGTCGTAACTCATGGGAGACAAACCCACACCGATACACCCCCGCCCTAAACCACAGTGCAGAGATGCTTCACTGTTATCGCTCTGAACCCGTCTCCCTGTCATCTAACCTCTCCGTCTGCCCTGCAATTACAGAGGATGTGATTTTTAACAAGAAAGGTGAGATGTGAGGAAGCGCTTGCAGGCGGGAATTTAAGAAAACAGTTCAGATGAAGGTCAAAGAGCTGAAATGAGAAAATCCACGTTTTCACCAACATAGTATTTGATGGCAGGTTTTATATTAATAAGTTAATAAGTTCAGTTCAGTTCTTCTTCCATTTGAACATTTTCACATTATTCATGTTTGGAGCTCCTACATATTGTTTGCGGTTAATATTGGCCACAGTGCATTACCAGATGACTGACAGTAGCTTTTAACCTGTCGTGTCAACCCCTGCTCAGCATTGTCACCACACCAAACCCTCCTCTTGGCCGGCTCAAGGCTTTCTGACGAGGTTTGGCCTGGGGAATCCATCAGGGTGGAGGAGGTAGAGGTGCTGTGGTTTGGACAGAATAGATGCCAGCTCGCCAACCCAAAGGCTGTTATTAATATCCAATCTAATATCTAATATCATCCCACAGAGCGTGGGAATCAGACTGTAAACTAGAAAGTGTGGTTTCACTGAATTTCCCCTCTTCTCTGCTCCGGAGAGGCAGTTTTCACGTTATTGATGGTTTGTTGTATTTTTCCTCTTTGTGAAGATGTGTATCTGATATTGATTGGAGTTTAACTGACAGATATAATTACTCTCTATCATATAAAGACTCAAAAAAGGGATTGCACACATTTAAAGTTCAGTTTACTCGTCATCAGGAATACTATTCAGCCTGTGAGAAGAGAAGAGAAGAGAAGAGAAGAGAAGAGAAGGGAAGAGAAGAGAAGAGAAGAACTGGTCTGACCAGTCTGACTCCACCTGTTGCTGATAGAGAGAGGAATGCAGAACAAGAGACAGGGAGAAAAAAGTAAGGTTGGAGAATTGACGGCACCAAATGTGAAAAAACAAAAGCACACACAAAGTGTACTCACAACTTCATCAAATGACTCTAACCAAGCTCTTAATTTGAGCTTTTCATACATTACAACTTTCTGGAGTGTTTTAGTTTTTGATGATGTGTTTGACATGACAATCCAGGTGGATGTGCAAGTTGGTCAGACAGCCATGGCAACCCTGTTGTACACACTCCCATACACAGATGGAGGATCACAGGTAGCGCTACAGTCAGACTGCATATGATTTAAGGCCTTAAAAATAGAGCTGAGAGCAAATCTGAAACTGAAAAATGCATCCAGACTGTTGTCTGTGCTGCAGCTGGGCGCACAAACACACTGTGATCAAAAAACAGTACTTTCATAAAGCTTCTAATATTCCTTTCCTCTTCACTCAGAACTGTAGTTTTACCACACGTTTTTCTGTTGATTTCCTAAAATTAAAAGTTGGAAAAATATGGCATATGACCCCATTTCTGTCATGGGAGGCAGGCATCCAGCAGCTGACAGACTTGTTTTTTTTCCCAGTATAGCAGGTTTGGGTGGTGTAACAGTTAAAAATACACATCATCCTCCTCTGTCATGGTTCTGACTCAAACTGGATACCAAGCTAACCAGGACACCTTTGTTAGATATAGAAACAGAACTGTTTTCCTCTCTCTTATCCATTGAAATTTACAATAGAACAAACGTCTGTTCCTTGATGTGCATTTGTCTAAATGAGGTTCCTATGTCAGATTACAAAGTGTTTCTGAAAGTCACCTAAGTTCTATAATAGCCCATTGAAGGCATTTGCCTTGAAGGCTACAGAGGAGAGTGACGATAAAAGCAAAAGAGGAGAGGTTAAATACTTGTACACACTCCGCTGTTGCTCAAGCACGATGGAGGGCCCTTAAACAAACTGTAGATACAGTACAAACATGCATGCAGCACTGAGTGGTGGAGCAGAGGTGGGGCTTGAACTTGAACTCTGTGTTTTTCTCTATTTACACAACTGTTTCTGTCACTTTTCACATGTACAACCAAGGACAATAAGATGAATGCCCTCTAGGAGAGACTGTCTAAAAATGCATTGCTGCCATATTTATTGCATTAAAACAGTGTCAAAACACTTCAGACGTTCGGACAATACGTTGTACAACCTACTGTTTTCTGGCATAACTCTTAGACAAAGCATGATGACTGGCTGAGAAACAAAGTGCTGGGTACCATTGTGTGCCTGAACAAAAGGCTGAGGCTCAAAGTTGTATTAGAGGATAGGACACTTCCTCATTTGCCTCTGTTGTATTGTACCTACAGAGAAATCCAATCTCAAATGTGGACATTCAGCCCTGCAGGAACAGGTATTTCAGCAGGAAATAGATATTTGTGGGGACATGCAGTGAGTCTTAGAGCTGCCGACTGTGATGTGTGTTCAGCTTTCAGCTCTGAAACCTCAAATTAAATAAAACAGCCTATTCTGGACAGTATGTACTGTAGAGGTCACACTCATGCAACCTATAATACAAAGGCTCATCAAAATGTTTTGTCTGGGTTTCCACACATCACAGTGGCTCTTTGTTTTCAGGATACATGGAATGCTCCTCTTCAAGATTGCTATTACCTAATATCATCTGCCACCCTGCGCTGTTTCAAGTCTCACCAGGAATTCATACCAACATGTCACAGATCAGTGGCAGGACAGCTGGCGTTACTACAGGTCACATTCAGCGCAGCGACATAACTGACTACAGACAAATTAATGATACATGAAAGGATGCCGATAGATGAATTAATGACTTCTCTTATGCAACAAAAGCACAACTGTTTTTACACGTGCGTGTATGTTTGTGGAGAGTTCAAACCATCCAGTGCTTTGCTCTGTTTGTTGTAGGGAGTTAATAAATAAAGCTGGCAGACGAAGGACTATCTGGTATGATCAGTTTTGTTCTTACTTGAGCAGGTTCTCCGCTCCAGCCCTCATCCTCATCTGTTTGATGATCTGCTGGTTCAGGCTGGCTCGCTTATTCTGCAGTTTGCTTCGTCCAGTCTGGGCACACGGGTTACAACCCTGAGAGAAGAGAGAGGCAGGAGCAAACATGTCAGCAGGAGATATTATATTACTTAAATATGAAAAAGCTGGATGGATATCAACAAACATTTGCATACTTCTTTTGAGCTGTGAGGCACCATAGTAACATAACTAAGGTAAATATATCAAAAACAACAGGTAATGTACAAGATACACACATTTATATACCCTAAAGTTGTTTTTAAAAAAGGCATATTTGTTCAGAACAGTCAGAAAACCTTTTTTAAAAGCGGCGTATATTATATAATATCATATCAGAGTTCAACCAGGGCCAAAACTGACCAGGTTCAAAGTCCATAAAGTTTCACGTCTCACTTTGTTCTGAACTCTTTCACCCAGACACATGAAGCCACTCCATCAGAGCTGGTTAGATATTGTTATTTGGTCAGTGTGCTAAGTCACTAAACAGTATTTGCTCGAAATGTTCCTCTGACGTCAACATGTTTTTTTTTTTACATTTGGCTTTAAGAATAATTCATGTGCATTATCTTTACTCCCTGATGTGACAGTAAACATGAATTCTAAATTGGGTGTGGACAGAGCTGCACCTTGTATAGACATGCCCTCACTCTCCGTACTGTGTGTCCTTGTCCCTATCACAGCCACAAGGGTCTCTGCCTTGCTAAGTCAACAGGCCGTCACTTACAACAGCGCAGATAAACTGGCCTTAGACATTCATACCGACTGACTCACAGCACAGCAGAGGTGTGGTCTGTACTGCAGAGCGTGATGCACAGAGACCAGTCAGCTCAGTCAAACCAGTTAGTTTACACTCCTCAACTTTTTAGTTATCTGTGACTAAGTCTGATGTCAGCAGCACAGCTAGCTTCAGTTTCTATATTAGTAATGTCAAAGTTAAGAGTCAGAAGTCAGCTCTGGTAGATTTCTCCTGAAAGCTGAAAGAGCTGCTTTTAACATGTTCAGTTTCAGTATTGGACGACTGCTTAGCAACAAAGGTGGTTTAGTGACAGAACACAAATCATTCAGAATCAGGGGAGCTTAAAGAAAATAACGTTCACACTTGTGACAACTCTGCTTTCCCTTTTCTCCCCAGTTCTGAACACCAGTGTCCCCTCTACTGCAGTCAAGGTCATTTCTAACTCCACGGTGGGGAGACTGCAGACAGCCGCCTGGCTCCTCCCACACACACGGTGTCACCTGACATCTCGGAGCTTCACCAGGACGCCAAAGCACACGGGAGGTTCACACTATCCCTCAGATCACCACCCTCACTGGCTTCCCACACGCAGACACCAGAAATATCCAAGTTAGTCATAAAATCCACTGCTTTATTTGAGCAGACATAATGTTTTGCATCGTGGCTTCCTGCGGCCTGCTTGTCCCACTGGGTGTGCAGCTTTAAGGCTGACTGTAACAGCTGATAATATAGATGTTCACAGAGCGTCTGGTGAAAACAACGTCAGGATTTCACAATATCTATAAAATACTCACAAACTCATACACTTTATTTAAAACCACAAGGCTCTACAACTACTGACATGAGGGTGCTCCTGGTAGCCACGTGTTTAGAGCCGCATACCACATGAAAGTGACGTCCTACATTTGAATCCAGCTGAGGAGCTTTATTGCATTTCATTCCTCCCTCTCTCCCCTTGTTTCCTGTCTGCCTCACCGCTGTCAGCTGTCCAGTGAAGGCAAAATGCAAAAAAAAAATGTTGATATGATATTTCTCAAATGTTTTTAGTCATCCAAAGCATTCACACCCGTCACACCTTTCACATTTACATCTGAGTCACGGTGCTAATGCTCTGCAGAAGAGAACGAAGGGGGGCTTTTTTCTTAATGCTGATGTTTCTTCTTTTTACACTGTTGGTGCTTCTTTTGCTGCTGTTGCTTGTGTCAAAGACAAAGTTAGACCCTGGTGGACAATATATAATAATGGATATTCTATTCTATTGCGCAAGTTTCAATGCCACAGGTCAAATAGTTGCAACAAGGGTCACATTTAACATTTTCTAGTTACACATCATTCTGTAACGGCTCCACTGTGCTCACCTGTGTGTTCAGTTCAAACACTTGATGGGCTCAGTGTGTAATGATTAACCATTTATACAAATAAAAGCCTTGTTAGCTGCACAATAGAGCGATATCGAGGCTGCTGGGGGCGCGGCCTGGCTCGGACGCCGCAGCAGCTGTTTGTAGAGTGACAGTGGGGCGAGGGCGTTAGCGTGCGACTGGAGGAGGGCGTGGACTTATTACAGCATGTTGTCACGTCAATTGGTACATCAAAAGTGGGGTGTATGTGTGTGCAAAAGAACACGGGAGTGGCTAGCGGTCGATAGTAACCATAGCAGTAGGTTGTGTTTCCATTTTCAATGTGTAGCACCTCAACTCGTGCCAGCAACCCAAAGTGATGATCCTGATCCTGAGCAGCATGAGCTAAGAGTGACCATTACATCAGGGACCACAGTTAGTCCATCCAACTGATGGGTTGGTAGCTACACCTCTACTTCTAGCAGGCTTAGTTGCGTCTTGGACATTGTTTACAGCATCTACTTTAGATCTGCTGCTAGTCTGTCTGTCTGTCTGTCTGTCTGTCTGTCTGTCTGTCTGTCTGTCTGTCTGTCTTGATGCTTGGAGAAAGTCATCCTTCATATTCCTAAACCATGCTTGCTTGATTTAATTCAGCACTGAAAAAGAAAAAGTAAGAACTGACGCTGCCATAGCTGACAGTCACTTCAAAGCTCGGTCCGTTTGGATGAACACTTGATCAGCGTGACATCAAGTGACACGGGGAAATGAACCGCTGGCTCTGGCTATGCTACGGCCTCGTCTAACCCCCTGAAGCACTGCTACCCGCTGGTGTGCTCAGACAGTACGGCCTTTCTCTCCAAGCGTACAAAATACTTCATTAGAGCAAAACACAAAGACATTCCTGTCCATTATCATATCCACCAAACAGCAAATGATTCTGCCGTTGTATAACCGAGGCTTCATAAAGAATATGTAGAGCATGGGGTAGTTGGTTTGTACAACTGGTGATTAAGACGGGAAACTGGCCAAGAAGAGGCTACAGTCATAAACTAGTTTAGACGGCATAGAGGACCCATAATTGCTTGTTCGTCCTATAGATACACGGTGTGCTCAGTATGTCAAGATTCAGGCCTCCTCATGCACCAAGCTTGGTGTGGACGCTTTCACAGGTTGCCCAAAGCTTCACTCAGGCCAAAGAAAGACACATTTATATGCAGTGAACTACCGAAGGAAACAATATCCGATCACAGCTGCGTCTCTCGTGCCTTTTTCCAATACAGATCCCGCTGAGGGAATCTGAGTGTGTCTCCGAGTCGAGGCAGCTTGTCTGGTTTGTGAACCAGGACACATGTTGTCAATTTGTGTCTGTGGTCTGGCTGAAGGGCGGCCTCGGGCCAGATGCTACGTCAATGCTCTCGTTGGCCAAGGAGGATAAAGAGAAGAAACATGCCTATTCGGCTTTTTGTTCTGCCATCTTTCCATCGTGCAGCCGTCCAGTCGGACCTCAGCCAGCTGGAGGTGAAACAGTGGACGGCTGGGAAGGAAGCCCTGAACCACAGCAGCTCCCCAGAGCATCGGCCGAACCCAGTGAGGCCTTGTAAATCACCAAACTCATTTTCACCCAGCAGAGGAGACGGAGGGGCACAAGAAATGGAAGCAAAGATCATCTTGGCTCCACTTGGTTAAAATTTGACCAAGAAGTTTCCAAATTGCTAATCTCTTTAACATGACTAAATGAGAGCGCAGAGCTCATTGCTTTGTGGTTTCAGCGAATGTGCAAGCGTTTTTTAAACTGAGAAGGGGAAAGACAAATACAGAGGACAAAGGAAATGCAGAGAGAACGAGGACTGCGGAGACGGTAGCATGTGTCGGGCTCTACAATGTGTGCTACAGTAATAAAGAAAGCAGTTTGGGATTGAGGTGTTAGGCTCTGCTGTCTCCCACCATGTCCCAGCGCAGTGCCAGACCCCGGCTCCCACTGACCTTTTTATAGACACAGGAAGTGCAGCACGGAGCCTAAATCCAGACAGCGTTCAGAGGGGGATTCGGGGGGATTGAAAGACACAAAGGCTCTGTTCAGATCCCCATCTAAACAAGCTTGTCTATAAAAACTCTCCAGTTGAGGACACCAGTACAAATGTGCAGGAATGAGACGCGGACCACAGCACGGCAGACAGGGAACCCAGTGAAAACACATTAGATAATCAGTCAGCCGCTGCCAAGAGCCTTTCTCACAGCCTCTCTCTAGACAAACTGCTGAAAATGTCACAGTCTCAGGTACAATTTCCCTGCTGGTCCAACGGATGCTGATTACTTTAACAAATACCACTATAGAATGATATCCGACCAGCTCATTAACATGATGAAAACTTCACCACAAACACAGGCATGGGAAACACTCCTCTTATCTCAGGGGCAATTTAGATAACCTGGCACTTCGCATTAGCATTTCAATCACTTAGCTGATGCTGTTATCCAGAGCACCTCCCGTGTGTGCAACTGCAAGATACCACCAATCAGCATAAAGGCCAGAGGTCAGGGCTTCAGCGCTCTTTACAACGGTCACTTGTTGTGAAGAAATGAAAACAGCCTTGAGGAAATGCTGAAATGTTTTCAAATGGATAAAATGGGAGAACAAAATGAAATTATCTAACGGCAGGAGGCCAGTCTGACCTCATTTTACCGGGAATACCAACAAAGCCTTTGAGGAACTCCTCATCCGTGACACTTCCTATTAAACATCACCATCAGGCCTCTGACAACAGCAGGGAGCCCATGGATTATAGGATGTTTGGTCACCGCTCTCTGAGCCTCTCTCACTATCAGGAGCTGTTATTGGGTTAATGCACACACACACACACACACACACACACACACACAGACAGCTGAGTCTGACAGTGCTGTGGTTTCTACTGATGTTGGTGACACATCAGGAGCTGCAGTATCTGTTATCTGTTCCACTAAATATAAGACAGGAACAGTGTTGATGAAATAATAAAATGACACTTTAAAGGTGCATTACTTTAACTTTTCTCCACGTGCTCTTCCCTTTATATGCTGTCTTATTGAATCATTGCAAAAAATACTGTTTCTCTGTACAGCCTGAATTTACTACTTTTGGTATAAAATGTCTTTTATTACTTTAGTATTTAATGACAGTAACACATTAAAGGTCAGAAACAGTGAGGTAAGTCAAGCTCAAGTCTCCGTTTGGCAGCCCAGCCGACAGACAGACAGACAGACAGACAGACAGACAGAAGTGTGTCCCACAGTAGGACACACAGACCAAAGTCACCTTTCTGAAGTAGCTGCCGTCTCCTCCGCCGTCCTTCATGCCGTTTGGTAAAAGAGTGTCCGTCATGCTGAGGGTTCACACAGTCTGACCGCCTCACGGGACAAAAACAGGAGAATTAGGAGTGAATGTGGCCCAGGCTGCTGCTGCTGCTCCACAGGTGAGTATCCTCTCCCTCCGACACTGAGTCTGCTCTGACTCCCATCAGCCCTCACGGGGACTTTTTCCAGCTGGAGCCACAAACTCCGCCCAGCGCGCTGGGTGGTGCATTCAGGGCACCGGTGTTATCCAGGTTACGTACGCCACAGTGCGTAATACAAGCTTCCTACTGGGGGAAAACCCGCTCTCCTCTGCTAAGGTAACATAAATTACATCACTGTCTGATCGGTAGCCCTAATAAAATAAATCACTGCTGGGTTAAAGGCATGCTGGATTTGTTAAAAGCGGTGTTTCATTATCATTTACATCCACTGTTGTCAGGAACTCAGAAAAACACAAATGGGATAGAAAATCCACCCATAGCTTACTGCACACAACCACAATTACAGGCTACAGAATAGTCATTCAAGTGTTTATTGAAAGCTATAAAGAAAATAATTATTATCAATCATCTGAATGTCCAACATCAGTCATATGTTGACCTTTGGTTCAGTCTAAAATGGCCAAAATATCACTCATTCATGGCTTTCTTTCATTTCTATTGGTATTTTTAAGCATCAAAACAGTTCTTCCTGCAGTTTGACATTAAAAACACCAAATGGGAACAGTGCACATTATCACGCAGGTCGTCACATCAGTGAGCTGATACTGTCAGAGTAATGACGGCCTGGTAGAAACAGCAGTTTTGCAGGATTTGATGAATTTGAACACGTTATTTGATAACTGAATCGTCGTATCACGTCTCACACGTGGAGAGAAAGACAGATGGTGAGAAAGACAGAGACACGAGCAGGCAGATGGACACAAACCCCATAAAAGTTGGCAAATAAAAATGTGCAGCACCTATGATCTCCCATTTTTAATTGGTTGCCTGGCAACAGCAGCGAGATGATCTGCTGTAGTTGTGTGAGGCTGTTTTGTGAGTGTGCTGATTTGTGTGTGTGTGTGTGTGTGTGAACTGAACTACACCCCCAAAGGTACCTCAGCAGTGTGTTTGTCAGTCTGTTTGTGTCTGAGGTGAAACGTGAGGAGCCGTCTGCTGATGTGCGGCTGGTTCTGCCAGTTAGAAAGCAGGTTAAATTCCTGTTTATGGAAGAGGTGGTTATTAATGTCAGGGGAGGATTACTGATTACAAACCGAGCAGAGGTGAGGCCAGGGAATGGAGGTGTAAACTAGGCCAAAGCTGCTTTTGTCTGGAACATTTCTGCATCTGACAGCCAGACGAGGGCTTGAAGAACGGGAACAGTTTTTAGTGTGAGCCTCATTTAATATCTGAGCGGCTGGATGACTGTTTCCATCTGACTCGTGGTTGTTAGATCACGTTAAAAACTGCACACAGATTTTCTGTCTTCTTGGGCAAATCAGTCGTTTTTACGTGTTCATGTTTAACTGAATGAGATCCAGATGGGAAAAAAAGTAACTGGAGTGTAAGAAACATACATTTATAAACATATATGTTTATCAAAAATGTTTTTTATTTATTTGTTGTGTAGCATATGTGTGTACAAGACTAACAATCTCTGTCTACCCTCCATTAAATCTGTGTTCAATAACTAAAACTTCAGAGTTTACGTGTCACTTCTAATCCAAAATGGGAGCTGGGTGTCAATAATTTCTTCCTCAGCTCAGAGAACACCTAATGTTTCACACGAGAGGTTAGTGTTGGACAGGAAGTGGAAGTCCGATTTGCACCTATCCGCTCTCCTCAGGTGTCACACAGTCCCAGCGCACTGAGCTCGCTGTCACAGGCCTGTTCAAACCACTCTTTAAGGTCAGAACAAGCAAGGAGAGCAGGTTTGTATCGGTGATGATTAGTCAGAAACCAGTTTGTCAGTCAGCACATTAACAGCTCTTGTTCACAGTCAGCAGATCAGCAAGAACAGATTTGCTGCTTGTTGTATGTAAAAAAAAAAAAAAAACACTGGCATGATGCTCTGAGCTGCACTTTTTGTCTGAAAAACGTTTCAATATGTTTTTCAAATGTGGAAAATATGGAGCCATTGCAAGAGAGTGCAGCGGCTAATTAACCCACGAGGTGGCTCTGATATCAGAGAATTAACTGTAATAATCATTAAAGTCAAATATTTCCAGCTCCTGTGCTGTGAGGATATATTGTCCCTCTAAAGCCAGACTGAACTGTTGTTGTACTAACAGTATTGACCACTAGGTGGGGGTAGAGCCTAATATTTCTGCATTAACACGGTCCATTATTTATTGTTTTCTCCTTGTGAGTCACTGGATGTCCTTCTTTCCTCCATAAGTTCTCCCTGTTTGTTTTCTCCAAATTAGTCAGTGTTGAGTGAAGTGTTTTTTTCCCCTCTACTGTTCTACGGATTTATAACTCCTGTAGATGATATCATCCTTTATGTTTGCAGCACTTCCAGGCCTTTGGTGTGACTCTGCCAGACATTTCAGTGGGCTCTTTTCTCTGCAGGTATTTTGCCCCGTCATTGCTGGAAAACACAGGCGCAACTGATAACGTTACCAACGGCCCAGTTCAATGTAGGTGCGTCTGTAAACCACTCCAGTAATCCTGCACGAACAATGGGGCCTTGAGACGGCCACACCCAAATTAAGTACAGCCATTATTAATTTATCAATTTCATCTGTGCTTGATTTGCCATGTTTGTGCGCTGAGAAAAGTCTATTCCATCTTGTCACTAATAGATTTATTACATTTATTTTACACCATTCCACTGATCAACAGGTCGTAATGCAGGATTTAAAATATTAAAACTTTGCAAATGTGTAATGAGAGAGGACAGGTTGTTCCTTTAAGTGTCCCAGTACACTGGACCGCTGATCCAGAGGGAGTAAAACTTTAATAATCAAGATAAGATGAGATAAACCTGTATTGATCCCCAGAGAGAAAATTTGGTTGTTGCAGCAGCAAAAGAACATTATGAGCGCAGATAAACAGACAAAGTAAAAAATATCAATAAATAATATGATGTATCCAAATCTAAGATGAATACAAAGAATACAGGCGCAATTTCTTTATAGATTACAGTGATATGATCAATGGCAGCATTTACCTGTTAATAAATGCACCTGTGCTGTTCCTGCTGTGAAAACAATCCTCAGAGATCGATGTTAGTGTTTTGTTTGCATTAAACTAAGAGCAACAATAAATTGGTGACAGTATAGAGATTTATTTTACCTCCACGCCGGGGAAAAACATCGTTGCACAGACCTCTGTGGGTCGCCTGAGGGCCGTTCATCTTCAGCGTTTTCATCAGAAAATTAAACTGTTATTGCTGCAGAGATACCTGGTTCCTGGAGAAACTGTTTTCTGTATTGAACTATCTGCTGGTGCAGCAGTGCTTCGTGATTTCCTGCACTTCGATATGAGACATCATTTAAGTTGAGAGGATATGTGCTCACATGATAAAAAGGGGCGATTATAACAAAACAAAAACCAACCAGTTCATGGCGTGTAAAGTCAAGAGTAAATGTCAAGTAAACTTCTGGACTTACTCAAGCAGCTTATGAGAGTTAACCCAGCAGGCCCTGCCACGTACGGCTGTAAAACCACTTTCAATGTACGATGATTACAGAACTCTGCAGTGTGGTGGAAAAACTGAGCTCGTTTTCCATTCACAGCATATTTTACTGTGTTTTCCTGCTTTAAATGTGCAGCCCGCACTCTTCACCATCACCCCCACATGTTCTTATTGTCTTAGAGGGGTTTTCCACGTGAAAAGGAGTGAACATTTCTTTACTAGCACAAACAATCAACATTAGAGGTGCTGCATATTGATAGCAATGCTCGGCTATCGGCGCCATCATCAAAAGACCTTACTGTCGAAGCTCAGAAGCCCATTAGTTAAGTAGTCATATAGAGGTCCCTGCCTGCTAAAGAGTGCAGTGAACTGAGGGCGCTTTGCCTTTCCGCTCATTTCTCTTCTCCTCACAACGAAGCACAAAGCCAATTGTAAGTGAACTGCTTCCCGGCTGCTTTTCTAAAGGCAGAGGGGGCACTGCGGTGAACAACGGGCACCGGCGTTCAACCCCCGGCCCAACAGGAAGTGCTGTGGGGTTGCTATGCAGCTCTGCTCCCCAACGGCAAGAACTCTGGGTTGCCTGTTAACAAATGATGTGTGGTGTGGGCAGTATGGCAAACCATTTGAGCAGGCACTCCAGAGGCTCTACAGTAAGAATGGATCAAGGGCGGGATGAAAGCGAGAATGAGAGAGAGTGATAGTTTGTCCTTGGCTGCTAAGTGGTGTTGGGTTCAGGGCCTCTTCTTCTGCCGTTCTCTCTCGGTCCTTTTTTCCTCATTCCTCCTTTTTGCGTTTCCCTCCTTCCACCACTCCTTCCTCTCTACCTGCCTCCGTTCCTCTTTTCCTTCCTTTGACGTTTCCTCGCTCAGCTCTAGTCTCCCTTTCACATTTCCCCTCCTTGCAACCGCCTGTCTCGTAATGCGTTCAAGTCCTCATACTGTACAAGAGATGATTCAGTAAATCTCTAACACCTCAGTGCATCATATGACTAAAGCACATTGCAATAGAAGAGAGGAAAAATTAACCTTGTGACACCACATTACTCATCTACAGATTTAAATCATTTCAGAACAGTAATAATGGACAGTGATGGTCAAACAGATCAAATCATTAACAGCTAACTGCAGTTTTTGTTTCAGTGATGAGTCAGAATAACTGATGAGTCAAAACCAAAGACAAAGATGAAATGGAGGATTCAGCCACGTCATTCCAGGCCCACCTGACTCTGAGCTACCAGACCTAAACCCAGAAGAACAGCTTTTGAAAACCTGGGGAAGACATAAGGAGCAACATGAAGGAGGACTTGAAATCATTATCGATTAGTTCACAACAAATATCATATTTTGTGACCACAAAACTGCAGATTTTTGCACTGAAAGAAAACTGAAAGAATCAGATTCAAAAAGACTCAGAGGATCTGCACACTCACCCGAATCCAGTTGTGTTTTTTCACATTGTATGAACCAATATCTCCCTCATAATGCTTCTTTTAGGACCTCCTTCCCCTAAAGTCTACCTGTGAGCCACTTACTTACTGGAGTCGGCGTGTCTTGTGCTGCTTTCCTTTACTTTTTCACAGGCAAAACGTACCAGAGGTGATCCCACAAACACTCTATAACAACTGAGATGATGGTGCACAACTCACGGATGCACAAGTTGCACCAATTGTGTCCATTAAATGTAGTCAAAAGACAATTTCATTGATTTCGATGAGTCTTAGTACAGGCTTCATTGGGCTATCAGCCTCTTCACTGGGACCGCAGGTTGTTTAGGTTTTCATCAGATGATGTCAGATGCATTCAGGTCAGTAGCCACTTGTCAGCTCTCTCCAAGAAAAGAAGCTTCTTGTCAGCACACAAAGCCTGTGGTGCATCCTCCACCTCACTGCCCAGCTTCTTTCTCCTCTTTTTCTCCCATTATTCTTCCACTTATTTCTTCCACTTCTCTTCCCTCTGTTCTCCCTGTCCGCTTGCTCCTCCTCCTCCATTCTCTGACCCCCATGCTCCTCTTCCTCCTGGGATGCTGTGATGTATTTGTTTACAGCACAGCTCCTCCCCTTATGCCACCACAGTATTTTGGCCGTGTCCCCCTCCATCTCCTCCTCTTCCTCGTCCCCTCCTGCCATCACACTGAAGCCAGTGTTTCAGCTTGCCTTCCTGTCGCCAACAAAGTATCTCCTCTCTTTGTTGGGGCCTCCTTTTGGAGAGGGAGGCCGCCCTCCAAGTTAATTGTGCATTCGTTAGCATTCGCCTGCCGCAACTTAACGACTTAACTCCTTAAACTGTAGATGAAGTGGTGTGAGTGTGTGTTTCTGTGCTATATTTACATCTGCTGTTCTATTCTGTTTGAGCCTGTAAACACACCACAAGTGCAACAGAAACATTATTAACAATATTTCATTGCACATTAAGAAAAAATGAAAGAAACAAGCTCAAAGGAAACTCAAAGAAGCAGGATTCTTCACACTCACATTTGGATGGAAAGACTGTCCTCTAATGAGTAGCTGTGCTTTATATGATGAACTGAACAGGACAGACAGTAGCACTTAATCAGCACTTAGGAGTACACTCAGTACAGCTGAGGCTGCTGGGAATGTGCTAAGTTTTTCAGGTATTTGGTCTTAAAACAAAGTATTGGACAAATTTTGACTTGATGGAAAGGAAAGGGATTGCCAAAGTTGCTAAAACTCATTCATCATCATCTAAAAACGAAAAAAATACGAACCTAGAGGAGGTGGAGTCTGAGGATGATCAAAGTCATCAGGGTACGTCATCTGGGAACCATGAATGTCTGTACCACAGTTTGTGACCATCAGTCAGGTAGATGTTGAGATATTTCACAGGACAAGTGAAAGCTTATACTGTACCTGCTGGTTGAGCTCCATTTTAAAGTCAGAGGATCACCAAAGGTCCCCCGAGAACCACGGATGTCTGCACAGAAATTAATGTATTAATGGTAAATCATGGTACAAAACCCTGGAAATAAGCTCTTGCTCTTTGATAATTCAACAATTCCAGTGTCTAAAGATACATCAGCAACTCTGTAAACTTATGAACGTATGAACTCCTTGTCAGGCTTTATCCCTCAGATAAGTGTGTTGTTAGCACTCAAGGGGTAAGAGAATAATCTACTGTCTACTTTATCATCTACCATCACTATTATCTCTCCATCATCATGTCTAACATAAACATTTCTGCTGAATCATCTTTGATGCTTGCGTAGCTCCAGGATGGGAGGAGCAGGGGGGCGGAGGAGGAAGAGAAAAGGGAACGCATACTCACTCGCGATCTCTTCAGGGAATTCAGAAGCAACGTGTTGCTGTGGGACAGATTTGGGATTCTTTTCACTGCCAGCACACCTTAACACGGCCAGTAGATTCTCCACTGGAGAATCATCAGAGGAAGACACCTTTATTTGTTCAACTAAACCTCTATCAGTTTGTTGGCACAAAGGAAAAGCCACAGGTATGAAGGATCTTACTCACAGTGGCTGGATTGTTTAGATAAGGTAACTCCAGCTAAACCACTGGGACTGTCTTCTGAAAACACCTAATCGGATGCCAGTCATGCAGGTTTATTGTTATGGTAGCCTTAAAACCAACTACATCCCCACTCAAAACTTTCATCAGATTTGTGATTGTGTTCAGAATGATGATTTGATGTTATTAAAAAACGTTCATCAGGAGCAGGCAGGACAAAGTCATGATAACAGTAGGTATTTCTTTATTTTTAACGTAATGCTCGTCGGTCTGTTGGCCTTTGTTACACTGTTTTCTTCTCTCCTGTCTGCTCTGATTGCTGGTTGGTTGCACCAACCTGACCAGTGCATGACGTGTGTGCATCGAAATCCCAAACATTCAAATGCCAAGACCGTAGTCAGAGTCAGATACGATGGAGATGGCGATAGAATACAGAGTAAAGGACGATGATCCACGTTTCACACTGACAGAGCAAGACAAGTTCCTAAGAGTCCAGTGTTAAAACTGTGTGCGCTGTTGTAAGACATGTAAAGTAAAGTCACACCAGTGTGCACAAATCCAAAGACGGTGGTACAGTGTAGTGGCATGTGTCATGTGTCATTCTTGATAGTTTCACTAGGAGTCGCCATTGTCAGAAATGTTCAAGTCTTACACACAGGTGCTTTAAAAATGCAGTTCTTTAGGCAAGAACATGCAAGCGGAGTTTATCAGAACAACAAGCCGACTCGACAAATACCACATTTGGCAAGGGAGTCTTGTGATCGTGCATGCTGTAGCCATGAAACGGGTGATGCAGACAGCAAAAACAGCATTTTAGATGCTTTTTAATAGTTACTCAGTAATGGCTGTGTGTTGTTTGGTGTGGCAACTGAGAATTTCCCTACAAATGTTTCCATTGCAGAGTGAGAAGACTAGTTCAGTACTAACTAAATGCAGTTTGGTCACTAGCTGTCCCGTTGCTATTGCCAGCTATAGTAAATACTGAACAAGTCTTGGCTCTGATTGGCCCTCACATCCTGTACATATCTCAAAGATAAGAAGACATGTCCACATTTTTGAGGAAGTTATATAACCAAGACAAACAGCTAACTCAGACATAACACAATACATCTCCACCTCTGGTGTAGACAGGAAGATGAAAGACAAAACCAAACATTGAACCATCCTTGTTGCTGAAACACATCGGGTCAGTATATGTTCAGTGAGGACATGTGACAACCAGGCACTTCACAGAGATACTCTACATCCACAATCTGCATTCATAATCCTGTGTGCGCCAAAGCACAGCCAGTGTTTGCAAACCAGCATACAGACGAGCATTTCCACAAAGTAAATGCATTAAATGGCTCCCAGGTACAATAAAACAAATGAAAATATGTAAACTAAATAAAAGAAGGGAAAAAAATTTAATGAAATAAAATTAAAGCAAATCAAACTATCAAATACCAGAATAATGACAAGAAGCACTCACAAGAAAACGGACTCAAATGCTCGACTCTGACTCGACTCCAACACTCTCAACAAGACACAAACACTGACTGGGATGCTGGAACACTTCACAAAATGTTCCTTTAATGATTAAAACAAGTTGGATTAAAAATAGTTTTGTAATTTTCAATTTGCTTAACTGGCTCAATCCATGTATTATCAAAACATACTGATGGGGACAGAATAGATAAACAACAACCGTTCTCTGCCGTGTGTGTGTGTGTGTGTGTCTGTGCATGTGTGTGTGTGTGTGTGTGTGTGTGTGCAGGCATATATAAAAACCCAGGCAGCTTTATTGAAAAACCAGGAAGTCATCATTGAAAACAAATACACCACAGGGAAAATAATCAATCACTCTGGTGTGACGGTTCACTCCCTGTGTCTGTCTGGCACAAATATCTGACTAATTGGTGTGAGTCTTACAAAGCTCCTTTACATGAGGAGACCAGACGACCACTCGGAGCAAGAGACTGCCTCAAAACACTTGTTACTGCCAGGTAACGGTTGATGAATTTGATCACCAAATTTAAACTGTGACAGGACAAAAAAAAATAAAACTGACCATTTGATCATTTGAATCATTTTAAGTTGTGAACAACTGATGTGACGACAGACAGATAAGTACTAGTAACAGCCACGATGGCTCTGTTCCATCTACGAGCCCAGTGAGCCAGAGCGGACACCACCAGGCTGCGACTGGCACACCGAAATGGAACCCAGCCACCGTCAATGTTTTTATACCTCCATCCCATCCCTCCATCGTTACGCCCCATTTCTTGTGAGCGCAATATCTCAGGAGGGGGACTTTCATTACATTCGGCACAAACATCCACTTGAAAGGATGAACTGATTAGATATTAGTGGTCAAAGGTCACGATGACCTGAAGAATTCATACGCTGCGTCTAACAGGATAAAATGATGATGTTTCATGTCCAAAAGGTCAAAGGTCAGCTTCACTGTGACATCCATATTCTGCAAAAACACTTTTCTGGACGATAATGAACGCCGTCACTCTATATTTCACGTTTGGTTGGATGCATTTGTTTGGTGACGCTAATCTTGGGTCTGGTTACTGCAGCCTGACTGACTGGTGGAAGCACACAGCCGTGAGGTGGTAAATCTAGTTTCTGTGCTCTTCCTACTACATGTAGAAATATTCACTGTAAAAAGGCTGACAGCGGGAGGTCCCTCTAATCCATCTATGTCTGAGAATCATGAGAATCTCATTTTAAGCCTGCCACAGGCCCTATTCACACCAGACATTTTGACTTGTCTTTGTAGGAAAAGCACAAGCGTTACTAATAACATTAACAATGGCCCTGTTCTATTTAAGTGTCCCATTAAGCCATGACAGCGAGACGGCACGCATAATACAAGGACCCTGAAACTGAAGCAGCTAAATGGAGCCCAGCCATCATTCATTTTATCAATCAATCCTCTGCTTCTCCTACTGTGACAAGATGTCATCTGTGTTGTCCAGATAGAACTACATGTCCCATGTTAATTATGTTACAAGCTACTGAGGAAGAATAAACGGAACAATAGAAGATCAGGCGGCTTCCTAGCACTGTGACTGTTTTCAGGTATCTGCACTTTACTTTACTAATTTCTCCTCCTTGCAATATCAAACCAGGCTCGTATACTTCAGTTTCAATGCATTTAAGGGGAATAATCAATTACTTTCTTTTAATTTAGCATCATTGCATACCTTACTAACATCAATACAGATATCAACCAAAATGGGACAATGTCACACAGGAGGACGACCCCTTGGTGAACCCACCGTCGCAACGACAAACGAAACGGAGGAAACACACAAAAGAGGGAGACTTGACAGCAGAGAAAAGACGACCAGTGAACGTGACGTCCATGCATGGATGAAAGTGAACCAGTCAACGTGGCCAACGGAGCAGATTCAGAGCAGCAAGACTTTCCCATCTTATTTAGAACAACATGTAAGAAATGTACTTTTTACTTTTGTACTTAAAGCACAGTTCAGAGCCTTCACCTTTTCACTGTCACTTAAGTAAACAGATTGAATCAGATTTCTGCATGTGCCAAAATGATTTTTGCACAAATATCTGAACTTCTACTTGAGTAAAGAACGTGTGTCCTTTTGCCATCTCAGGTTACAAGCTTTTTACATTTTTTTGCAAGGCAAACCCTGTCACCTGTTCACAAGGTGTGTATATTTCCATAAGTCCGCGTTTAAGTTCACATGAGCACAGTTGGTTGCTTCTTGGCAGCCAAATGAGCAGCAAGACGCCACAAAAACATGATGTGGTTGTCTGAAACGTTTGTTTACGGCAACATTGAACTGCCTGAGGATGAATGACAGTTTTTGGGAAAAGACATGTTGACAGATATCTGTTTTTTGTTTTTGGCCATGCTAGCAGCGTGGCTCTGTGGCTGGCAACGTCGGTCAGCTTGTGCACCATATTTGGCCCTATGACGTCAATGTGAGCATGTTAGCATGCCAATTATTAAAGTCTAATATTTGTTTCTATAATCATCAAACAGCCTGCCAGTGGCGTTTACTGTAATATCTGTGCTGTCACATTGATCGTGTTCAGAAATACCACGAGTCACCAGACTGTATTTGCACTGTACGTGTGCACTGTGCTTGTATTTGACGGCATCTGTGTAAAACGGTATACAGTCCACCATCCCCCACTTCAAATGAATGAACAGAGGCTCAAATTACAGCAGCACAGAGGGAAAACAGACTCACCTGAATCCCGTCTGTCTGCACACAAAACTGTTTGAAATACTTGTTTGTGTCTGTGGAGGAGGGGGTGGGGGTGGGGGGGGGTTACACAGGGCTGAAAGCATGAAAAATGAAGTCAGGATAACATTAATCAAAGAATGAATTGGACTTAATTAAATTGCCTGCACATGCTACTTTATTGTATTTGTCAGTTTCCATCTTGTCATACTGCTATTTCCATCTCAGAGGCTCCAGTGATGTCGACAGTTGAAAGTCTGGTAAAATATATTCCACCCACATATCAACAGTGTACAGCATCAGACTGATGTAGGTCAGTGGGTAGGACTGATTAGTAGATTAGTCTTTTCAGGGAGGGAGGGGGGGGGTTACATTTCAATATGTATGCTGGTGGATGATGGTGATTATAAAGAAAAGAAAATGTAGCCTAGGCCTGGACTTGTTAAGACGCTGCAGGTGTGTAAGTACATGTACCTGTTGGTGCTGACACGCCTGTCTTACATCATCTTACCTGAGACAAGGTGGTAGCTTCGGTTGTGACCCGTGCGCATGCGCACCTCCTCCTCCGTTCATCAGTAGGATATTATAAGGGCAGCCCGGAGAGCGGAGCGTGGTTCAGTCTACAGTATCTGGACCGGACCGAGGCGTGCAGGAAGCACATTTGCAAGGCGGAGGCGATGGAGGACAAAGAGAAAAAGAAGAAGGATAAAAACTCCTCCAAGAGCGATAGAGTCACTCTGAAAAAAGAAATTGGGCTTTTGAGTGCTTGCGCTATTATCATCGGTGAGTGTGTGGCAGATTTTGTCTTGAATATTGTCATCTTAAAGAGAGTCGAGTTGGTGAGTTCGGCACAAGCAGAAGTTATCGGGGGGAACGTGTGAGCGGCGGCTGGTGGAGGGACTGTCGTGTCGTGGCGGCTTCACAGTTGGATCTTTGTTGGTAAAGTTACAGTATGATGGCACACAATAGGAGTCCGCTACAGGGGTGGTGGGGGGGGCCGATATGGTGCAAGGACGCTGTAAGGACACGAGTTAATCACAACTTTCAAAACCGGTTTAACTTTCTGACATTGGCACAAAACCGCAAAACTCCGCGCGGAAAGAGTCGCTTTTACGCACGGATGGTCCACCTCTGATGCCCGGGTCCAGTCTGGGGTTTATGTGGAAACTGTTGCATCAGTCTGGATGATCTGAATAAGGACATGCATACGTGGCTGGATCTTCTCATGCTGAACTTGAAAGGCATGCAGACAAAGCACAGCCTCCATGTGGTCCTGTGGACAGCTGAGCACACACACACACACCGTAGCGCTGCCAGAGTTGGCTGTTCAGTGTCCCCGAGTGGGTAAAGCGAGACATCCGTCTTACTATATTCTACTCACATACTAATAATATAAAGAAGGACTCTTCTGCAGGAGAGGACAGTTACAGTTAAAAAGTGCGGGCACGGAGAGTGACTGTCTGTTTGAATACAGGAAGCTGCGTAACAGCAAGCTGTTTCCTGCCAATTATGATGTACTGAGTTAAGTGTCACAGTATGTAGGAGCGGAAACAAGCTCATCCGCAGCAGTAAACTCAACAGGTTGTGCAGTATGTGCCATTAGGATCTGGCAGTAATGCAGAGGGTTCCCCAAGCGGCAGCTGCCAGCTGATAACCAGCCCCTGACTGCACTCCTATCCAGCCTCTGTATTTGTGGAGGCAGGGGGAGGACGCGGCTATTAACTTCACATGACATGAATGTTGTCATGAGGTTATTTTTGCGTGAGACATTGTGTTCTTCTCCTTTTAGAGCAAAGCAGCTCTGCTTTTAGGACTAAACTCAGCAGTGAGCCCCTTTCATTTGCTTTGCTTAATCAAGTCTTAGAATATATGTGTGTGTGTGTGTGTGTGTGTGTGTGTGTGTGTGCAGTTTATAGTAATATTTTAATATGAACCAAGAGCATGTGGGATGAACTGACTGGACTGAGTGTACAGAAATCAGGAAGACTGGATGGATGAGTGAGAGAGCAGATAAACAGATTGCCTTGCATCCTGACATTCCCCACAAATTGCTTTTAACTCTGAAGTTAATGGAAGATAATGTTGAAATATGAGCCGTGAGTGGTCATAGACGGGGCAGCAGAGTCTTAAGACAGACTTTAACTGGCTGTGTTTGGTGCCAGCTACATGCCATGAAAGTGCCCGTGATCCGAGGTGGACAATAATACATAAAAATCCATTTAGATACAAGACTCAGAATATTGTAAGTTTATCAAAATAGCCAAGAAAATATAACAACCACATTATTAATCTTAAAAGGAGAAAAGTCAACAGGCTGCCTGCTTGACTGTGCTGATCGATTCTGTTCAATGATTTTTTTTCCTAAATGTCTAATTATGATAAGCAGTTTATCAGGCTACTAATCTGGCACCAAAGTACACATTTCTTTTGTGAACTACAGCATTCTAAGCATGCAAGCTTACCCTAACCTCTCCTCTTGTTTCCCCTCTTACTCTCCCCTTCGCTCTCATTACTCTCATTGCAGCATCTCTTTGCTCACTAGTAGCTAAATGTCGTAAAACTATTTTCTAGCATGCATTTCCAAATGATACAATAGGCTTCCTCATTGTTCAAACAAACTGATTTGCTTGGTAACAATAAAACGTAAGGCGGCTCCAGCTAAACAGACCTTTACAGGTGCCGTATGGACATCCAACACAGCCGTTAACATATTCTCGTGGCATTTTTAAGTTGTTAAATCACAATTGTGAAACGCTTTTTCTATTTTTGTTTTGATTAGTTTTGATAGCTTGCTGGATATTTAGCCCGGACACACTGTCCAGTTGCAAATGTGTCAGTTTACGTGTGAGTCACAGAGACAGTTCTGTTCATTTTGATAGAAAATACACAACCATTTTTATCAAGCCACATATTGTCCTGCCAGTGCAAACACACAGCGCTGCCATGACTTCCAAAAGTCCCAAGTGTAGACGAACTCTCCAAATGATAAGGCCCTGCACCACAAGCAGAGACCCGTCCAAGTAAAATGGAGGGTGGAACAAACCCGGGAGAAGTTGAGGAAGTTGAGAACAGAGATGTGGAACTGTGGTTAATTACCTCTTGTGTCCGCAGCTCACAGATCCTCAATTTCTATGTATTTATGCTGTTAAAATATAAAAATCAAATGGTAAAGGATTTCACTGAGCAAACAGAAACAACCCTGCCGGAACAACTAATGCCAACAGAGGCAGTTTTGTGATGGTGGGGGGGGGGGGGGGGAACTGACAAACAGACCTCTGGCATTAGATGGAAAGTGGAACCTGAAGCACAATCTGTGACATTGGAAGTAGGCTACTGAGGAAATGGCAACAGTGTGGCAAAGCAATGTTATCATTTTATCAGCTTATCTTTGGAACCAAGGTCATGTGTATGCAGTGCCTTGATGGAAACTCTTACAGTCCCAGTCAAACACTCATACTGTGGCCTGACCATTAACTCATTTGTTTTTGTCCATGTGGTAAGCAGTAGCTGTACAAATCCTTTGCTAAACCCTTAAGGTGCGCTCAGGGCTCTGATTGTGCTTTACAATGTATCAGAGATTCAAGGTTTAGGCGCTCGGTTGAATTTAATGGGAAATGGGAGCTCAAATCACTCAGGTTCACACCGTCCACTTGCCAAGTCTTTCCTGTGAAGCACAGATGGAGTGAAGCCTGTGCAGCTAGTGCACACATACAGCATGAGTCATGCTACTACTCACCAGTTGCAGCCCACTCGTATATCCAGTGTCCCACTCTAGTAAGGTGGGCTACTGGAGCTCTCAGCACACAGGATGCTGCTGCTGCTGCTGCTGCTGCTGCACTGTGTCCTACACAGTAAACCAAAGGTAAACATGACAAACAATCTATAATTCAGTGGAATTCAAAGTATTAGTGAATATGATGTATGTTAATCTCTGTTCCAACATCACCAGCAGCTACTGGCAGATTGTTTCCCCTCAGGGAAAAGTCAGTTATCACCAGTCCCTGCTGGTGAACTCAGTTCTGATGACTTCAGATCCACATATCTAAAGAAAGACGGCGCACCTGCTGCCATTAAAAATGATCACACATGCTATTGGATTGAAATAAGTGGTTTTGTCTCAGTTCTCACAGGCGGGGGGGGGTCGTCTTACTCTTCTCCACGATTGAGATAAAATGGTGATCAATCTGAGCAGTAATTTTGAGAATGCTTCTCAGCTAGCGTGCAGGGAGGCTGAGAGGGTCAGTAGTACTCCACTTCACGCTCTCCGCTAGCCGTGATGCCAAACTTTATGACATAACAAACACAACATAGGCATTATGTAACGGCTCTGCATCTCACCGCGGCCTCCACAATCAAATGTGACAGTGATAAATGCTCTGTTCGGACCTCCCAGCTCCCCCTGCATCATTAGGGAGCATTCAGCGCCGCTCTAACGGGGGAGCTGCGACGGCGTGCCTCACTGGGTTTTTACAGCTAAAATGTTTACAGTGGACAGAGACTGCTTTTGTCCCAAACTTCTCCAAAGAGGAGAAAAACATGGACGACAGTGCAAAACATGCTTTGCTTGGACAGCTGCTGTTTGGTTACTTTCTTATGGGTGTTAGTTTTTGTTTTGTCGTTTTTTTCGTAGCAGTGATGACGTACAAGTGCCAGGCTGGATTTGAACTCGTGACACTGTGGCTTTTTAGTATGTGCCTGATCCAACTGAGCCACCAGGGAACCTCTGTTTGTCTCTGTTTGGGGGACAGCTGAGAATGGACCCCAATGAGCCGAGTTTCCACTACACCAAACTGGATTAACCGGTTATTTTCCTTTCTATTAAATATAGTGTAGCTTCTATTCCACCTGATGAGAAATGAAGCTGCAGGAGTCTGTCTCTCTCACTCTTCCTCTTATAAATGTACTAAAGTCCGGTCAAAAGAAAAGTTTTTTTGTTTTTTTTTCTTGCTAGTTTTTGAATTTTTATCTTTTGATCCTGTTGATCTCTCTGAAAATCAACTACATTTGCATAAATACATATTTCTTTGTCCGTCCCTCCACAATCTGAGCAGCCCACAACGTTACATTTATTTAATAATGTAATGTAATGCTGATGTTTGCTGTCATGTCTGTCAAAACATTTCTACATCCAGTTATCCAAGAACAGCTTTTCCTTTACTAATGTGTGTCTAAGGTTTTGATATTACCACTGCGTCCACTGTCTTTCCACTCCGTCAACAAAAATGTTGCAGGTTTGCAGTGTTGTAGGTTTAATGCCTATTCTGTTTCTGTATTTATTATCTGTTACTGTAGATTTGAGACTTGACCAAATGTGTGAATATACAATGTAATGGTTCAAAAAGTAAAACACATCTTTGGAGACTGTACAAGTCATTAAATGAAATTTCCGTCACTTGGCACAAATCCCTTAAGATTTAATTTAAATGGTCGAGAGATTTTAATAAGCCTCTTGGGATTTCTTGGCTGGTGTGTTTTTTTTTTTTTTATTTTGTTTTCACCCTTTTGAGTTCGTAGGTGCCTCAAAACCCTGTACATGGATATGTGAGTGAGATAAAAACAAGTGAGTTAAAACCAGAAAAAGATTCTAAATGTTAGCAATGGGTGAAGAGATCAATGTGATTTAAAATTCAAATGTAATAGCTTTGTGTGTAAAAGCAGAAAGACCTGGCAGACATTAACGCTCTCTGAGTACAAGTTTTACTCGTGGAAGTAACCTGCCTGTTGGGGTCTCTCCTCAGGGAACATCATCGGCTCTGGGATATTCATTTCACCTAAAGGAGTGTTGGAGCATGCAGGCTCTGTGGGGCTGTCACTCATCGTCTGGGTTTGTGGGGGGGGCATCTGTACCCTTGGGTCCATGTGCTACGCCGAACTGGGTGTCACCATCCCAAAGTCTGGAGGAGACTATTCATATGTGACGGAAATCTTTGGCGGGCTAGTGGGGTAAGTGTTTTTGTCCAGTTACACTCACTTGGTGTGGATTATATTCCAACAGTCCAGGGTCTGTACATAAGGGGGTTGGTTTAGTGGGACTGCCTGTCTGGAACCAATCAGCTCTGACGGTCTTGTGACTTACACGTGGTCACGTGACACGTCAGCTGATCACAGAGCGGCACTGTAAGTCTGAGAAGGTCAAACGTGCCCTGCACTGTGCATGCCTGTGGGGGCACTAGTTTAGTCCTGTGTGGCTTTGTTTAGCTCCATCATTTGCAAGTGTAATGGAAACACTGGTGCCACATTAAAAGAACCACGAGAAATTAGAATACATTAGGTACATGTTCAACAAGATTCAAGATTAAAAAAGCCAAAGCCTAACAATAATGCAGCAAAAAACAATGTTTTGTATTAGCTGTGGATTTATCGAGAATTCTAAATAACTAACTCTAAATAAAAGGCTGCACTGTGACAAAAATCTCAAATAGTCAAAGGTCAGTGTCTTTCAAAGTAAGATGAGCCATTTGGTGCTTTTCATTATGCTCATGTCTCCTCTATTCCCTCACTACAGTCGCTTCCTTGTATCTTCATCCTCCCAGCGAGGATGAGATGTGTGTTCACCTGTGTTTCCTCACTTAAAATTCCTCCAGAAGCCTCCTCCTCTCCTTACTTCTCCTCTCCTGTAGGTATATTCAAGGGATTGGAAGATCCTCCATGATTTCAGAGGGGCAACGATTTCTGGGTCACAGGAGGAGAGAGGAGGCAAGGAAGCATTAGTTAGCACAACGAAAAGCTGCATTCTGGTTTGAGCAACAAGCTCCACCTGTTATATATACATATATACCATCTCCTCCTCGTTCCTGAGCACCATCTTCTTATAACTGATGCCTTTTAGCAAGTCAAGCCCAGTCAGGATGGACCTGAAGGAGAGAGTCGGTTCCCTGTCCAAATAACAGTCAACGCCACAACTTGTAGCAGCAACTTCTCCATATAAATCTTGAGTCAAAAAGAATGGCACGAATGGACGGCTGTTTACTGTCACATACCAAACCCTGTGTGTTTCTGTGTCTCCGTCCTGTAGCTTCCTGTTGTTATGGAGCGCCGTCCTCATCATGTATCCAACCACGCTGGCTGTCATCGCACTCACCTTCTCCAATTACGTCTTACAGCCGGCCTTCCAGAACTGCCTGCCTCCGTTTATCGCCACCAGACTCCTCGCCACCATCTGTGTCTGTGAGTCACTAACAGTCCAAAGCCCCCTGAAAGTCCTTTTTTATACTCATGATTCATGAGTTCTTTTGTTTCGTCTATATTTGGTGCTCTCCTAGGGCGTATCTGAATTGTGCTTCCCAGAGATCATCTGTCAACTAATGCATTTAAAAGTATAAAGTCTCATTTTCTGTTAAGTTTCTGCAGGTGGTGCTTTTTTTTTTCTTTCTCTCCATTCACTACTGCTGCTAATGTGAACCACATGGTTTTGATCACAAACTCATGAAGTCCTGTGCAGGGGAGGATCTTTCCAGGGGAAAAGCTACTTGATGCTCTTTATGACATATATAGTCAGATGCTGCAGAGTAACTCTTCAGGTCAGGATAGCAGACCTTTCTTAGGATTCCTTCCCTGTCATCTTGTGCCTCATCAACATGGCTCACTAAGCTTGATGCAAAATTACATGTTAAATTCTTCACACACAAGCCGGTTGACTGCTGGAAAAGCTGACCAGGGTTGTCAGGTTGACTTAAAGTTTGACTGTTGGTAGTCTTTTAAAAAGCTGATTATACACCTTTTCCTATTTGTGTATTGGCACTGGCACTGGTTTACATTCCTGCTTGCTGCTGCTCTGGCCTCTGCCTCAGTTATTGCAACGTCCTGGCTCTGGGTGTCATACTTCACATCTTATGTTGCTCTTAGACATTCAGGTCATCTGACTATATGACCCAGAGTGACTCCCTGTGAGGAAAACATCACAGCAGACCTCCTTCCTAGAACAACATTACAAGCAGCTGATCTAAGCTTCGAGGTTAAGAGGTCAGAGCACACTCAAAATCAATTGAGCATTGAATGATGGCAGGTCATAAATGGGTCCTGCAAAAACAAATGAGAGCAAGAAAAAGCAGGCGTGGTCTAAAAGAATCTGTCCATCCAGCAGGACAAACCTGAGCACCGAGTGACTGACGTGTTGCAAGTGAGCGGCTAACGGGAGGGGAGAGGCTGCGTAAATGTAAAGAGCCACTAAACTACAAAGAATAAGACTCTGCAAACCAAATCCAGCTACTTTCATCTCATGGCTTGGAGATATTTTGACACTGAGATAGTTCAGTGTGCTGATGGCTGTCATTGTCATTTGATAATTCCTTGTGAAATGTTGTGCTCTATTTCCAGCCTATAATCTGATCAGTCCTTTCCTTGAAGAGTACAGCAGACTGTATTTAAATAGCCAGTGGCAAAAGCAGACTGTGCATGTATCTGGTCGACGAGCCAGCCAGTTTGGTCTTGTCTGAACTGGATAAAGAAATGGGAGGGGGGGGGGGTACACTGGAGAGGGATGGGTATCTGTGTATGAGTGTGTGCATGTGTCAGGCTGGAGTTAGCATTGGTGCTTGCTGGTGGACCTCCACTATTTTTGGCAACAGAATGCTACAACTGCTGCCTAGTTAGGCCAGGGGCCCTGTCTGTGTGTGTGTGTGTGTGTGTGTGTGTGTGTGTGTGTGTGTGATGTACTTTTGAGTGTGGTACAAGTTTGTGTGTGTGTGAGTGAGCACGTGTGTGTGTCAGTATCAGTGTCAGACTGTATAATGGTGCCAGCCTTTGTGGACGCCGCTAATGAGAGGGTGTGTCCACACCATTGTGCATTGTTTCCCAGTGGTTACCGTGACGCTCCTGTCACGGAGCACCATGGAAACAGGAAATGGGCAGGACACCTTGCACATCAATGATGGGGGATCCCATTGGCCATCTGACATTGTGGTTGGCTGTTTGATGTTCCTATTGGCTGCTCGGTACCGTCCCCATCCTCCCCTCTGCTCCACAGCATCACGCCTCAGACCTACAGTCACAGTGAGATTGTAGTCATCCATCTGTGGTCAGCAGTTCTATAAGCTTCAGGCCTTGTGTCTGAAACTTGATTAGTAACTTGTGAGCGGGGAAAGTGTCGGGTTCCAACACATTGTGAAGATAATCCTCTGCACCAAGGATGTCAGAGTTATGGTGAAAAGACTGTGCTGTTGTAAATGATAAACTTTTAGCTAGGTCTGCGTGCCATCATAATAAAAGTGGGGATGATTGTTATCACCACCTACAGCCTTTACTGAGAGAAGAGAATGGATTTTAGCTCAAACGTCACCCATTCGTTTAGACAACTCTGTATACTCACTCTGCAGTGGTTTTCATCATGAATGCACTTCTAGACAAGTTCGGGACTATAAATCAAAAATAATACGTTGACCCATGGAAGCGAAAACTTGTCAAGTCGCTCATAATCTGCCCAAAGGAAACTGGCAAAACTAGAGATCAGTATTATGTCACTTCAGGAAAGAAAAAGTTGGAGTGTCTTGGCTGCCAGGGATGAATTGTAACCATTTCCAGCACTTGCTGGACGATGTTTTCCGACACATAGTCGCAGTGAGATTAAGTGGATTAAATGTTGTTCTGCTCTGTCTTCTGGGGGTAAGGCTGACTCACAGGATAAAGAGATCACATAACGGTTTGATATCGTCAGCATTTTTGTTCTATCATTAAAAATACAACAATAGCAAAAATCAAAGGCTGCCGGTCGGCATTAAAAAAAAGAAATAAAAATAATTTCCCACAAATAACGCTGCATAATCGTCTGTTAAAGATTAAATATAATAAAACTTAAATGAACTGCGTCAACAATCCTGCCAGCAAAAACAAATAATTCATTTTGTCGTGGCCTCTTTTATAAACGTGTCTACACACATGTGAGGTACAAAAAAGGAAAAAAGCCTGTTCCTCTGACACAGGAATGCTGGATGTAGTTTTCTGCTGCTCCAACAAGCCGACGCTCTGGTTTGAGTTATTGCCTGAGAGGAAAAGTGCAAGAAAAACACAAATGAGCTCACCAATCAAAAGACTCTAAGTATACGTTTGTTCTTGAGCTTCAGGATCTTCTCATCTGTTTTTATTCTTAAAGATGGTTAAATAGAAATAAGAGTTTAAAATTTGACGCATTAGTTGAAAAGAGTCCATTAAACCTGTACAATCAGGTGCTGTCCGTCTGTCTGTGACAGTCTGTCTGTGTTGCTGCCAAGTCTCTTTTTAAAAGTAGAGTTTAAGTCTGAATGAGAGTTAAATAATAGAAAAAATGAACAGCGATGGCTGTTTTCCCTTTTAGCTGCTCCTCCACTTCATCACTGACTGTCACTGAGTTGTCAGCATGTCTCTGCATTTGTGAAAACTGGTCAGGTCACTCATGATCTGCCCAAAGGGGAGATCAACTTCTTCTGACGAGGTACTGAAGCACTGTGGGTGCCAGAGATAAATCGTAACCGTCCTCCAGCGCTTGGTGGGCAATGTTTTCTGAAACAATCAGTGAGATTAACTGGATTAAATGTTGTTCTGCACTGCCGAGTCTTACTGAGGCCCCTCTTATGTCAACTGAACTTTTCTTGGCGAAGGGAATGCGAGTAAGCCTAGATATGTGCCCCCTCCTTCCCTGCAGAGTGTACTGCATGAAAGTCACAAGGCTCAGGTGTGTGTGTGTGTGTGTGTGTGTGTGTGTGTGTAAACCAGACGGGTCCAGTCGTGGGCTGGTTCTAAGAATAGGAGCCCTGGACAGCCCACAGCAGCACAGTCATGCATCTAGTACACCCATTTCAGGAGATTTACTCTGTAACACGTCTTTATTTTGTCAAATATTGGTCACTTTTACTAGATAGACCAATCCACAATAAGTAAATTTTACAGCAGTGAGCGATAGAATACAATAGAAACTCTTATTTCTTAGATGTAAAAGGTTGTAACAGGTGTCAGTGACCCGAGCATCATTAATTCTAATAGTTTTACTGAGGGGGAAAAAAACAGCAGCTTCTGTTGTTCATTCCAGCGCAGCCGGGTGCCAATTTTAGTCGCCACTTGTGTGTGTGACACATTAGTGTGGTGGTGCGGCAGTGGCAGAAAGAGGAAACAGTAGAAGTCTAAGAAATGGTGCCATTATTCAAATAGACGACCATTTCTATTTCATGTTAATGGAAAAAATGCTCACAAAAAACATAATTAATTAATACAGACATCATGCGCAAATCACATTTTAGTGTGAGTGATTTCAATTTAACATTGGCTGTCTCAGACCTCCACAGACTCCCTCACCATGTTGGACTTATTGGATGCTGCACAAAACTCCTTTAGAGTTTGATTGAGGGATCGTGATCAGTCAGCAGACTAACAGACTTTTCCCATCTGCAGAGCAGTTGTAGCTGATTGAGTGAGGCTGACAAACGGGATAAAGAGATCATCACACACATCGGTTCGATCCCTTCGGCGCCTTTGTTCCATCATGAAAACAACAACATTCATATGTGATGAATTGGGTTAATGCTTCTATCCAGAGCCGCTAACAGATGCTAAAGTCACCGCTGCAAATCACTAACAATCACTTACTGAAGATTAAATATAATAAAACTTGCACCACGCTAACAAGAAACCTGCAGGCAAAAATAAAGAGTGTCACTTTTGTAGTGTCCTCTTATAGACATGTCTACACACAGTCCTGTGAGAGGTACAGCAAAGGAACAAAGCCTGTTCCTCTGACACAGGAATGCTGGATGTCATTTTCTGCTGCTCCAGCAAGCCGACAGTTTCAGTTCACGCTTGAGAAGAAAAACTGCACAAAACTACAACTGAGCACAGCAATCAAAGAAACTGTCAGTCTGACCAAGTTTGTTCATCGTCTTCAGCACATTCTCACTTATTTTTACTCTTTAGGATAGTTTGTTTTTTAAAAGAAGAGAATTATTTCCTTATTTTTCCCCTAAATATCCACGAGAGAAATTATTACTATAAAGACACATCTTTGCTAATCTTCACCATTTAACACGTACAATCAGCTGATGTCCGTCTGTCTGTCTGTCTGTGTTGCTGCCGTCTTGGCAAAGTCCCTTTTTTTAAATTTAAGAGTTTAAGTGTGAATGGGAGTTAAATAAAGAAGTGAACAGTGAAGGCTGGGTGCAGCCTCCCTTTAATCTACTCCTCCACTACATCACTGACTGCACGTTGTTAGTTGTCAGCATGTCTCTGCATCTACCTCACCCTGACTAAATCCTGTAGATTTACTGTAGTCTGAAGGGGGGGGTGTAATTGCCAGTTCAGTGACTCCAGAGACCAGATCCTGGACCAGGAGGAGGCGTTCCTGAGGTTAAAGCCCCCTGATAAATCTGCACGAAGTTGGGATCAGAATCTATTAAGAGTAAAAGCAGTAATTAGTTTAGTATTCCAGTGGCGAAGCAGCTTTCAATAGAAGCTGTGACGGCAGGACACAGATTTACCTGCGCTGTCACATTCAAAGCCCACTGGCACCTCCTTCCTGTCAGGGTTAACACAGAGGGAAGTAGGGAGGGGGGGTTCACACAGGAACACAGGAACGGAAATGCATGTAACACCCCGAGGCTAAGTGACTATAAAACACTGCAGTGTTGTAGGGGAGAGAAAGCTGTGCCCGGTGCCACCAAAACCTCCTGCCAAAAATTCACACGTGTGTGTATGTGTGTGTGTGCCCGAGCCAGCGGAAGCAGTTTGTTCAGATTTCTGTGGTGGGAGGGGAGCCTTGCCCTGGTGATGGATGACATGGTCGATAACACCCCCTGGCCTGTATATGCTCACACACACACACACACACACACACACCACCCACATATATATATATATATCTACCGCTGTGCCACTTATGATGCAAGACGTGCATTTTGTATGTAAAACTGAGGAGGAGTGAGTGAGTGGTCAGAGAAATGTAGAGATTAAATAAACTAAAGAGGAAGGAAACGAGACAGGATGTAGAAAATGAGACGAGGAGGGACAAGTTTAGCCCATCTCACTCACACACACACACACACACACACACACCCTGTGGCCTTTTGAAGAGCCTCGCTGTTCTAAGTGAAGCACGAGCATCGCTCTCAGCTGTACAAATTATACAAAGGCCATCACTTTTAAGCACATTCAGATAAATCCTGATGATATGATGCATCATTGAGGGGACAGGAACGGGTGTCGTGAATGAAGAGCTGATACGAGATGAAAGACTGGTTTTAAAAAAAGTGCATGTGTGACGTTAAATTGTGGCTGTGTGTGTACATGTTTGGCATATTTACTTTTAATCACTTTTAAGGTGTCTGTCTATAGAAATGTTCAGATTTCCTTGTGTTGAATTTGGTAAGCCATGCATTTGGTTAATGTTGCACAGCCCTCTGTATAATATACTGAATTAAAACCCACTGAGCTGACGGGAAGATTCTCTCTCCTATTCTCTGTATTTCAGGGTTTCAGGGGTGATGATAATTAAATTATGATAATTAATTGCCACATGTATAATATGGCTCTTGAAGTGTGTAGTAGTCTTTTTGTTTATGTAACAGTATTTCATTTATTGTTTAGCCATGTTGAAGACCCTTAATCTAACATGACACCAGTATGTAAAATTACAGTCAATACATTTATGCAACGATTCATGCATTATACAGCACACCGCTGCTGCTGTCATCATTTCAAAAGCCAACCCAGCGAGGTTGTTGTCTTGTCTTCAGGGCCAATGATGCTGTGCGCATTCTGTATTTACATAATAATCTAACTGACTGAATTTCACTTATTTAAGATAAGATTCACATTTGTGATCTAATGTGTGCAGGAGTACAACTATACAAATGTCTTCAAAATGTTTTTCCTGCCTTTCCTTCCCTGTGCCGGTAGCACATCTAACACTTCCTACTGGGTTTACCTCCCACTTGTGAGCCTGCACTTGAGTTTGAGGGCGACTGGAGAGCCACTTGCACTTGCTCAGAGTGGCTCACTTGGAGTTGGGCCAGCCCTTGTTATGGTGCAACTCGCAAACATGCAAAGCTGAGGGTCAGTGTAAAGGTCGATGATGTGGGGAGCAGACACACACACACACACACACACACACACACACAGACTCTCTATTATGCATGTAGGAAATGGGAAGTAGGAAGTGTCCAGTTCCATAGACTTCTGCCTGTTTTTGTCAGGAAAGATGTTCTCATTTATTTCTTTGTGCTGACATGAGGGGAATGTGGAATCAGTGAGCCAATGTACAGTACAGACTACAGTACAGGTTTAAAAAAAACCTCTTCTAGTGCTGAAACCGATGTTGGTGAGTAAAAAAAATCCTTTCTAAAAATGACCCTGTCGTGAAATACTCCAAAAGTGATCAAAAGAAAACGCAAACAAAATTTCTTTCTAAATTCTGGCAGTGTGTCATACACAGTCTACAGTATTACAGAATGATTAGAGCCAAAGGAAACAAACAAAAAAGATGCTGTTTTGTTTTCAGCTGGCATCCACTGTTGGCTCTGTGATTCAAAGTTGATTTCTGCAGGAGCAAGCAGGCGGGCAGAGCTGTGGCCATGTGCTCTAATTAGAGCAACTGGTACCATCCACAGAGAGTTATTGACCCCAACCCATCAGCCAGCTCATCTGGTAGCCATTGAACTTCAAACTAACTCCAACTTGATGCTGTATGTAAAACATGCATCCAGCTGCTGAATCCCTGCGCTGATTTTCCCCCTGGCTGTTCACACTGTATCTCATTAACGTGTCTTTATTTCTTCTGATCTTACTGGAGATCATTAATTAATAAAACGGGGCTGTGAAAACCCCGTCTTTTATCAGCCAAAGCCTGTCAGAAACGTAGTGCTTTTAAATGAAGTGTATCTCACTGTATGTGTGTCTGTGTGTTCCTGCAGTGTTCCTGACCTGGGTGAACTGCTCCAGTGTGCGCTGGGCGACGAGGATCCAGGATGTTTTCACTGTAGGAAAACTCCTCGCTCTGGCACTCATCATAGTGGTAGGACTCGTCCAGATCTTTAGAGGTAAACACACACACACACATATTTAGGTGAGATGAAGCCCTCAACTGTTCCCAATAAACAGTAGCACATTGATTATTTGATCACTGATACAAATGAAAGACACAAAAATCTACAATTATCAAACTGTAATCATTTTAAACACTAAGCAAAATATTATAATATAAAGATAACTTGAGATAACATTTAGATTGGAATGTGCCAAAAAAAGACAAGCCAAGACAAGAAGAGGGATGGAGGGATCATCTCATCTGTACATACTGTATTCACAGATCAGATTTTGTTTTCAAAATGATTAAAATGTCGATAAACCTTTAAACACTTCCATGTGGAACTGTGAACCGACGGCATTTTGGTTCCTGTTTGTTCCTAACGAGGTCTAAAGTTGCTGCTGCCAGGCTGTACGGTCACAGCAGATTGATAATGCGTTGACACTGCTGACCCCTGGTGCACATAACTAGACATAACATTACAAGTTCTTCAGGTAGAAACTATCGCAACAAATGAGATGGAGAAGAAGAAAAAGTACCACATTTAGTTCTTTGGACACCGTAGAGATTGATTTGACCTGTTAAAAACCATTAAACTGGTAAAATGTTCCATTTGATAAGAGAGTGAAGCCATTAAACTGTGGATTTTATAGTTGATATTAAATACTGCAGGCACTTAATAGACTGTGAAATTTGCCAGAGTACACGCTGAAGAAGGTCGTCTTGCACAAAATGTCCATGTGGCGACAATAAAAGTGTAATCGGAGTGCCGTCCTAGGCAGGGACGCTGGAAACTGCTTGTGAAACATGACGTCATTGTATAGAGTCAGACAGCAAACATGAGCACTGGTGTAGTGTATGTAGGAGCATACACAGGCAGGAGCACTGGACTAATGCACTGAAGGGAGAGGAAGAGGAAGAGGAGGGGGGAGAGGAAGGAGGCAGCACCTGGATGTGACTTATTATGGGGTTATCTCCCCCCCCCCCCCCGGGAGAGCACAGTGTGTTTCAACATTATTAGATACTCTGCCAACCTGTGTATTTTTAGGACAAGCTCTAGTTACCAGATATATTTCAGAATCTGGAGCTAAATCACACATCCTGTTGTACTACTGGCCTACATACGTGTACAGCAGCAGTAATAACAGTTACCGTATGTCCTCCGGGTCTGTCTGACAGGGTGACCTGATCCTGATATGGTTTGATTACTTCAGCAGGACACTTGAAACGACTCTAAACTTTATAGTCTAACACATATTGATATTTTACAAATGAAAAACAAAGTCAAACCTCTTTCCCACCTGAAGTACTATTGTGTAAAGCATATATGTCCCAGTAAAAAGGAAGAAAGTCATTATAAGTTTAAAGTTTTTTGTTTCTTTTGGTTCTGCAGCCCCCTCAGCATCCCTACTTCCTGCGTCCATGCTTCTAGTCTTCCTTTTTTACTGAATAGACTAGGCCCTCCTCTCGCCCTCTGCAGGTCACTATGACGCCCTGCGGCCCAGCGCGGCCTTTGAGTTCAGCCAGGACCCGTCAGTGGGACAGATAGCGCTGGCCTTCCTTCAGGCCTCCTTCGCCTACAGCGGCTGGAATTTCCTCAACTATGTTACAGAGGAGGTCGTGGAGCCCCGAAAGTACGGCACGCACATGCACATACTATTGACACCGATATAGAGATGTGCAATAGTAACACTTGCACCAGTACTGTACTATAAAACCTACAGAAATTCAATGTTTGTAACACTGGAATACCAACTTTTTAATTGTCACCATCAATGTTATCATTATTTCCATTAGGAACCTGCCCCGTGCCATCTACATTTCCATCCCACTGGTGACCCTCGTCTACACTATGACCAACATTGCCTACTTCTCCTCCATGACCCCTGAGGAGCTGCTGGCCTCCAACGCTGTGGCAGTGGTGAGCAGCTCTCCGGCTCCATGAACGGATGCTTCATAAAGGAGCTTACAGCAGTTAATATAATGTTTAACAAGAGAGTCAGTGGTCTGGAGGCATGTGTGACTGAGACTCTACGTCAGCTCTGAGAAACTGATCCATTAATACATTACTGTTAGAGACTGAATCAATCAATCAATCAATAAGTCAAGACTCTGATCCATCAGATGTTGTGTTGTTCCAGACATTCGGGGAAAAGCTGCTGGGGATATTTTCCTGGGTGATGCCGATCTCTGTAGCACTGTCCACCTTTGGAGGAATCAACGGATATCTATTCACCTCCTCCAGGTAGAACACACACACACACACACACACACACACACACACACACACTGACCTGCTGTACACTGCATGTCAAACCTTCATTTTCATGTCCTTCTATGTCTTGATATTGTCCTCCAAAATAAAAACAATCCTATCAAGAGACTCCTAAAGCGTCCTAACAAGTGTCTGTCTATCTGTAGACTGTGTTTCTCTGGAGCCAGAGAGGGTCACCTGCCCTATCTGCTGGCCATGATCCACCTAAAGAACTGCACTCCAATCCCCGCCTTGCTCGTCTGTGTGAGTACTGCACTCAGTTTAGCATCAGGGGGACACACAGCACAAGTAGCTGCGATGCCCAGAGATTATTTTCAAACATTAACATGGTACTAAACTGGCATTTCTCCCACAGTGCTTTGCCACTATAGTCATCCTGTGCATCGGAGAGACACACAACCTGATCAACTATGTGTCCTTTATCAACTATCTGTCCTATGGTGTCACTATTGCCGGCCTCCTCTACCTCCGCAAGAAGAGACCCAACCTGGGCAGACCCATCAAGGTAGGACAGCACAGATCCACTGCAACGACAACATGTAGAGGAGAACTTTGGTATTTTTAAAGCAGGGCCCAATTTTTACATATTTTAGGTATGAAATAACTGGTAGGCACAAACATTTTTGGAATTTGTCCAGCAGATCGCTGCAACCAGCAGCGTAGGGGCTAAAGTGGCTGTAATGTGATCCTTCACGATCATGAAAGTACGGCCACTAAAAGTGCTTGTTTTTAAAGTGAAATTGTTATCTGATGTCTGACAACATTACAGCCAGGATCCCAGCAGAGATACACCTGTAAGATCCTTTTTGTTTACCCAGAAAACAACAGCCGTATCGCTCTCTGCAAAGCCACCAGACTCCATTGACAAAACCACACATTTTACCTTGCAGAAATGGGAGCTGCCTTATTATTTAATGGCTCTGTTGAACACACACCAGACTGTAATTTAACCATCAAATTATAGCATTCTGCAGTTTGCTTTAAATCAACAGAGTCTTCACAAGAGTGTTACGTAATTAGGAAGTGTTAAAAATACAGGCTACACGTATTCTCAAGAGAACGATCATGATGAATGCAAGGTGGCAATCACTTTCCAGTAGCAAAAAAAAATAACTGAAACAAATCATGTCTGTCTGTCCTGATGCAGGTAAACTTGTTGATCCCCATCACCTACTTGATATTCTGGGCTGTGCTGCTGGGCTTCAGTCTGTACTCAGAGCCGGTGGTTTGTGGCCTGGGAATGGTCATCATGCTGACTGGAGTCCCCGTGTACTTTGTGGGTGTTCAGTGGAAGGACAAACCTAAATGGGTCTACAGGCTCGTTGGTGTGTACCACTGCACTGTGCATATTCAAATAACATTTAAAGAATACTCCGATATGTTGGCAGTTAGTCTGTGTGAGTAAAGCTCCTCCTGTCGTCTCTTGTGTTGCAGAAAAAGTCACATACGTGGGCCAGAAGTTGTGTTACGTAGTGTTTCCTCAGGAAGACCCTTCAGAGACTGAACCCCTCACTGCCTCCAAAGCCACTGACTGAGCGGTGCATTCAGCCAGGAATTCCCTTTTTACATCAACGCCTGTTCTTCCAGCTTTTCCTTTACAGTTTAAACCACATTGTTTGGTCAGTTTGTGAATCATCAAGAGATGATTTTGTCCACGTTCTCGCACAGGTGCAGCCTGAAAGGGGCTGCGGTGAAGCGCCAGTATAAAAGAAGCAGACTGTTCTACTTAGAGCCTTAGCATGTGAAGCCCTAAAGGTGCAGAGTGTGTTTTTATCCGTTGGTTTGGTAGTACTGCCCGTCCATTCTCATCACCAGTATGCCACGTTTTGTCTTCCATGCAAATCTATATCTCATCCTCTCCTCTCCACTCCGCTCACTCAAGGAACCTCCATCTGTCTCCTTCGGCTTCACTGCAAAGATCTTCTTCTTGTAGGACTTTAACTAAATCCTTGAGCTAATGTGCCTTATGAGGTGTGTGTTGCTGTATAGTGTTTTGGTTTGTGCGGGTATTTTGACTGTGTAATAACTTTTATGAGGTAAATATGCAAACGGTTTCTGCACTTAGCAATACTTCTATTACTGCTGCTCCCTTCAGCTCCATTTCACTAATCTCTCACATGACGTTTACTGTTTGTCAACCAGTTGTTCAGTCTTTATCTCTGCTGGGCCACAGTATCCGACCCCCGTCACTACTTTCTGTCCAGAGATACTGTAGGTGCCTTTATATTGTTATTATTAGATATTATCTACACAACACTCATCTTTCCCGCAATAGTTACACCACAGGAGAGACATGAGGATGACGGGAAGTTTGTGGCTGTCAGCTGGACACCAGGCTGGAATAAGCTGCATCATTACAACACTAGTTGACAGGCTGCGCTTCAGGTCTTTAATGTTCACCTGTCTCCTTTTTTGGTCTCCAAGTCGAGCGCCTCAAACCTGTGTTGAACTTGTTGCTTTGGAAATGTTCTCACCTCTGGGAATGCCACTGTGAACTCTTACAAGGTGCTTGAACTGCCAAGACAGTTATTAGATTTCAGACTTCTCACCGGATGTTGTGATACAGTACTTACCATTAACGTGTTGTTGGATAACACTAACAGAATCCACACTGATCTATGGGTGGCTGGCATTTGATGTTTACTTGTGCATGGGCCTTTATCCCACTCCCCCAAAGACACGTCACCACTACAATTACTCCTGGTCCGCTGATGTTTTATGGAGCAACTGCCTCACTATGACACTATTGACATAGCTAAATTGATTATAGCCCCATTGACATACAACAGGCTTTTTTTTTTGATCCTGATGAGTCAAGATGTTGACTTATGACCAACTGAAATACTACATTTGCCCCAAATTTGGCCAAATTGATTTCCTTATTGAAGCTGTGGTACTATTACCTGAACACAGTATGCTTATTTACTGTGGCCCAGGGGATATTGGTGTTTACGTGCATTTGGGTAATTATTCCCACTTGTCTATCTTCTGTTTTATGTTGTACGTACAACAGAAAACACATGACGGTTTGGGCCAGTGGCCTTTTTTAACATGATGTAAACCAGCAGGTTGGAACTTGGACTCAACATTTGGTCCTTTTCCAGGCCAGCAGATGTTGGGAATTCCTTCCCCCCCTGCATCAAATCCACAAAAAGAGACTCGCACATAAGACAGCGTGCATGTCTGTCTGTCTGTCTGTCTGTCTGTCTGTCTGTCCAGGCGCTGTTCACTCAGCTGAGATCTGTAAATACTGTGTAAAGGAAAAAAACTGCTACAAATGCGCCAGGGACTCCTACGAAGACCACATTCCTCAGACATGTTGTGATACATTTACATACTGTACAATTGATGGGTGTACTTATGTGTTTTGTAAAAGAGTGCAAAGTTGTACAATAACATTGTAATTGCTTATTAAATATAGCAACTTCTAATATATAGCATTTTTTTTTGATAATTGAAAATCTGTGCTGTAATGTTTCCTCAGTAGCATCCTGTGGCTTTTATCTAGCACTGTCATCAGGTCAAAAGTTAGTAATGTTAAATTTACTGTGTAAAGATTTTGAATACATGTAGTGAATAAATGGCTCGCCTAGTGTTATGGTGATAGTAGTACTGGCAGTAGTATTATTTTGATGCAAAAAGACAGTGTAAGATATATTTTGACCATTAAGATATCCAGTAAATGATAAAGATGTTTATTAATTGCAGGCACAGAAAAACAGTGACTACTGAGCAGAAAGCTGGACGGGGATTTGATCAGCAAACCCCACAGCGTCATGGCGGCATTTCTCTTCCGGCACAAAATGTACAAACATAGTTCTCAAAATGAGAAACGCCTTTATACAAACAGCATATGTTGACTTCAGCGTTTGACGTAGAAGAAGCTCTTCAAAAACCAAACAGCGAGTAGAGGGGATGCCATTATCAGACAATCTGGTTCAGTAGTACCTTTACTTTCCAATGGCCTTGACCCGGTATATTTACCTGTGTGCTAACATACAGCTGTTAACTGCAGCATTTGGGAAAGGGTTTGATAATGTACATTAGAGTGAATGACTGCAACGGGGGGAAAAACAGTTTCGAGGATGTTCATGTGGCTTCTGCACAGAACAGAAAGCCTTGATCTCAGCTGACGGATGATAAAGCATCACCTCAACCACGTCAGCAGTCGACGTGACACAATATCCCTTTACGTAGCAAGAATTCAAATTAACACATTACCTCGCTATTCTCTCTGATTTGTTAGCTGCAGTCTTTTTTCTTTTATTTAAATAACCCAGGTAAATGCACTGGACTAAGGTAGGTGAAAAACATTTTCTTTTCCGTGACGCCCCTGCAATAATAATCCCAGAGATTCCTGTCGCAGTAGTGCACTATAACTCCAGAGCAGTCCAATCACACGTCACAAAGCTGTGCCCAGACACATGTAATCTCTTCAAACATGTAAACCACAACTGTTATCCGTGACCATGATCTTAACAGAAAGGAAAAATATTAAGGCATTTTCAACATAATTCTGGACATCACAAAGCAAAGACGTACATTCTGCACATGTGTGACGCTTTTTTTTTGTTTTTTTTTTAAACGGCAGCTAAACTATTTCACTTAAAGTCAAATGAGGACAACTTTGAACTTAAATAACGAGGTACAAGGAAAAAAGGGCACAAAATATGTACAATTAGGAGTGAGTAATTGATTTGTATTTGTCCATATCTAAAAGAAAGGAAAGGGGATCAGAAGAGATCAGGAAGGACTTACTTGTGAGGGTGTATGGAGACATCTCTAATGGCACATAACACGTAGCAGCCGTTCATGACAAAACCTCTGTAAGAAGGAAGCACATGAGGGTAGCATGGCACATTCAGTTCACTTAAAGACGAAAAGAGAAACCTGACAGTGCAGCTGAAAGTCACTCCTCGCACCCTCCCTGCCTCCACTGGTAATCTGACTTTTCTGTTCAGTAGCAATGTGCTGCGGTACAACAGGCGCAAAGTCAAGGAAAATGAAAGTGATACATTCTTTAGAAGTCCAGCAGTGATTAGTAAAAAGTCGCCGCTGTCACACCTCAGAGAGACGAGCTTTACAAAAAACATCACAGGCGCAGGCGACCAGGTTCAATCGAGGTCAACGTTTGTCAAGGCAGAGAGAGAAAAATAGAAAGTACAGGTCTCCACTACAGACTGAAAAATAGAGTTTTTGTCTTCACATCCTGTCTTAGAAAATTCCACAGCACAGATATGAATTTCCAGTAGAAGAAACCAGCAGTTCAGACGTCTGCAGCGACCAGGTGTGCAGCAGGGCTACCGCCTGGATGAAGAGGACTCCACAAACAGCCAGCGCTCTGAGCTGAAGCCTCTCTTCCATTTCCTGGACATTCGCATACAATCTTGACACAGACACAGTCAAGTTCATTCAAGTGAGGGAAGGCTTCCTTTAGAGGACAGTTTGGGTTTGATTTGAGGAGGATGAGGGGCTGAGAAGAATTTTTCCATGGACTCACTAACTCAGCTTCCATCCAGGGTTTTTAAAACTGATCATATATCAAGGAGGTAAAAATGGTGAGCTGAAAAATCTATTTGATACCTCAAGAAAATGTTCTACATGTTTCTGAGAAGGGGTCACTGAAGAAGAACAGCACTAGAACAGCAGCCACCGACCAGCACCTTCACACAGAGCCAGCTGTTTCACCCATTTCCAGTCTTTGTGCTAAGCTAAGCTAAGCTTGGATTTAAAATTAAGGCTGATGATATTTTATATTTTTTGTGTGTCACTGCTATTAACAAGTATTGTCTGTGTAGCCTGATATTTTATTCCTCTGAGCTCCGTTGTTGTCCAGTAACACCAGGGAGCCACACCGCTGCACTGGGTGTCATGTTACCTCGTTATCAACATGGATGCTGTCCTTTATTTTGAATTAACGTGAACACTCCCACAAATAGAGCCGAAACAACTGATCGACTCACCGATGATTCGATTGACAGAAAAATAATCAGCAACTATTTCCTTTCTCGTTGCAAATTGAATATCTTTGGTTTTAGGACCATTGATCGTCACCGTGACATTTTATAGACCGAACAAATAATTGATCGATCAAGAAAATAACTGTCAGATTAATCTATAATGAAAATAATCATCAGTTAGCTGCTAATACGCACCGGTGCACCAAATGTGTATTTCAACTCCTGCTGAGTAACTTTTCCTTAAAAACTTGAGTGCCCGGTTGTTAATGAAGTACATGCACAGGTTGAGACGTACTGACAGACGGACAAACACACCGTCGCTTTTGGCCTTTTCGTACGATTTGCAACAACAAAAATATAAAATATCACCAGCTTCATCCTTAAATATAAATATAACATCCTCTCATATAATATGGTGGGGATAAGACAGAGTAGAGGATCATTGCTCGGATAAATTCGGATGTGATCACTCAAGAGGCTTTTATGGTTCACAGTGTATAGCGGTGCATAATGGCTCTGGGTAACTACACAAAGGCTGCTTTGGCGTTGTAAGAACATGTTGCCAATATTGTATTGGTACCGGTGGCCAGATTGGAGTTTCCAGACAGTCTCATGATGAGTTTATGTCCAGACAGGTTTAACAGGGGCGTCTGTTGGCATTTAATTGTGGCTAAGCTACTTTGATAAAGGGATTTACTGCAGAACACAGACCATAAGCACTACCAACGCTGGTTTCATTCATCCTGGGAAAAGACTGCACATGTGTAATTATGTGCATATGCATCCTAAATATTGAAAGCACGTGAGCTAATTATTTCAGTGTACCTCCCCCCTGTGGTGGGCTAAGGTGTGGGTCTCACCTCTGACTCTGGTAGGGACACTTCAAGGACACTTTAGCAGGACAGATATTGCTGACACCAGTTCTCAGCAGAGAGAGGGGGCAGAAAGGATCTTCCTAAACTCTTCAGCACGGCGTTGTCTCCCTCCCTGCGTCTCCCCCCTCATCACTGAAGGCCCTGCTGAACCTGCAGAGTCTGCTCTTGCCCTCCCTCCTCCTCTCATCTCTGCTTCTCATTTCCCTGCTTGGCCCTCCCACGGTAAAGTGGCTGTCGCCGTCCTCTGCTTTCACAGAAGACGACGAGGGCTCCGAGAGTGAAGTCACCTCCAGCCCCTGGGAGTGAGGGTGGGTCGTGGGTGTGTGGGAGCTGCTGGGAAACACGGGGGGTGAGATGGGTGATAAGGGCCCCAAGGGGGAGTAACGTCTCAAGGAAACACCCTTCAGGTTGACAGCAAGCTCCAGAACCAGTTTTCGAGATGGCCGAGGATGGCATGGGGGTACGGGGGCTTCCTGTGGAGTGGAAGGGGGCCCACTGTGGGCTGAAGAGTCACTCTGAACAGGAGTGGGGGGCTCAGACTGTGGAGCCGTGCTGCTTTCCCTGCTGACGGGTGACAGTTCGTCCTCCGCTGCACTGTCCCCTGACTGAAAGGAGAGAGGCGACGCAGGGCTCTCTGGCGTGCAGGGCTGCAGCTCCATGGGGGCGGAGCAGCAGGGGCCGGACACGCCCACTCCATCGACCTCACCCCTGTGCTCAGCTCCAGACCTGCTCCTCGCCTGGGACCCCTGCACACCCACAGTTCGGTAGCTATGGAGCCCCAGTGTGACCTGTGTGGATCCAGGGGGGTCGAGCAGGGGGGCGTGGCCTCTGCTTCGCCCCCCACCGTGGAACAGGCGACTCCACAGATGGCCGAGACGCCGACGAGAGGAGGAGGAGGAGGAGGAGGTGCGCCGCGTCGAGTGACGTCTGATCTGTCTGCGCATCGCCAGCCGCAGATTCTGTAACACGGAGGCCTGGTGGGGGGGTCAGACAGACAGGAGCACACCTCCATTAGAGGTGTTATTTCTATATTTTAGGCTATAAAGAGCATTTCCTCGTCATAACAGGGATCCAGTTTGCCACATCTCACACATTTGTACAAATACATTCAATACACATACATACAAGTATGCCTGCTTAATGTCTTGCTGAGAGTTGGGTGGCATGAACGATACTGCTTTTGTGTCTGTCTGTGTAATTTGTAAGTGGAACAAGCAGTCGCTTGGCTTAGTTTAGCATAAAAACTGGACCTGCCAGCACCTCAAAAGCTCAGTGATAACTAATTATTAAGTCCTGTGTGTTTAATCCATCCAGAAACTGGCAAATGCCCTCCTGTCTGGATTAACTCTTGACGAGCACATTTCCCAAAATATAAGACTACTCCTTTGAGAACATAACAAAAATTAGGCAACTAAAGGTAAAAATTAAATACATTTTATGTGCAATAAGTTACAATAGCTTCAATGCACCCACAGAAATTCAAATAGAAAAAGAGATATTCTCTTCTTCTGGACTGGACTAGTTGGTCACATCTGCTTGCTCAAACAAGCCTCAGAAAAATGGGGCCCTGAGTCCATAACTGCAAGTGAGTGCGCTACCTGGGTGGGGTTGTACACTGGGAAATCCTCCACCGGGGGGATGAGACCCTGGGCGATTAGCTGACCGTATGAGGGAGGGGCCTCTCTCTGAACAAACTCAGCCTCCATGCGAGTCATCTGAGTCTCAAAAGCTCTGGAGGCAGCAGGATCAAAGGAAAGACAAAGAATTGAAGTGATGAAGACAGAAAGTTTAAGGTGATGAGGAAAAGAAACAAACTGTCTGGTACACTCATCAGAGTTTGTAGCATCAGGAGCAGTAAGAGATGCTGACAGAACTTTGAATAAATCACCATAGCAACACATTTTATCTCAGACACTGAGCTTTAAATAAATCACGGGGGCAAAGGAAGACCAGAACATGTAAAACTAGTGTAAGAAGGGGGCCAGTAATTAACAGCCCGAGGTGTTGTGCACCCACCTGTACTCTCTGCTCCTGAGCGAGTGGAGTTTGAGGGCACAGCCGAGGGCGATGACCAGCAGGAGACTGCAGACCAGACTGCCGATCAGAGCAGCCGTGATCACTTTCCTGGGCACCGCTGCCAGGCAGTCCCTCTCATCGCTCCCGTCCAAGCAGTCCTCCTGGCCGTCGCACCTCCACGTCTCGAAGATGCACAGGTTAGTCCCACAGTGGAAGTTTCCAGGTTGGCAGTCATAGCAGTTCTTCTCATCAGACCCATCCGGGCACCTCTTCTGGTTGTTACAGCGCTCGGAGGCTGGGTAGCACACGCCAGTACCACCCTCGCAGGGGAACTCCCCGTCGGGGCACGTCGGGCAGGCCTCCTCGTCGCGGCCTGACGGGCAGTGCCAGTAGCCGTCGCAGCGTTGGCGTTCAGAGTAGCAGCCCTGATCACTGCCGCAGGGACGCTCGCCGGGAAAACAGTAACCTTTGACCTAAGAGGGCGGAGGAGAAACATTTCACTGTGTAGACACCAAAGAAACAACTTGTTCTGTGCACCAACAGAACAGCTCCTCTCTCTTTCAACCACACTAATGAGAAAAGTGTTGATTCCTTGACACAGATAGAAAAGGTGAAAAGAAACTGAAACAAGTTGTGAGACACGTGGAGATGAATGAAAGATGTTTAAATCTGGAGACACAAGAACAGGTGTTCTGAAATCCCGCTGCCCTGCTCCCCGTTTGCTGTACCTGGTATGTGGCGTTGAAGCCGTGTCCAGGGCTGTGAGGCTGGGCCATGTACAAAACACTCATCTGTCCCCGACTCGACTCCAGCAGCGCCGGCCGCCTGTTGTTATGATACGACAGCACCTGTAAGAGGTGCTCTGCCCGCTGCAGCAGGCCATCGTAGACATGCAGTGAGTCTCGGGGCCCCAGCTGCAGGTCCAGCTGCAGCACGATGGGCTTCGGGTCCTGGGTGTCCAGCAACCAGGAACACCTCAGCTCCGCCGCAGCGCTCCTGTTTGCCCGGAAGAAATCTGGGGAAGCAAAGGAGCCGTAGAAGTTCCCCAAACGCTTGCCGCAGGTGGTGTCGGGGCAACCCAGCTCGTCTGTGCCATCAGGACAGTCACGGGCTCCGTTGCAGCGCAGCGTGGCGGGCAGGCAGCGGGTGGACTGGGCCTGGGTGCACGGGAGGGAGCCGAGGGGGCAGAGGCCAGGCTGGGGCTCTGTAGGAGGGGGGGAGCAGCTGCGTTCGTCGGTGGCATCGCCGCATTCGTCCTGGCCGTTGCACTTCCAGGAGCGAGGAAGGCACTTCCCGTTCCCGCAGAGGAATTCATCTGACTGACAGCTGCTCTGACCCAGGTGACCTACAGAGGAGACACACAGCCATAACAGTCTCTATCCCAGGCAAACATAAACATACAGCTGATCCTAATTCATTTATCCAGTATTTACTGTGGACTATAAAAACAAGCAGCTTAAGCAGAGCCAAGATATTTCTATCTAATAAAAAATCCCTTTAATGAGACACTAAATCATCATTTAGTTAGTGTAATAAATGACTTTGTGCAGATAAGAACATAAGAACCTCTTCTTTGCTGATAACTTCATTATCTATATTTCTGATCATTTATATTTTGCACATTCTAAAATGACAAATCTAAAACCACTCAGGTTGAGCCCGGACATAAGAAAACATCAGCATCCTGCCTCGTCCAGCTCACCTCTGATATAGGAGAGGCGGAAGCCCTGGGCTTGCCCGGTGCTGTTGGCCTGAGAGTGGAAAAAGAGCCAAACACGCCCCCTGGTGGAGATGAAGGGCGCGGGCAGCGTGGAGCCACACAGCCTGGATTCCCCGCTCCACGTGGGAGTCAGCAGCAGCCAGTCGCCCAAACAACTTCCTGACTCCGCCACGTCGAAGTTACGGAAACTAGGGCAGAACATTGATCAGTTCAGGGTCCGACTCGGCAGAGACGGCCTGGCGTGTACTGTGTGTGTGAGGGGCTCCTGCTACCTGATGGTGATGACCTCTCCCTGACCCCCCTGGATGTGCCAGCTGCAGTTGATTCCAGTGGGGTAGTTTAAAGGCCAGGAGGGGCTGTAGATCACACCTCTCCGCTCTGTATGGACTTCCACACGCTCACTGCAGCCTGCTGGGTGACAGAGCGACAGAGGGGGGTGGGAACAAACACCGCGGTGAGGCTGGACAACAAGGAACACTGACACTTGACAGAGATTCTTGCATCAATACGTCAAGGGGATGTCGCCATATTGCTGCGACACACAACATTTTATCCAGACCTTTGGTAGAAACTTCGAAACAACGTCTGGACCCAACAGGCCCCCGACCTGGGTGCCTTTCAGAGGAGCTCTGTGCTGATCACATGGGGGCTGAAGCAGCAGCAGCAGCAGCAGCAGCAGTCACACTGGCAGCCCAGGCAACAGCGTCGCCTGCTGCCATCGCACCATTGCTCCAGGGAACAACACGCAGTGTGAGGTGGCCAAGAGGAGCACCAGGAATAAGACACAGGGCTCAGTGTTCGGAGCAGCCAGAGAATCCTGCTGTTTGGTGATGGAGTGTGGAGAGTCGATCACAGAGCTGTGTGAAAACAGGACGGCTTGATGCCAGAGGAGAGCGAGCTATTCGTGTGTTAAAGTGGGACATTACTGTGACATCGCTGGGAAGGATTTTATCCTCTTTCTCATGTTGAGAACATTATATAGCTTCTAAGTTCAATGTTTAATCATCTCATTACCGTTTAGTGCCACAGTAGGAATGAAGCTCCAACCAGAAGGAGCCGTCTGCCGGGGCTCTTAATTAACCAGAACCACAGAGACAGAGCATTAGCTGAACGGGCCGACGGTGATTATCCAACATGGTCACACAGCAGAGAGTCTGCTCACTTCTGCTGAGTGTGTGCGTTTGTTTCAGGCCTTCTTGACGAATCAGTAAAGTCAGCATAGTGAAAGAAGAAGGGCGAGGGAGGGGGGAATCGTTTAGAGCCCCGTGATGGATATCGACTACCTGGACATGGGTGGCTTAGTGCACACACACACACACACACACAGAGAGAGAGTGTGATTTCTACTGTAGTTTCCTCTGCCGTCAAACTGACAGACAGAATAACCTGATGGAGTAAATGTTCAGTATGTTCTGCTCACTTTTAGTTACATCTAAAAACGAGCGATGCACTTTACTGCTGACCAGTTTCACAAGTGATGATGACAGACCGCAGGACGGTCAGTGGGGGAAGAAGTACTCAGATCTTTTACTGAAGTAATGGGCTCATTCATCGGACTGCATGCAAGAGTAACAATGCAGTGATGTAAATTATATAAGACATGATCAGATTGCAAATACTGATGCATCTCTGCAGAAGAAGCATTTTGCAGTTTCTGCTGCTGTTTTTTTCCAAGGCGCCACAATGTTAATGTTCAACAGTGCGTTATGTTTTATAAGGTCGTAAAGTTTTTTGGTAAAAGTAGAAAAATCGTATCAGACAGCAGAACAGAGGGATCAGGGTTTGATTTTAGATTTCATTTTGCTGTGTTGCAGCTTTAAACCCTTCAGTGTTATACCCCTGCTGTGTTCATAGACTGAATATAACATCCTGGAGCTCTGAATCTAAAAAAAAAGATACTGAAACAGAGAAACCGGCCTCACTGAAAAACACATTAGGGCCTCTTCTTCCTCAACTATACAGATAGTGTGTGTGTGTGTGTGTGTGTGTGTGTGACTTTGATCTTCCCAGTGCTCTGTGTGTGTGAAAAGGTGTCAGGTCAACAAGTACTGACACGAGTTTATGATAGTGTGTGTTTAATGGTGTGTGTGTGTGTGTGTGTGGGGGGGGGGCAACTTGTTCTCAGGGTCTCTTCCCACACACACACACACACACACACACACACACACACACACACACACACACACACACACACACACACACACACACACACACACACACACACACACACACACAGATCTTAAAGCAGCCGGTCGGTTTGGCAGCCTCGTCCTTTATTTCCATGCCAATAAAGTGCAGGATATGATAATAGAAAGGGAGAGAGGAGGGGTGAGGGAGGGGGAGGAGAGAGACAGAGAGATAGAGATAGAGAGGAGGGGTGGGGGTGGGGGGTGGGGGGGGTCTGCTGGCTGCAGAGAGGCAGTGATGTAATGCTGATTGCAGCATCACATTTGTGAAAGAGCATCCATGTTTCCACACTAGCCCCGATCATTCAGCCACCACAGATCGATACCTGCGGAATGAGAGCCTCACCTTCTCACTCCGTGGGATCACAACAATGACAACCCTCCACCCACAGTGTCACTTTACCCCCCCAACACACACACACACACACACACACACACACACACACACACACACACACACAGGGACGTCCGTGAACAGCAGGTTGAATGGGAGCCCTCAGTGATGTGAGCAGCTTTGTAAACTACAGCCTCCAATCATGGCACACAGGTAAACAACCACAGACAGGCAGACAGACAGGCAGGCAGGCAGACAGACAGACAGACAGACAGACTGTTCGTTTAATTCTCTTCATCATCTGGATGTTTTTCTGCAGAGGGACTGGCAGCACAGACACACAGAGCATGTGCACAGATCTCCATCTGGACATCACAGCTGTGTAGGTTGCATTGTTGTTCCTCACCTGCACAGAGCAGCGCGGAGCGGAGCCACAGCAGCCCGAGCAGCAGCTCCGTCAGCCCCATCGGTCCTGCGGGGACTTCGGCTTTCATCTCGGGCACGGTTCGTTCGACATCTGCGTCCTCCGGCGAGGCTCCCGCGTCTGTTTTCAGCACGGACACACCGACAGGTCCCCGCTGTGGAAAAGCATAGTGTCCTTAACAGCGAGCGAACACGCCACAGTCAAGCTATCTACGGCAAACCAAGCGATTTCCGGTCAATGTCTTCAAAATAAAAGCCTGAGTTACTAAAGCCCAAACAATGAAAACTAATCATGGATGTACACAAAAAGAAACATCAGCTATATACTAATAAACTCTAAACCATCTACACCATAGTAATGTACGGCTAGAAGCTGGGTGGCACTCTATTTAATCAGCTCTGTGGAAAAAAGGATTGACTTTTTCTGTTTTTTTACATCAGTAAAGTAAAGTGTAGTAAAATTAAAGGTGAAAAACTTAACAAGAGACTGAAATAAAACAATGTCTTAGTAAGGTCTAACCGGCAGATATGGACCATTCAAACACTGTATTCAACTGTATAGTTTTAAAGGTGGAATATGCTTTGGTCTTTCTATCTTTAGATTATAAACCAAAGATGCATCGTGAGGTGGTGATGTAGAATGAGATGATTTTTAACTGACTGAAGAGGTTTTATTTTGAAGAGACCCCCACCTAACTTCCGCTGTAACTGCGGTCCGCTTCATGTTCTGCTTGCCGCAGCTAATGAGACAAAGTGGTCCACATAATTCTGTGTGTGTAGGGGTCCTCCTCTGCTGCTGCTCCCCGCTGAAGGAGACTAGCATCGGGGCAGAAGCTGCAGAGGAACCGGTGACACCGTCTGCGTGCTGAAACGAAGAGAACATCCATGATGTTGTGCCCCCGGTCCCTCCATTGTAGTGTGACGGATTCTGGGCTCTGTAGGCCGCCTCGCTGCTGCCCCCCTGCGGCCTGATGGTCGGACTGCACAGGTCTCTGAGAATGTGAACATTCAGTAGTTTGACATGAGATGTCTGCATTTTCACTGAGGGCGCGAGGCCTGTTTAGAGAGGAGATAAGGGACATGAGTGTTTCAGCCCTGGTTAAAAGATCTAAGGACAAACAGTCAGGTCCAGACAGGAGCTGGTGCACCAGAGGGCCGAGGGGCAGGAAAAGGCACCGCTGGGATTCGAACCCAGGATCTCCTGTTTACTAGACAGGCGCTTTAACCAACTAAGCCACGGCGCCGGTGATGATTTGGGCTGAATTAGAGCTTTATCAATGAGCCGGTTTATGATGACTTCATATCTGCTGCAGTGATGCTAAAGGTCAACAGTAGTCTAGTGGGAGAGAAAGAAGGAAAGAATCAGGTTTAAATACGGCCTGGATGCTGGTGGAGGTGATTTAGGGAACATAAATGCTCATGGCTGCACTAGATGTTCCTATAATATACATCTGTGGTGCTGGTGTGATCATATATTATGTAAGAAGACCTCAGCAGAACAGCTCCTGTTCCATGGATTGTGATATATAGTGATCTTTTTACTTTGTTGAGTCAATTTAATTCACTTAACGAATTTTGTTTTTTAATCTAAATTGATTAAATTGTCATTTTGAAGGGTTAATTTAATAAAAGTGTTAATATAGTGTGATAATTAAAATGTTTAATGTACTATTAATTTGATATGTATTGATCTAATTTAATCCAGTCTAGTTCCTGTTCTTCAGAGGACACTTTAGGGGGACTCCTAAAGGTAAAATAAGTCTTTTAGATGTGGTCCCACGTCTCAAGAGTGACCTCCTCGTTTGTTTCTTGTCATTTCTGAGCTGATATCTTCCAGTCTCACGATCTTACAAATAACTATTGATTAATGATTAACGTTGTAACCGACAGCTGATCGGCGTACCTGAGCACCTAAACCAAGCTACTTGCATGTCTCATTGAAATCACTCCAGACAGGTGAAAAAGTATCGGACTGAACACCTGAATACAACACAAGCCTGGTGTGTGTGTGTGTGTGTGTGGTCTCTGTCCTTTTACTCAGATCAGTGAGGATGAGGAGGTGAGGTGATCTCACTGACTGATGACAGAAGGAGACAGATTTAAAATGAGCATCAAGGCCTTTTAGTCAGCTGGTGTTTGCGGTCAACAGCACTGACCGTATCTGTGGATTAGATGGAGTCACTGACACGATGTTTCTGGAAAGATTTCACATCATCAGTCTGCTTAGATTAAACCTCCTGAGCTGTTTCTATTCATCGTTTTATGATTATTAATCAGAAAGAAGACAAGTCACTACACACAGAGCATGATATTTCAACAATTTATTCAACAACTTCGTAGACATTTCCTTAAGAAGTTTGCTGCTTTATTTGATGTTTGAATAAGTGCGGGAACCAAAGCTTTTTACATGCACATGGTCTCAGCACAGATACAGGCTATATGTTTGTCATTTCACTTGTCTTTTTTTAAAAATCACACAGCAGCTGATGAAGCTTACCAACAACCAGTTCAATGGTATACACAAAAACCAATTTTTCTGTTTGAATTAAAATATAACGCAAGGAAAAAGAACAAGTAAAAACCTACAAAGAAAATAAAGCTGTAAAAATCAGAAACAAATCCTATGAACGGCGCCGAGTGGATGAATCCGTGAATAAATGAGTCCACGGATCTGCACGTCACATTGCTCAGCTGCTTTGTCTGTGTTTGCACATTGGTTAGTTTTTAAATTAATTCTTGTAAATACTATGAAAACAAAATGCAAGTCACACACTCAGCAAACAAGAAACATTCCTTCCTTTGATTGATCTGGAGTTCCCATTAGCGGAGGGGAATGGGCCTTAAGGAGGGGTGACGGAGGAATGGAGGGGTGCGGGCTTCACCTTGAACACCAGATCATAGTCCTACATGACATTCACAGGGGCAACCATGTTTTTATACATCTTAAATACTTAATATGACTTCTACCTGAACGCTGCTGTTTAAAGTGTCTGAATCTGTTTCAGGTGCAGTGGAATTAGTCTTTGGCTGCCCCCTGCGTGAGTTCCTCAGACAAAGATCAAAACCATCCCAGCACACAAGTCAACAGCATTAATCAACAACTGCAGGTGCCACGATTCAACGAGTCTATTTGGTCTGTGTCTGAGGGACTACCGAGCCTTTTCAGTCCCACCTACCTCCTTGTTTACTCTGCAACTCATACATTTTCTCCCCATTTTCTCCCTTGGGTCATGTGTGCGTGTGTGTGTGAGAGTATGAGACTACTGGTGGGCACACTGCACCCCCGGGCCATGGTGGCCGCCCTCTTCGTCTGAGCTGTCGTTGTAGGCCTCTCTGCGGCCTCCCGACGTCGAGCTCTGGCTGACGTCATAATCCTGCAGGTCCACCTCCTCTGTGTCTCCGGTGATGATGGGCGGCTCCGACCGTGAGGGCAGCATGTCCTCCAGCTCCTGCACGTGGGACACATTTGACATAACGCAGCATTAACGGGCAGCCTCGTTGTGTTTGCAAACCACAGAGGGAGTGTAGCCGTTACTGTGGAAGAATAATAACTCCATTCAGAGTGCAACATCCATGGGGAGAATAAGGTGTTACTAAGTCAATAAGTAACCCATTTATGGCCAGAACAGCTCTAATCCATGAATGGAATTACTGGTCCACATTTAGCTACAAATTCTTACTGGTGGAGGACCTAAGCCTTCTCATTCAAAACACTGAAAGGAAGGACAGTTTACTCGTTCTAGTTGACAATTACAAACATCTATACAGCCAATAGACGACTGTTATATGGCTTCAATTATTTTTAATCACTTGAAGTCCTGCTGAAATTAAAAACTAAATTTTACAACGTGGCATAAAAATACTTAAGGAAAAAATTTAACTATTATCAACTAATTGTTTCAGCTCAGTCCATATTTCAGTAGGTAAACAGAAAAAAAAGCTACGAAACAGGAACCACAGCAAACCGTAATTCTCCTTACCTAGAAAACTAGTTTTTCACCCAAGACGTTTGAACAAGTTAGAGAACGAGCCTCCACTGGGGAAAAGTGCACTTGCAAACATTCTAAACTAAACTAAATTTGTGTTAATGATTTCACTGCTGTTCAAGTTGCCATGTCACTCTGGAATTTATAGTTGTATCTTCACTGTACTGTGCAGAACAATACCAGAGGATGACAGACAGTTAATTATTAAGTGGAGTAACATGTCGTACCACAAGTTTCTCTGGGCTGATCCAGTTGTTGCTGGGGAACTGGACATCGAACTTCACATACAGATCTCCCTTCTCAAAAGGGTTTCGGTACTGTGGCATGCCCTCTGCTCGCACCACCCTGACGGAGGCTGGAAAAGATGCAACATGTTAGAAAACAAGTTTAATTTACATATTACTTATACTGCATTATAGCGGATTCTTCCTGCAAGTACGCCATCAGAGCCTTTACCTAATCAATATACAACATGTTTCAGGTGGATTTAAATGTGGTAGTATAAAGAGAGTTCACCTGGTTCAATGACTTTGCCGGCAGGGTACTTCACAACGATCTGTCTTCCATCTAAATGTTTCAGCATAAACTGGAAGCCGCACAGCGCCTCCACCAGCCCGATCTTGTGGTTCATAAACAGGTCATTGCCATCTCGCTTGAATGTCTGACAAAAGAGAAAGAAAAAGGAAGAGAGAGAGTTTGAAAAAGTTAATCAACCAACAGACCTTTGACTTTAAACCAACATCATGGATAATTTGTCTGTGAACTGTATCTTGATCTAGTTGATGTCTGAATGCAAGCCACAACATTTGTTTAGTTTCTCTTTGGTTACTAAATGCACCAAGAAGCAAATTAACCTGCCTGTCTATTGGTTATTCATAGCTTGACTTTCTACCTTATTTCCATCCAGGGAGTGGCATGTCAGTAACATCCATAGTACTAGCCAATACCATGCATTACTGTGGCCGGCTGCAGCAGTCTATTTTGCTTAACTCATCCATTAACATAGTCTGACATCAGTAATCGACACCTCCTGGGAGAAGAGAGCCAGGGGCACTGCTACAGCTCAGCCTGCTGTTCCAGTTTAGCCAAAAATCCCTTTGCACTGTGAGAGGAGAGCTGGCTGGTGAAGCCCTACAGAGACAGACAGAGGCAGCTAGCTGTGACAGTCGAGTCGTCATTGCTGGTTAAAAGCTTTGATCCCTCTGTTCGGTTTGTTTCATACTAATTTTACTGATTGAGCATAGAGGTGATGACACAGTAGACCACAGTATTAATGTTAACCAGTCTTTCTTCAATTCCTGCTAACAAAGAGGTGGTGTGTCTCACGTCATTATCTTACTCAAGAATCAAGGACAGCCCAACCACTCAGGAATAGCATCCCTCTCGAGTATGCCAAGTGTGCTGGTTAGCAAGGCAACAACAGACAGAACCCACACCTAACATGCTGCTAAGCTTGTAAACCACATTCATTTCAACCAATGAACATCATGTAAACATTTCGTTAGGAATTAGGTATGCCAGGTATTAGACAAGTCCATGGGCCTGTCCTCATACCAGAAATAATCTTTGATTTTAATCACACAGCTAACCTTGAAAAACCTGGTTTCAAAAGGTGAAAAAGCTTTTCACCTGTAGAGTACGTTCAAAGTCTGATTTAGTTCTATGCCCAATATGTTGAGATACTGCAGTGCATTCACCTCTAGTTTAGTGGTGCTCATTTGACTGATGTACTGATTTGTATGAGTGCAAAGTTAAAACTCAATTCCACGTCACTGATAAGAGAGGACACCTGGTCCAACAACAGCAAGCTATAATTCTTTGAATTTTTGCTTTATCTGAAATCAAGAGAATTTGGCAATTATAGGTAGATTAATACTCGTCATGGCAGGTATCCACGGAAGTAACATGTCCCAAGTTTGTACAATGATCAGCTCTGACAGTACAGCACTGTCAAGACAACCTGGTCCTCCACACTCAGACAGTCGAGAGGTGAGAAGCACCACCAGCTGGACCCGACTGCTGTGCCAAGCTGCTCCTTATACTATATTATGTGTAACCCTGTTCATCACAGCGCTAGGTTAAGCTGATTTGCAATGAAACTGGTAACACACACAGAGGAAAAACACCATGCATGACATTTCAGCCTCAAAGCACAGTACACTGCCTTATTAAAAAAGATCGCTAATGCCCAAAGTGTTCATATACAGCACTGCACTAGTCTCTAGTTGGCCAGTGCACTGCATTATAATTCCCCTTAACACTGCAGATAAATAAAGTCGAGGCTGACGACAGGGAAAGACAAAGGACAGGTCACCTGTCTGCTGTGCTGTCCTAAGCTAGCTGGCTAGTCAACATATAAGCATAATAAGTGCACACTGTAAAGACTCCTGTCCTCTAATTACTTCCCAATATGACACTTTATTCTATTATTTATTAAACTGCCTGAGCAGGACTGAGAAAAAAAAAAAAATCATACAGATGGGGCCCGAGGTCAAAGCATCAAAGCAGAGCTGAAGAACAAGAACAGCAGACAACAGCTGACGAGGGAGTTCAGAGAGTGAGGTGTGATCTCAGTGAGCTGTTTGACTTTGGCTTTTACTGTGAGGCAGCTGCTGTTGAGCTATATTCACTGATGTAAGAAAGCTTTGGTTAATAAGGGTCCTGTTGCTCTGCATTTGCACAGCTTTTGCTTTTTTCTACTTAGTTTCACACAAGGCAACTTGTTAATACAAACAGACGTGGCAACTGCAGTCCTAATGAAACTTGAGCTTGTTTTTATTTAATGAAGATGTTCATTTCTATCTGTGTAGAAGTTGTCGATAAACCTATTCTTAACTGTTTGTAGGGACTTTTGGATGTATAAAAACTCCACTCATATACAGCATATGTACATCGATCTCTGCAGCCACAAGCCTGTGTTCCATGTGACATGCACCAAAAGCCACAAATAGATGTTTCACGGCATACGCTATGTTTTGTACATATGGGGAACCTGACAAGCACAGTTTAACTAAAGCCCACAAAACAATATCATCGCCAAAGAATCTCTGTGGAAGCTGTGGCCTGGTGCGGGAAGTTGGGTTAGAACGAAGGTAGCCTTTTTATGTACAGGATTAATTAGTAAACTGACACATAGAACAATGATATTAGAGTATTTCCCCTACTCTGTGTCAATGGGAGAATAGAGGGCAGACAGAGACGACCATGGCGACAGTATTGGGGGACTGGCCCACCTACCTCATGCTCTTTTTCCTGCAGGACAAGGACTATATCCCCTGGCTCGACGCCAGGTGCCTGGTCAGCCTCCCCTCCAAAGGTAATTTTCTGGCCGTGTTTCATGCCTTTGTCCACGTGAACCTCCAGAATCTTCACCTCCTTCACGACTTTCTTGCCCTCACATTTTTTACAACGGTCTTTCTCACTGATAACTTCACCTGGAGCGGGTTAGAGAAAACCAGGTGAGGCCACAATAATATGCAGAAGAAATGCTTCACCACACTTTAGATCACTGTGTCCCGTACCTTCTCCATTGCAGTCAGTACACACAGACTGCATCTGTTGGACCATCCCTGGGGCCAGCTGTCTGATCATGATGCGCATGCCACGCCCCCTACATGTTGTACATTTTTGTACAGCGCCCGTCTTGCCTCCTTGCCTGCATACACGAGCACACACACAGATAGATTTAGTTTGGACTTAAGGAAAGTCACAACACTGTCATAGACAAGCAGACATCAATGTGGACCAGAGACGCCAGGCTGGTTACTCAACTTACCCATTACAAGTGCTACACAGTACATTCTTGCTAAGTTGTAGTTTAGTTGTTTTCCCATTGTAAAGGTCCTCCAGTGACACCCTGTAAAAAAAAAAACAGTGATTTAGATGTTAAGATGCTGTTAAGTGACACAGGACAGACATTAGCATTGACCTGCACTGAACATCAGGGACATTTTAACTGATCCAAAACACCAGAGATGATAAGAACGAACAAACTCAAGTAGAAAAGTAAGCTATGAGTGTTCATGTTGGTCTTACTTGAGTGGGTGGACCATGTCCTCTCCTCTTCTCCGACCCCCATTCCTGGAGCGACTCCCCTGGCCACCCATGAATCCAAAGAGTCCACCGCCAAAGATGTGGGAGAAGATATCGTCCATCCCTGGGCCACCCCCACCTCCTTCCCGCAAGCCTTGCTCTCCATAGCGGTCGTAAAGCTCCTTCTTTTCAGGGTTGGTCAGCACCTCATAGGCAAAACTGATTTCCTTGAACTATGTTTTGAGAGGACAACAAGATGTCATTTCAATTGACAGGACAGTGGAACTACACAACAAATTAAACACAGGGAATGCACAAAACAACAACAACTGGTAGCTTCAATTGACTTAATGATGCTACAAGGGGGCAGTATAGAAACCTCTATATGGAGGATTAAAGTGGTTAGCATAAAATGTGCAATATTCCACATTGTATTCAAAGGGGAACAGGCAGCATCCATTATCTGTTAAAGATACTCCGATCACCTTCCACAACAGATTTCATGAGTTCAAACTCAAACTGCAAAAGAAAAGTAAAACTAAAAAGTAAGTCTAGCCCACAGTCAGCGCTGAGGAAAATATAATCTGCAATCTGACGCTTCAAGACACAAGGTCATCACACTGTGGCTGATTTTATATTCATTTTGCTATTTTACAAATGTTACAGTCCACTATAACAACACAAACTGTGGTTTGGTAGATGACTCCCATCCGCCCCCATCTTTCTAGAGATTACCATACTGCACATTGACGACTTTCCCCAACAACAGGAACAAAGCTCTGGTTCCCATCACCCCCCAACTCTGTTGGCTCCCCATGTTAATTTGAATAGAAACAGAAGTATTTTACAGCCACTGTTAAACTCGCCTCTGATGACTAATTTCAGTGGAGACTAAACCAAGATGGGCCTGACGCAGTCTTACCTTGTCACCAGCATTTGGGTTCTTGTCTGGGTGGTATTCTTTCGCCAGTTTCCGGTATGCCTGGGTATTTTCAAAAGAGGGGGGCTATGTTAGCTGACATCAGTCTCATTGTAGTCGTGTGTTTGCTGGAATCACACACCTGCGTCACTCAAACACACGTGTGGTAACCGTGTGTACCGGTTTCGCAACCACACGTGCATCCCCGAGGGAACCAGATGTTAAACCGGCAAAACACGGCTGTAACTGCGTCAAGCTTTTAAATAAGCCAGCGTTAAAGTTTATGTTCAGTGACAGACAGCTGCCGAGGCGAACAGCTTCATAAAGTGAGGACAAAGTTACACACTACATGTAACTTCATTGTGCCCGTAATTACCGTGTTGTCAAAAAACGGCAGCTCAAGATGTCTGACTATTTAATCGCTAACGTTAAGGCAAACGTGCGGATGCTAATTAGCATATCTCGCTAAAGCCACAGATGGCGTTACGTTGTCGCTACAGTTTCCAAATGTGACAAGTCTTTTCCATCCTGACTAATTAAGAGCCTGGAAATAGAGTTGACTGAATACCGAACACCACAAGCGTGTCATTTTATAGTTTTGACGAGCCGAGAACACAAGGAGATGTTTAAAATATGCTAGGTGTAGTTAGCTAGCTGATGCTAAAGGAGGCTGTAGTTAACGTTAACAATCTAACCTGATGTTTGGCTTTAACACTATATCTCGTGAATTGCCTATTTATTTTTAAGTGAAAAACACATCCAGTCCCCACTGCAGTGAAGACAGTAAAAGATCTTATTGATCTTAATCTTATTGACAAAAGTAACATCAGCGTTACTGTACGGCCGAACTGACGTTCAGTTATCAAAACTCTAGTCAGCTTCTTGTGAATATTTTGTCAAATTTAGTACACAAATGTATGTCTGCCAGTTGGCTACCTGTTAGAGACGTCCAGCTGACGGGAAACACAAACTATATCGATACCTCTACCTACAACCTTCGGCGGACTTAGCTAGCTACATGACAAACACCTGAGCTAAAGCTAACGTGAGGTCAATCAGTTGATTACTAACGTCACAAGCTAATGCTAACTCAGTTAACACCACCTAGCTCTGGGTAGACTTTACCCCTCTTAATTGTCCTGTTTACGATTATAATGAGAAAAAAATCCAGACTAGCTGTAGCTAAAAACGACAACATTCACCCGGTGATATGTAATCCATCAGCGTTAAACATTACAGCCGTATCGTCGCATGAGTATCGAGGCCAGTTAGCTTGCTAGCAGGCTAGCCACACTCACAGCTAACATTAGCTAGCTGCGCGTAGCAACGCATTTCCTGATTGTAGCAATTTCAACATTTTGAAGCTCGAAACAGAAACGAAATGTAATTTCGTCGTTTGTTCAGCCTCTCTTGTGTTGTTACCTTCTTCAGCTCATTCTCAGTTGCGGATGGAGACACTCCGAGAATGTCGTATAGTTTTGTATCGACAACAGTCGCCATGGTGCCGCTGTGGATGTTGCTTCAGCCGGGAGGTGGATGGACAAAGAGAAGGAGCCGGTGGAAAATGTTTTCCTCGCCTCGTGTCTCCGCTTCCGGAAAGTTTGACGCTGTGCGTGTCCGCTGCTGCCTCCAGGCTGCGGGTGTGATGCATGAGCACCACTTTAAAAACACTACACTACACTACGGGATTATGTCCTGGTGTGTAAGGTTATATAAACAAACTGAAGATACAAATACCTGTACATATTGTTTTATTGTGTTTAGAGTGGAGTGACACCGGTGATTATGATTATCCTCATCAACATGGAGGATCTGGGATGTTGGTGATGAATGCTGAGCTGGAGTATACAAACACGATTCATATGGGTTCGGCATTGACTGTATGCAAGACAAATATTATCAAATAATAATAATATGATATATCAAATAATACAGCCGAACTAGTAATTACACTGCATCTAGATGGTTTATATTAATAAAAAGTAATGATGGTGGTTTATTTCAGATATTCAAGCTACTATTTTAGAAAATGAGGTTTTGGATTGGCAGTTCTTACAGTTTGCAAAGTAGGGTTTGTAAAATCGAGTATACCAACATCTATCGAATATTTTGCATAATACAGCCGAATTATTAATCAGACTGCATCTAGATGATACATATTGAGAATGTTAAGCATATTGGTCAGATATTCAAGCTAGTATTCGAGAAAATGTAATTTTAAATTCTTGCAGTTTCCAAAGCAGGGTTGGGTCTATCGAATATATTAAATATCTAGTACAGCTGAATTAGTAATACCACTGCATCCAGATGATCTGTGTTAAATTAGTTTAAATTAGTTAGTTTGGATAATCCAATTGAAATACATTAGTTTGAAAACCGTGATGAGTGACATGATCAGTATCATGTATGATCAGTAGATTATTCATCGATACTATTCCACAAATGCCCGTGAGACTGGGTTGTATCATTAGGTAGAGCCAAAGAGCTTCACATCACTAATAAACACATGTCCAATAATTGATATAATCTATTTACTGTCGAGCTCTAGCAGGCACGTGTGCGTCAGTGGTAGCCATGGAAACAGGATGATGGAGTCTATATCAGAGCCCCGAGGCCTTTACAACTTCCGTTTGGCACCTGGACCTGACACGAGCCGACTAAACCTCTCTGCTTGAAGCTGAACTTTTGCATAATTGATCGTCTTCAAAACTTCTGCAGGAAAATAATTTGTTGGAGAACCTGAGAGTAAAACTTCCCTGTGAAAAAGGCTTTTAATTGCCCCCCATGCAGCAGCACCAGCTCACTAACTCCTTCTGTGCTGGTAAGACATCTTTAATATCACATCTAATTTATTCATTCATCTTAAAAAAAAAAACCTTTTCAGTAAAACAAATCATTTAAACTCGTGTAAATTGTTGAATTTAAACATGGACATTTATCAGAACTGTGTAAAAAAAAACACTTTTGATGGAAACTGTAAAATGAACATGAGGCGATAATAAGTGGGTCATATTACGGATTGAAAAATGTAGAATAATGTATTAGTGATTTTAAAATATTTTATTTTACTATCAATTGTGGCATTGATTATTTCTAAACTTGTGTGGGAGAAAATATGGCGACATGCCGTTTTTCAAAAAATGCCATTTAATGCCTTTTTCGAAAAATGCCAATAAATCAGTTTTTGTTGTTCACCATGGAGACGATGGGACGTTTAGGAGCTGACGTCAGGACGTCAGGACGTGCAGGTGTACACGAACCAAACGTTTCCCCTTTTATTATGTTATATTATATTATTATTTCCTGATGTAGTGAAATGTGTTTGAGTTTGGGGGTAGAGGAGAGGAGAGGGGTTTGTCATGGAGTGTCCAGTAATATAACATATATCTCTCACAGGGACCATCCTGCTGTACATTTACTTTTGGTTCCTAAAGAACATTTAATTACTTCATTAATCTAATGTTCCTGTTCTTTTACTCAAGTGAGATTTTGAATGCTGGCAATGGAGCAGGTAATGGAGTATTTTAAATGTGTGTTATTTAGTAAGCAATATATTTGACAGCGCTGCTATGACATCTGATTATTGGGGTAATGTCTCAGTAATTTACAGGTTACTGTAAACCAAAGCAAATGTTGGAGATGGTGACATCTTGAATCACACATTCATACGAGCCTGACAAAGTGCATGAGGCACATCTCTCTCTCTGTTTGATCATTGTTTTTAGTCTCTGCTGTTGGGGATTAACAGTCCAGATATGTGCATGTACACAAACATGTCCTTTATGGGCTCCAGTAGTCCTGTCTTTAGGACATTGTGTGTGTGTTTTATACATACTACATTGGTATGGGCATTATTTTGTATTTATAGGCCTTTAAGCCTAAGAAGTTTGACTCATGTCATACTTTTTTTCTCCCCCAGGTGGCAACGATCCTCCTTACACTCCTCCTTTTGCTTCTCCTCATGCTGCTCTTCATGCTGCTCCACTCCTCCCTGATGTGCAGGACGAGGACGGAGAGCTGGATGTTGTCGGTGCAGATAAAGAGGATGGGCTTCAGTTGGATACACAGCGTCTCACAGAGATAACAGAGAGGAAGACAGTCATGGCAGGATTTGATGGGTCCAATAGCATGAGAAGAGAGGAAGACCTGACTCACAATGATGATCGAAACCCTCAATCTCCAGCTCCAGGAGGAGGAGCAGGCAGGAGGGGACCAGGCTCCTGCTCAGAGACCCAGGTGGTCTGATGACAGGGACTCAAACTAACACCATGATACTCATCAGGGATCACTAAAGCCACTTGGCAGGGCGGCTGCCCTATTTAACCCTGGTCTGTGCTTCTGGCACAGACCAGTGATTTTAAGGACAGTGAACCACCTGAACGTCCATTCACTTCACATGGCTGAGAAAGGTGAGCTCACCTCTCACCCTACTCCCCCACCTGAGCTGCTGCTGTCCACCGTGGACACAGTATGAGCTCCTGACTTTTATAGTCAGTCATATATAAGTGACTTATATAGTGGGCGGCTGTGGCTCAGTGGTAGAGTGGGTCGTCCCTCTATCAGAAGGTCGGGGGTTCGATCTCCTATGGGTCAACATGTCTAAGTGTCCTTGGGCAAGACACTGAATGATGTGTGAAGCGCTTTGAGTAGTTGAAATAACTAGAAAGGTGCTATACAAATACAGACCATTTATTAAATATAAAAACCAGAGGAATTAAAGTTTGCCACTGTGTAAACTGACTACACTGAGTGCAACACACATTTATACATATAATATCACTTTTTAGTCATTCAGAAATAAGTTTGGCTGTTTTACTAACCATTCCTTGTCTCACGTTAAACCATCTGAGCTGCTGCTGTTCACAGTGGATGAAAAAGGGAGGATTGAGTTTCTAAGAAAGAAAGTGAGCCGGTCAACTTTAACATAAATCAGGGAAGTAATTGTAAAATAATTTACTGTGAAAATCTATAATCCAAATGACTCACTCATTAATTACTAACACTTTTCAAACTTACTTTATCTTTGAAACACGTATAGACAAAAAGGTGACTTAAAATAGTCTATGACATTAAAAAAGCTCAGATAATATCTGCTATAGTGTAAAATACATGTCTAAACACAGAATATTACTTATCTTGTATTTCAAACATTATTTGGCTGTCTTATAGAAGAAGTCTATATTCTCTTGAATTAGGACCGCGGACTACACCTTTAAATATGAGCCAGAGAAAGTAATATTCTGTATGTCGTTGTGTCAAGCTGTTATCCATATAGTACTTGTTCAGTAATTTGAGGATTACTCGTCTTATTGACCCTTTTCTTTATCTGTCTCACCTCTTATCTTCCTCTACCATGTGAGCTCCTCACAGGTGTGAGCTACCTCTGCTCTTCCTATATAAAATGACTTCAAAGTTTCTTTGATCCGGAGTTTCTTTGATGACATAGAAGAAATGATTATTCCTGACATGACGAGAGGGATGACAGATGATGAGATGGAGAGCAGTGGTTACCTGTGTTTGAGTTCACTAGTAAGTACAGTTAGCAGCATTTTAAAGAGCTATAGAACTGAGCTGTACCTGTGACACTGATTCATGTAGACTGGAAGTGAAGTTTGGGAGACACTGGCAGCAGACAAAGAGAAGGATCCTCATTCATGACTGGGTTTTTTTATATCACAGGACTGGACTCTGTCTGGGCCTTTGGTCCTCCTGAGTGGATGCCAACCAAACCTCACAAAGCATCAAACATCAAACAACCAATCAGATGTGGAGAAGTTTCAGAGGGAAATACTGTTCTTTTTACTCCACTACATTGATTAACTTACATTGATTAACACCTTCTCATTCTCATCCAAACTTTAGTTAATCAATGGAGATTCAGGTTAAAATTTGAATTTGATTACCAAATAAATCATGATGACTGAATATAAGTTAGAATGAGACTTCATACTACATGGTATGCACTATAAATGCAGCTTTTTTAGGAAATCACTGAGCCTTGATAAACAAATGTCTAAAAACACACAAACACATGATGAAAAACGTTATTTTGATTGATAACATGCGATGTAATCCAACTACATGTGTTTTCAACAGGCCTACCTGACATTTCACTGTCTGCGTTCTTGTTTTCACCTTAGAAATATAGAAAATGATTTAAATCTGTTGAAAAGATATGATGCACCATAAAAACTATGGAAGAGCCACTGTTTTTGTATGTTTTGACAATATAAGGAGTGTGTCTGGCTCGACTCTTTGCATGTATCATGAATGAATACAGAAGATGCTGCCTGCACAGTGTGTTTATCATTCAACCATTTAATAACACCAGATAATCATCCACTGCCTTTACAACAGAAACCGTGAAATAACGATCCTGACCATTACAAATGTACTGACAGTTTGATGGCTGTCATGTTCTTTATGGGTTTGTTTTGTGTGTGTGTGTCCTAATCAGCTGTTAAGTTTAATAACCCTCAGGTGTGATCTGCTTCTGTTTGTGATTATGTGTTGGGTAATTTATGGACTATTCTGTATTATAAAATCTTTCTGCTTTATTATGAAATGCTGTGAGATGTTTGTTCCTTTGATAAAGCACTGATAAACACGTGCCTAACATAAAAAGATGTTTATTCATATGATAACACTAGTTATTATTCATTTTAAGGTGTCTAAACACAGGGCTGATTCAGTACATCTCTCAGTACATACTGAAGAGTTTCAGTGCTATTGCCATGAAGTCTCCAAATAAGTACAAATTCAATTTTGAATTCAGTTAATGAATTTAAAGTGGTAATGAGTGACTCATTACTTTAATGAGCAAATTGAAGATATCTCCACCTCTAATTAGTCCTAATTGTAATTAAGGATATTTTTCATTTTACAAATAAACAAATTCACAGAAAAAGGATGTGTGATATGCCACAAGGCAATGGTTAATGTTTGAGGTGTTGTCCTGGCTAAACAACTCTAAAGTTTTTAGAGATTTGTGTTTGTACGTGTTCAGTTTCTGTGGAATAAACACTTGAGATTTGTCCAAACTTTATGTCTGAGCAGTAAACTTTTCTGTTGCCGTTACCTTTCCAGACGTAATTTAAAGATGTTACATTTGCATAGCCTACTTATGCACCTCTCCTCTACAGATGCACAAAAATAATGGCTCAGTTCTATCAGATGTTATCTAGTTGTTGACCAAGTGATGCTTAACCTTCATTCAACCGCTCAGTTTTGTTGTTGTTGGTCTGGTTAACAGTTTTATTGTGATTTATGAGACTTAAACTAGTAAAACCTGCTGTTCAGCAACATCTCACTACCACTATCATAATATACCAACTATTATCGTACATCTTGACTATCTTATGGCTCTGTGCATGTGTCACAGAGGACCACATGACCAGAGCCTAATGCATGTGGCCTCGAGTAGCTGCAGGTGATAGATTTCAGGAGGGTGCCTTGAGCATTTGACAGGACAAATGCATCATGACAGCAAAGGGTGAGGAGAGCCTATGTGTGAGAAAGAGAGTGAGTGACAGAAAGAAATTAAAGAGAGCACCGCACAGCACTTTGTTCAAGCAAAGATTCATTACACATGATCCACACTATCCCAGTGCCTTTTTTCAATGAGTTTTGAAGCAGAACTGAACAAATTGCAGCAATTGGAACTAATCAGCCATAAATCCTGTACTCTCAACCCTAAACTACGTCTCACGGTTCAAACAATTTAGCAAATTAATCACGCTTAAAGCATTTCTGTTTCAGCAAAGCCCAACACCTTCCCCAAGTCGTTTCTTTTCCATCTGCATGCCACAATGTGCGTCTTACCGTGTCGGAGCTTCTCCAGCCCATAGGTGGTGCCATTTACATCTGTCTCGGTCACAGTGAACAGAAAAGCTCACACAGGGAGGTGAGTAAGCTCTCGTTTAATTCAACAGAATGAAATTATACAACCAGTGGTTAAAATCATAAATGAGTCCCATATAGGCTACATGTCTGTCTCTTCAGGGAAACAGGTTGTGCTTGTTTTACACACTCAGTTCATGGGGAAATTGAGAAGTTACATTTTCTCCTGGCAAGGGTGGGGTTTGGGAGTGGGATGTTTGCTATAAGATTCAGTCCAGTCCCAACATTTCATACTCCATAAACGATCACTCATGGCCCAAATGCCCGTATTCTATAAAGCTCACAGAGAGGATATAGACAGTTTTCTCAATTTCTTACCAAAATAAGTCTCTTCATGTGCTCTTCCTGAGGAGAGACTGAGTGGAGCGTACCCTCTGTGTCCGTGTGTGTGTGAGGTAACCATGAAATCTACATAATTATTATAGAAACATCACATCATTATCAATGTCATCATTGTCATAATTTCTGAGCATCATCAACAATAGCAACTTCATTATCAACTTCATCCTCCTCCTCATCATCATCATCATCAACACTACATGTCATGGATAAGTCATCTTCATAAAATCTGAGCAACATTTGTAAAATATTAAAGAGTTAAAAGCCAAGCATCAGCATGAGGCTGGATATATACTGGTTTGAACAGTACAGTACACTGACAAAAATAAAGACTTAAATCATTAGAAGACGCACTATATATCATATATCTGTGCATGGCAGGTGAATAAATGTAAAAACTCAGTCTAGGACGTGTCTTTGTCTCTTCTCTCCCTGTTTCTGACTGGTTACCTGGTCTTAACAGAGAGAAGTCTTGGTCTGCATGCGAGAATCCTCTTCTTCTTCTTCTTCTGTGTGTCATATGAAAAGGAGAGATTAAATGAGGATAAGACTGGAGGAGAGACTAGATGTCTCCACCCTCCCTTCGCTCTACATCCTTCGGCATCCCGTAGAACAGAACCAATAGTTTCTTGTTTTTTCTAATGTTTTTGGTCTTTGATTCTTGTCTGCCAGTTTCCCAAACCTTCAGATGAGACTTTGAGCGGAGAGGATCCCGAAGTGTTACTTGCAATACTTGTCATACTGCTTTGAATGCAAAGGCAGAAGAGGGAAGAGGAGCGATCAGTTCATGATAATGGTGACCCTCCTGTCCTCTCTTCTTCCTTCTCCTCTTTCGATGAGTGAAATGCGAGCTCTTTCTCCTTTTCTTCCTCCCGTCTCCATCTAGAAGTCCATGGACATGGAGCGCTGCTGTGGGTCAACTATGGTGGTGCTGTTACGAGCGCTGTTGCCACGGATACTGAGGGTCCCGCAGGCTCCAGCCATACCACCGCCGATGCCTCCAGCGATGCCACTGGGCCCCGCCATGCCCACTCCTCCCGCCATACTCATTCCCCCTCCCATGGCCACTCCTCCCGTTATCCCCACTGCTCCTCCAATGCTTCCTCCTGCAATCCCTGATGTTCCTCCTCCCATCGCTCCTCCACCTGTGGCTCCCCCTACTCCGCCTCCACCGCGCCCATAGATCTCACAGGGGACCTCCTCTGTGACGCGGTCCTCAATGACCTGCTGGTCGCAGTCGTGAGTCTGTGAGTGCTGCTTGTAGCCGTAGCAGCTCTTCTTGTAGCTGGCTGTGGAGTTGAAAGTCTTCATGGGTGGCGGCTTGGAGAAGTCGTTGTGGTAGGACAGCTCCATGGAGCTCAGGGTGGTGCGGCTGTGCTTCATACTGCCGCCGCCAGTAGCCACCGAGGCTTGTGAGCCGCAGTGGTGCTCGTGGACACAGCGGGACATGGTGGATGAGCGGCGCAGCTTGTGGAAGCTGTCCAGCTCCTCAGACAGGTCGGCTAAATCTGACGATATCTCCTTGTCTCGTAGGGAGAAGAGCTCGTAGTGGGGCGGGTCGAAGACCTCCTGGAAGCCCGCTTTGTTGAAAACACCAGGCCGGCGAGCTACAACCTTAAAGAAAAGAAAAACCCTTCAGACAGTTAAATGTCAGTGATGAGCAGGACACTAGTTTTCACACTGATGTGAGGTTACAGCAAACTGTTAAGACTTCCAACTGTCACAATAAACCTGATACTTCTGGAGCGTTTTCTTAATAATTCATTTATTTGTAACTTTCTTAGCTTCTTACCTTGAGTCAACCAAGAACATTAGTATTTATGATTTTGTCTCTACTTCTCTTACTGGTTTTAAGTGGGTGGGGCTCAGCCAGATTTGTGGAGGTGGGTGTGCTTTACACTGAGCTGCAGGGGAGAGAGGAGTGGGGGGGGGTTGACCTGTGAGAGCAGCACCAGATGAGCTGATTGACACAGCTGGTGCTCATTGTCTAATCACACACTCTCTCCTGTGGTCTCAGGGAGGCAAGGACACAGGACAGAGAGCGGCTGGCCTCCTTTGTGTTCAGAGTGTACCTTTTAAGTCTGAATGGACTACGGCTCTGCTTTGTATGCCCTCCGGAGCAACCCGGCAAGGGAGCGGAGGAGCCGGCTGTGAGCTTGATTTTGTGTTGTTAAAGCGTGTGTGGACTTAATAATAAAGCAGACAACTATTTGAAGTGCTGTGTGAGTCTGTGCGGTCCTGAAGAGAACTCAAAGCAGCTCTGGCTTTGTTACACACATGCATCAACATTTGAATCAGGATCTGATGAACGTTGGCAGGTTGTTGCTTATGTTGCCGGACCACTGTCAATCAAATCTGATCAGAAAATATACTTATAACTCCTAAGTTTTGGGCTTCAGGAGCTTTAAGAGCCTAAAACAAGCATGTTCTACATACCTACATGCTATATTTTTATTATTAGAGGATAATCAACAAAACACTTGCTTGCTGGTGTGTTTTCTTTTTTCAAAAACCTTCTAAAACCCTTTTTCTATAAACCTTAGCTGCTCAATGTCAAAAAGCCAGAGGTAATTTCTGGAGCAACCATTTTGTTCATTGTTCCTTAATAGAGCAGCCATAAAGGAATGAGTAAGGAGTCCCCTCAGGGCAGTGTGGGAAATCACAAAGTAAGTAGATGAGGCAGGTTAAAAGACAGAGGATAAAGCAAAAAGAAAATCACCTTGAAACGTAACTTTCCTTTTGATACACTGCTTTCTATTTAGACGGTGTAATGGTGTGAAATACCAGGCTAGATTTTGTATGTCTTCCTCATCTCAAGAGCTACGTGCACCCCCACCTGGTCTGGAATCCACCATCACTTTCAATTATGTGTCTCTTTTTCTCAATCTGCTTTCCTGCTGAACGAAAGGTCAACCACAAAGGACGATCTACCTTTTTCCTTGGCTGCTTCATCTGGACGAGGATGGAGATGATAAGAAGGACCAGAACTATGCCTGATGAGACACCGATGACGGTGCCATGGGTCTTTGTGATCTGATGGAAAAAACCCTTTGATCGCTTCTCTGGAGGGGGAGAGGAGAGGGGGGAAAAGAGAAAATACACTATGAAAAACTATAATCAACCTTAATAACCTCAGTTGGAAATCGTAGGCAGAAAGAAGACGATCACCTTTACAGTGGTTTTCATCCCATGGGTAGACACAGTTCTGAACCCCATTGCACACCAGGGAGTTGTTAATACACATGTTGCTGTGGCAGAAGAATGTATTGGCTGAACAGGGGGCTGCAGGGAAAAGACAAAACAAAGAGATAATGGAATTTGGAGGAAAAAAAAAATAGCAGAAAAGCATCTGTCTAACAGTCCTGAGTAAAAGATGACTATACTGCAAAAACAACTGGAAGCTATTTTGATGGTAATAACGATAAAACAATAACAATATCAATAAAAGATGGACAATTTAGCTGCAGAAATCTGTAGAGGCATGTAGTAAAAGATATAATGTCCTATGATTGTTTTGAAACACCAGAGGTCTAATGGAAACAGTCACACAAGGCCATATATCATCATTTCCTGCAGACATCAGGGGGTGATGGGGGGGGTGGGAGGAGATGGCAGCTTCACCGAGCTGCAGCCTTCATGTCAAGAGTTTGAGGAGCAGCAGAAAAGGGGGGAGAAGAGCTGGAGGGGTGGATAGCTGGAAAACTACGAGGCAGAGAGGGTGAGTATGGAAAAGATGAAAGTAACGGCGGGGGTGGGGAGGTGCTAGAAAAGGCTTTGGCCCACCATAGGGTGCAAACGGTCAGGCAGGCAGGTGCTGTGAGGCAACCTGCATTAAAGTGATTGTTAGTGTATGAAGGCTGCCATGGCAGAGACAGAGATGACTAGTAATTGATGCTGGCTGCTGGGCCCAGGAGATCGATTCACTGCCAGTTAGAAAGAAGAGCTGCAAGGCTGAGGGACGATGCAGATGCCTCGGTTTTGGTAGAGATGATTTGGGGCTGTGGAAAAAGCCAGCCCTGGTTGTTATGTGTGCAGTGGGGATAGAGATTGGTGAAGTGGAGGTTGGATGGTCAGTTTTTCCATCAGAGTCGCAGACAAGCACAAAATTTACCATCAATCATTAAAACTATGCCGCGGTTGAGAAATATTTTTCTGCTGTACTGTATATGTGGTGGACAAACAAGAATCAAACACAATTCTCCCATACAACAGATGAAAAAGTATCTGCACTGTAAAATCACTTGATTATTTGATTATTAGTTTGAAAAAAAGATTCAGAATGATTTGCTTTCACCTGAATACAAAGCAGATTGGTCCTGGAGATGAAACTGAATAACTACACAGGTTTGACGTCCATCTAACTCAAAAAAAATGCCCCAGACATTATAACCATGTTTAAAAGATGCACTCTGCATTGTCACCTTTCGATTTTCAGTTCAGTAACTATGGTAACTGTAATTTGTGATTAAACAAAAATATGATTTTGCCTAATTTAAGATATAAGATTAAAGACTAGTCCCTTTGGTTACTTCTCTTCTATTCAAGTCAAGTCTAATTCTTTTAAATAGCTCAAAATCATACATCACAAATGTGCCTCAGAAGGGATTTACAAGGATACCTTCAATCCTCAGACTCTTATTTTGAATAAAAAGCATTTATCAGGGAAGAAATGGAACAAATCTCAGGGACAATCCTGCTCTCCGCCACGAGTCTTTACGCACACAGCAAACTCCAAACTGTCCTTTTTCAGCCCCAAACAACATTCCCCACCTGTTTTAAACATGCTCAGGCTTCAGCAGCCTCAGACACACTGTGAGTCTTTATCACACCTGAAACAGACGGTGGTCCGTTCCACCGGCTTCACCCCTGCTCCGAGGTCCACTGTGATGACGGCTCTGAGCCTCCGCCTGACGCTCCCTGCAGGCTTCCTCTGCCTCAGGGCTTAAACACTTTTAACAAAGGGACATGTATATGTGTATTGGAGTGTATGAAATATACTGTGTGTGTGTGTGTGTGCGCATGTGTGCGTGTGTGTGTCCACCCCATCTATCTCCCAGTGAGCCTCTAGATGGGGTCACTCCCCCGACACTGTGATCATTTCCAAACCTATTATGTGCCTGTCGCCTTCAAAATGTAGCCTCTCACAGGGTGTCAACCATGTTTCACCCTCACTCCACACACACACACACACCACACACACAAACACACACACCACACACAACTTGTCTGAATGTATGCACTGTGTGGTGTTCGCGGATGTGAGTGTATATGTGTATTTAGTGAAGATTTAAAATGTCTGGTTTGCATGTCCGAGGGGGTTCGGTCAGAGGATTAGAGCACATTAAGGATTGTGGTGTGCGGAAGGCTACACTCATCTTGTTCTGTGAGTGACAAAGATTAATGGCTCCCTCTGACCTCCAAGTAAACTTCAGTCGCTGACTCTGACCAAATAAAGTTTGGGACTTATTCAACAGACTTCAGACTTCTGTGAGATGAACTGTGTGATCTGAATTAATGAGGATCCAAATGGTCTTAAGGACTCTCTGTGTGGGGAAAAAAAAACACTCTTGCTGAATTTAAAAGGCCATTAAGTTCTGACTGCAATGGTTATGGGTTTGCTGATGAAAACAACATTAGCATTCACCCATGGTTTGGGAAGTATGCAGGGGAATGTGGCAATTAATATCTCAGTCTATTCAGGCATTTAATGAAAATATTACGGTGTGCTAACAGAAAAACTGTTTCCAGCATGGCAATTCCTGCTACGTTATGTGCAACCTTTAACAGCATCTGTTTGGAAGTTTCTTGTCCTTCAAAAATTAGGAGGATTAATGTGTAATTACTTCCAGTAGATCCATTAACCCTACTCAGCTTTTCTTTTTCCGCCCAGGACAGATAAATTCTTATTTTCCTGTTGTAAGTGACCTATAATAAGCACACAGTGTCATGCTGTGACATGCATATCAAGAAATGATGTGATGCTTTCACTTACTTACAAATGCTGGAGTAAATAATTGGTTTTCTCATATCTATATGCTAAACATAGCAAAACGTAATTAGCTTTCCTTGCTGAAATGACACTTCAGTGTCTGTTAGTGACTGCTGATGCAGACTGAAGGCAGTATCTCATAAATCAACTGTGTTTGTGTCTGTTTCTGTGTGTGTGAGTGGATAATGTTACAGTAAACTAATGGAATACGGTGGCTTTCTTCTTAGTCCATAACAGAGAGTTACACATTAATAACAGACAACGGAAACTTCTAAACACATTCAGACCAAACTGAAACAAGGATAATGAATCAGATCTACTTCTGTCACTGGATGAATCTAGATCAATATCAAAGCAGAACCGTAATATGTTTCCACCGTCGGTACTCTCCATAACGTCATATCTGACAATCAGATAAATATATAGCTCAAAATCAATCTGTTTAACGCCAAACACTGAAGAAGCCGTAGTATTAAGTGAGGACAGAGCTACAGAAAGCCAGAGGCGCTGGGGAGCAATGAAGTCCACAGCGTCAAACCTGTAAAAGAGTGTCTTGAATGAAATGGGATGAAAAGTAAAGACTGTCACTCACGGTCGACAAATGAGGTGAAGAGCATGCGGAACCGGCTCATTCGGCTCTTCTCATCAGCCCACATTCGCACGACTCCCACACCGTTATCCAGCATCACATCGTTGGCCACCGTGCTACAGAACTTGGCCTTGAGGTTCTCGATGGCGCTGCTGCCATCGTACACGGCCACAAAGTTCTTCTTGCACTCGTTGGAGTGTTCCATCTGGTACTCCATGAAGCGCAGGTAGATCTGCAGACACACAACAGTATGCATTAAATCAGTAAAACAGATGGACCTAAAAACACTCAGGCAGATAATAAATGAAAGAGGAAAGATTAGAGTGGAACCCTGTGATCGACTGGCGACCTGCCCACCTCTGGGATGGGAACAGGATGAAGACTTTAGAGGATAGAGGATGAGGAGAATAGAATCAAATCATGATATAAATCTAATTTAAGTTGTGATGCAAGCATGCATGATTCATATAGTAATAACTGCCTACTTAGAAAAGCCAGTCTTTGATATATCTGTCATGGTGCTGCCTGGCCCGTCAGCCCCACCATCCTGTTTTTTTTTTAAAAGTGTATCTCAATTCAGAGAATGCTGCAGGGACTGAAGGCTTGTGAGCTGAACCTGCACCTCCTCCCCACATGAGAGAGTCTGGCCTCAGACTGCAAAACTAGCGGTGTGCTCGGCTTGTCAACCCACAAAGTTGGAAATTTCCAAGATTTCCAGCATGAAGCTGTGTTCAGACAGCTAACAAAGCAAGAAATGCCACTGGGGAATTCAGGCAAGTTTCACGAAGTTTACAAATCTGCAAACTTTGGCAACAGGCAAACTTTTCTTAGCTTTCCAACCAAACACAACCACCTGGTAAATACAACTTCCTAATGTGATTTTCTCCTATATTACAATTTGATGAGGATTCACTTAATGGGACTATTGAACAACTGACTAAAATACAGCACGTCCGCTACCTTTCTGCCTTTGAATAGGCCGTTTCACAGAGGACGTTCTGACATAGTCGTAGTCAGAGAAGCACAGGTGTAACTAATGATGCCTCCGCTCTATTCAAGTGTCTCTGGGAGCCACGGCGGTGTGACAGGGAGCCAGCATGCACAGTACCAGGACTCTGAAAGTGAAGCAGCTGAATGAATGGAATTCAGCCATAATCATTTTCATTATTTACATCTGTGCTTTTCCTCCTGTGACATGTCATGACTAAAGGCCTCTTACAGAGCTTGCGGTTTGCACCTGTCCACTAGAGGCACTCAGTGAGTTTCTTGCCCCTGTAAATCCCTTGAACAACACCAAGATCAGCCACCTGCCTGCACAGCAGCTTCTCGCTTGGTTTGAGTGCATAAATACGTGGCAGCGTTAGTGTTTTAACCTGCAAAGTAATAACAATATAAATGTCTGAATAAATTGTGTGAAAAGGTCAAATCAGCAGCAGTGACACAAAGAGATTTTGGCAACACGGGGACAATAGATTGGATGAAACATTTAGCACACAGGCATCTGTAACCATGCAGCAGTAGCTCTAGTAGCTGCTCTTATACTGCTGCTGCGTGTGCTGCTCTGTTCCTTCTGCTTCATTGAGCTAATATCTGGTTAGGCAATTTAGTGCAGCTGCTAAATCCAGACCCTCTTTGCTGCTGCCTCACACTGCACATGCAAGACCAGTGACATGACTGTGCGCTCTAATCGGCGTGTGAGAGGCAGAAGGAGCATGTGTGAGTCATGCTCGAGTGTTTACACATGTACACATAAAACGTTACTGTGCATACATACGAGTGTATAATGTGTGTGCACAGTTGCTTGGACTGAGCTATTTGACGGTATATTATGTAACATGTGACTATGTGTGCATCTGCTGTTTTATACTTAATTAGATGTGCATGAATTTGTGCGTGCATGTGTCAGTATATTGTGGCCAGTGAGTAGCATAGCAGTGTGCCGATGACTCATTTACTCACGAGGGAGAAGCAGAGCGGCATTGAATCGAGGCTAGTCAGGCCGTGGTTGTAATTTCAATGGGATTTTGGATTTACACTCATAAATATCAGAATTTATGAGAAGCCATCACGAGGCTTTCACTCTGGGCTTGAAAATGTGAATCTCCGGGCTGTATTTATCAAATAAAATGTGTCTGCATTGCTCCCTCACTGTGTATTTGCACTGCTCATATCTATTAATTTACAATTACAGACCCCGACACATGACTACTGGAGGACCTGTTCTCAGTAACAGCAGACAATGCTACTATACGCATTCATTCAGAATATTTAAAACCACTGACAGATTTATATAGATATACATCTGCTTGGTTGCTGGTTGACCTAAAAGGTCAAGACTTTATTTCCCGATTGCAGACAGATGATACGAGGAGACGCTTCGACCTGACAGATGCATGAATCGAAGGCAACTTTTTTCTTGGAGTGGAGAAAAACGTTATGCGTGTTGATACTGGGATTCATGCACTGACATCACATTTGCCATTAGAGTAAGACAACAAATGGGAAAATGTAAACTAATACTGATGTTGAGATAGAGTTCACTGTCACAGTGAGCAACTTTAAACAGAAAGCGGGAACACACTGAACAGAGTGACAGAACACAGCGCGGTTTTAGATTTAACTCAACAACTTTGTAGAAATTCAGAGCTGTTCCTTCTCTTGTGAGCATCATTATTTTTCATTTCTTTTTTTTTGGATGACAGCTCGTATCTATTCTGGGATAGACTGCATGCGAGATGAGATTTTGTATCACTTGTCACGTTGAAAAAAAATAAAAGCAACTCTGATCAAACTGATTACAATAATTAGAACCAACAGTGGAGCTTTGACCGAATAGGAAAAAAAATGTCAATGTCTCACACAAATATCCCTAAGAGAGACGAATAAAGTCCTTGAATACTTTAAAATGATCTTGCTTGTATATTTTATATCATAACCACTTCAAGTAAGTTAAGACTTGCATTTATCAAATATTTTAAAATGGCTTTGAACACGGGGCATCCAAACAGAAGCATAGCACCAACCGTGTGTTGAAGGATGGTACAGATGGACTAATATGGTCCCTTTTACTGACCTTGGACTGAGGAGGAGCCCTGATTGTCCAGATACAGTCCAGAGCATCACCGGGCTTCACTTTCTCTTCCTCCTCCACCTGACTGGAGCGAATAATCCCATCCCATCCGCCGATTTCAAACTGACAGTCTGTAGAGGGACGGAGGAAAAGAAAAGAAAAAAAGAGGAGGGTAAAAGACAGGTGAGGTGAGAAAAGGGTTACATGGAGGTACATGAGAGAAGCGAGAAAGACAACAAGAGCGGAAAAACAGAGAAGATGATAAAGAGGGGTAGGATGAAAAGAGGAGTATGACAGACAGAGAGACAGATGAAGGATTTTATTTAAAGAAGTGAAGGATTTAAGGTGGAATTGAAGTGAGCACAGGATTAGGATAAAGGACAATAAGAAGACAGAGGAACAAAGGCAGAAAGACAGGAAGGGAAGGGAAGGATGAAAGAGGTGCGCGTTCCTTTTTGTGTTTAAATTTGTGCATGTTTGTGTATGTACATCCTTTCACCTTATGTGCAATTGTGCGCTTGTCAAGGTACATTTGCACGTTCAGCATTCACGTCAGAGGCAGAGATAGCCTCCGGTAAGCTTCTGAGCACAGAAGAGCTCTTCAAAAAGGATCGAACACAAACCGGCTAAAATACTGAAGAGCTTACCTGGGATGGGGTTTAGCAGTCCGCCCACGTGCAGATGGAAATCAGGGTCTGAAATGATAAGATTTGGGAGGCACATTACTCTCAATCCGCGCAGCAGAAATGGGTAAGAAGAGAACACAAGATAAGATCCCATTAAGGCAGGCCAGATAAAGCAGAAAGGGATCTGTTTGAAGGTAATATCTGCTGCCTGATGGGAGACACTGATTTCTAGGCATATTGGGTTTATAGTCAGGAGGCTCTGATGTTCAACGTGTGTCTGTTGAAGAGCAAGAAAAGTGAAGCTATGTCCAGCCAGCTCACATCCAACCATCCGCTCTGGTCATCAACACCAACAAGATGCAGAGTGTTTCAGGGAACACTGACATCAGATTCTCCGGTCAGAAACTAACCAGGTCTCTACACATCGTACCCAAAGCCTTTGACGTGTAGAGGAATTCTCTTAGGGAGCCTGAGGTCGTGCTGCGTTTGGGGCGTCCCTACCTGCAATGAAGGTGTACTTGATGCGGAAGCCAAGGCCTTCCAGCTCCTCGTCGCTGGTGAACTTGATCCACATGAAACGTCCTGTCGATGTAACCACGCCCGGGTTCTTTCCCCCACAGAAGCGATCAATGAGGGGCGAGAAGCCAAACGGCCCGTCACGGATCTCGATGTGATCGAATCGGCAGTCGAACGATGGCTCGATGTGGTAATTCTTATCAAAAGCCAGCTGAATCCTTTGTCTAGGGAGAGCTTTGGTGAACGAGGGAGTGGGAAGAGAAAGGAAACAAAAGGGGCAAATCCATGAAAGGAATAAAATTAAATCTTGCTTTTGCAGACAAAGGAAAAATCTGGAGGGTATTCTAAAGCATGAATTAAACATAGAGTCAAATATGAGTTAATCAGGATTTTGACGTTGAGCAGTTTTGCTGTTACTTGTGTGGAGAACAAACTTTCCATGAGTTGGCTCAGGCTCAGGCGGAGGGTACTATAGGTAACCGAAGCCCTTTTCTGATATGGAATATGTAGCTGCTGCTCTTATTTATCCGTTAAAGCGACGGGTTCTTCTCATGCAGACATCACTGTCTTTCACTGTATTCAAATGTTCCCCACAGCTTTAATCAGAAAGAAGAAGATTCTTTGGCACCTGGTGTACAAGAGGAAGCGATGTACTGCTGAGGAGCAGTAATGACTTCAAAAGTATTAAGATAAATAAAAAGAGCTTTCTGTCCTCTCACAGGCTGCAGCACTGAGGAATTTTACATTTCCTGCTGTTGAAGCTGTAACTGTGTGTTCAGGACAGGTTGTTTGTTCCTTCACTCCCGTACTTGTGGCACCTCTTGAATCTGATGCTCCAGTCCAACTCAGCGTCTATAATTAGAGGGGTACACTGGATAAACTCGATGAAATACCTCCTCTGCCTTAACTTCCAAGCAAAACTCTGCGTTGATGCTCTCCCAAACCAGCACAAGATTAACATAGATGTTAAACCCAATTAGTGTATGCTTTGGTTTGTGCTTTTCTCATCGTGGTAAACAGCATTATAAGCTAATTTCTGCATCTCTGAGCTCTGCATGCACAAAGCACAAGAGAACAGAATGAGCTAAACGCTCACTATAATCTAAATCTAGCACCATAAACGCAAAGATGCATCTTCATACATGTAAGCGTGCATCGCACAGCTGCACACACACACACACACACACACACACACACACACACACACATGCACACACTGATGGAGATGCAGCCTGACGTGTCGGCGCTGCTGCCTCATTGCAATCACAGCATGAAGTGTAGTTGACAAGTTCATCTTTCATGCAAATCCAGACTATGGCTAAATATTTTATGGAAAGAGCTCTTTAATAACGTTGCCTCCTCCTCCCAACACACACACACACACACACACACACACACACTCACACAGAGGAAGAATTAACAAGGGCAATTCGTGCCTGTTTGGCAGATGAATCACACTAAATAAAGATGCTGATGGTGGGAGGTGGGGCTCTGAGTCATGCCCCACTGGAGAAAAAAGGGTGAGGGTCAAGGGTGCTACGTGTTTACAGTGTGGAATAAAATAACGCTGGGGATTCTCCGTTCTCTCTGCAAATCTGTGTATCTGTTCTTGTCTTTGGATTGTCACTGTTCTTCCTCTCTGCTTGAACGAGTAGCTTGTATGCCTGCACTTCCTGCTATCTGCGCGTTCATCCCCCAGTGAGTTTGGTCTCATTCTCTCTGTAACTTTCGATGTCACACACACACACACACACACAAATGACACAGCTTGACAGAGAAAGAGCAGAAAGTATAATCACTCTATCTGTTGAGCTGATGAACTGGGGGACACAAGATAATCAATGTGTCACACTAACCACAAATTATGATTACAAAGCTATCTGATTAGCGCTTATTCCAAACGTGACCACAGAAGGCTCAGCGCTGGATCTTATTTGGCCATTCAAGACCAAATAATAGCAAATGATAGGTTCCATCTGTCGCTTCTCAGAGCCACTGCGAAGTACTGCTGCACACACCGGCAGGCTGCCTGTGATGGAGTCACGGCTTGTTCATCAGCAACAGTTCTGGGCTGGATTTGTCCACAGGGGGAGCCCTTGAGCCACGTGTAAAATCCAGTCCCCCACCACAGCAAGGAAAGTATTAAGCACCCATCTCATCTGCATGACAGGCTGTACTTTAAGTTCCTGAACAAACAGTTCATCACTGTAGTCGGGACACATGTCAGCCAGTATTCCAGCCCTCATCTCCCACCTCAAGGCCCCCCCAAATTACTCATGGATGTGATATTTCTGGGAACACTCAAGCGTGGACAAGGGCGCTTGCAATTCGGTGATATGCCAGCAAAGCTCAGTAACGTAGCAGATGTTCATCTCTTTTATGTTTCATTCAATAGCAAAATCTTCTGGCACACCCTGCCAATAGAGATGAACACAGCACTACTCTGATTAGGCCAGAAGTCAGGGGCTACCCACAACGCGCCACTCTCCATCATTTTCAAAGGGTTACTGTATATCTGTGGGGTGGAACAAACTCAGGATGGCTCATTCGGAAAATGTCAGGCTGATTGCCCGCCAGCAAAGGAGCAGAAAAACAGATAGGGGTGAGGTTATATAAAACAATGTCAGTCAGACTAATGACATTCACTGAAGGAGGCAATATGCTGAAAGGCGGGAAACTGTGTCAGCTGTTCTGATGACAAAAGCCACCGAGCGGAAGATGAAGCCCTCAGATGCAAAAGAGTCCTGTTTTACCTTCCAGGATGTAGACACACTCCTTGTTGGGCGGGTACGTGTTGGGGTAGTTTGGCGATGTGAACACCCCGCCATTGATGTTGCGGACCCATGTGCCACAGTCATTCTGGTTAGGGCTCTGGCCGCCAAGCTCGCTTGGGGAATCTTGAAGCAGAAAGGCAGAGAACAGACGAACAGATGGGTTATTGAGCCGGGGGATCAATGAGGGAATGATTGGAAGGCAGGGAGAGTGGAAGGAGGGTTGGCGCGAGAAAGGGACGAGGCAGGCAGGGAATAAAACGGGAGGAAAGGCAGGACAGAAATAAGAAAAGAGCCCTTTTTTTTCCTATGATACCAGCTGAGGTAATTCCTCCTTACGCCAGACTGCTTCAACATTAGTGAAACAACATTAACGGAATAGCTCTAGCTTACCTTTAACTCTCTGTGCCAGAGCGAAACCCTCTTCTATTAGAAAGAAGAGTATCCACGCTGCAAAACAGAGATATGGCACATTAGTCACAGGTGACATAATACGCTGCTTATATTGTGTCCTGCAAAGAAAAAATGGTAATCACTAAACAGTCACGGAATAAGTATGTGTGATCAGCTGCAGTATTGATTTCAGTCGACCTTGATGAATAGTGTAAAACATAGATCAATGCAATATTCGAGGGAACGGCGTTTTAAAACTGTATTGCTGAGGCAGAAAGGAGGAGAGCTGAGGGGTGATCACAGGGTAATCATCAGTGCAGGCATGTCTTAATAACACTAGTGCATGCTCAGGACATAATCATGTCATTGTCAATACGGGGCTTTCATGGAAGGGCAATGCTGGGACAATATAGCAGAGGCATTTAGTGATGAATCACCATGTAAATGACAGAGTACAGGACTGAGAGAGACGCTGAGAGTTAAAGATGTATAACTGCAGCTGCTGAAGTAATTAAAGCTCGTGTGTTGTCAGTATTGCTGGGACGTCTCTTTCTTCTTTTGCATTTCCTCTTTTTTTAGCATTTGATGACACGTATTGTCGTATGTTATTTGTGGATAATTGACTTTTTGTCATTTGTAATGGGGGACAGATGGGCTGTCACATAGCTACTACTACTGCATGTAATAAGTGGTTCAGTGTTATTCGTGTAACCAGTGATATTCAGCATTAACAAAGTAAATGCCAGCACTCAGACTGCTTCTTCTTTTCAATGACATGTCATGAACTGCTATAGTTTATTCTGACTGTCTAGTCAAACATTCCTCACACTGAACTAGCAATGCACGAATCACTATTTTCACCATTGATTAATTTGCTTTTGTTTGTTTTCTTAATTAATTGCCAGGAAATAGTAGAAAAAAAACACCTTTTGCTTTTTGAGACACAAAAATATCAAGTTTACTATCATAAAAGACAAGGAAAAGCAGAAAATCCTCACAATTGAGAAGCTGGGAGCTGGAAAAACTGACCAATCGATTATCAAAATAGCAGTTAATTATTTATTCATTCATTTAATAAAGCAACTCAGCTTTACATTGAACTGACCTAAAACTAGATTAAAGAATTCCACAGATTCTTGCAGAAGAGCGAAAAAAGCAGCAGCAGAAGCACATTAGTAGCAGCAATAGACACGTGCCGAAGTTGTTTTATGGCTCAGAGTAGTTTCTGTAAGATAATACATGTACAATAGTCGCTTATTCCTGCAGAGTAGCAGGTTAGAGACGGCTTATACAGCTGCCATGTGTGATGGCACCAGAATGAGTACATGCAGAAGTAGTACTATCAGTGGTAGTATTAGTAGTAGATATGGCAGGGAGTCATAGCACTAGAAGGAGTAGAGCGGTAGCTGCACAGTGGGAATTGGCTGGTAGTAATAACACTAGTAGCACGAGCAGCAAGCAGTGGTTCATTAAAGACAATTTCAAACCATCAACTCTCATCCGAACCACGAGACTCTAACCTACTAATCTGCATCCTCTAGGCACCAGAAACATAAAGCATTAGCAGGAAAAACAGGATTACAGGCTTCAAGGCTTAAAGAGCTGATGAGGAGACAGGCGTTTGGGCAGAGCAGAGCGCGGCTACAGACAATAGGTGAAATGTGTTTTATTACAATGATATCTGCACTGAGGGCGAGCATGTTACAGCTTCTGACACTGTCTTGCCCTGATAAGCCGCAGTAGACCTGATCCCCACTGAGTTCATAATAGGCTGGCCTGCTCACATCGAATTAGAGAGCGAGCGTGAGCCTGGCACGTTGCATAATGGCACCCAGGAAGGAAGGGTGGAAGACAGAGAGAGAGAGACAGAGAGAAGGGGAGAGAGAGAGAGAGAGAGAGAGAGAGAGAGAGAGAGAGGCAGGGGTCTAATGAGGAAGAATACATGGTTAACATAAGCAGTGAACACAACTGCACCAATGAGCACGCATGTTGGAATGGACTCATTTTGAAACACACACACACACACACACACACACACACACACACACACACAAGGCCCCCAGGCTCCGGGATCCTCATTACTTCTATCTCCGTTATCTTAAAATGAAGTATCGTCAGTGGGAGTCTGGACCACCACGGGCACATTTTACAGAACAGACCACCCAAACTTAAGAACCAAATGACAGAGAGAGGCTGTAGGCTCTCACTTCAGCTTTTTTTTCTGACATGATGAGCCAGCCGTTGAATCTCACAGATAACAGGGACACCGCAGACCGCCGCTCCCCTCGAGAAGGCTGGACTCTCGTCACCATTTCAGGTACTTTTGGTTGTAAATGTGAACAAAAGAGACTCTGAGAGGAACATTGTTTTAGGGCAACGCTTGTCTGACTTGTAAGAGAGACAAAAGGGTACCTTGAGCTGCGGTGGCAGACAAGGTGTATCAAGCGTATGAATATTTCAATGAACTTATAAGGCAAAAGGTGCATAATTTACGCAGCCATTTGTAACATCTTTTGTAACATTATAAATAAATCAGCAGCCAAACAGAGTTGCAGCCACCGTCAAGAGAACAACTAGTGAATGTGCATTAAAATGCAGCTCACAAACAAATTGCATCACTCTTACTATCTGTTGTCCTCCCACATGATCATCACATTTTGCCAAGTCTGTACTTTGGGCCATTCATGCGAGGCAAAGTTCCTTCAAGGTATATTTTCATCATGTCTCACTAAAACAAGTTTTATCTGACCTCTGCCCATTTTAAATAAGGGAGGGGGGGGGGGGGGGGGGGGGGGGGGGGTGTTACCACGGGTTCAACCAGCCATTCTAGGTCATGTCATTTCATTTCTACATCACTTCTCACTTCGGCTCACAAGCCAAGTTGAGATTAGCCTGTTTTATTCCTTCATCATCACCAGAACCACAAAGCCCCCCCACAGCCTTCTGGGACTAAAGGAGCACTGCAAAATAAACAAGGGCTGAAAATGAGACTTCTGTCTGTGGCGTTCATTTGCTCAATGAGACCTAAATTAGAAGAACATACCAGCAACAGATGGGCTACAAGACAACAGGCCGCAGGTGGAGCTCCAGAAACCAAGTCTAGATAAAGACTGAAGTTATTTTATGGTCTCTAACAGTTCAAATGAAACACGAGCCTACAGGTGAGCTCCACCTGTGGCCCCTTTACAGCTAATTAGCCTCTAAATGAGGCTGAGCGGAATACCTGAGAACATCAACACTGCCTTTTCACCCACATGGTCACAGCAGTCACACCAAAGCATCGCATTGCTCCCCTGAACGCACCACGGATGCTGCGGCGCGCGCCTCAGGTGTTGATGGCGCGAGACGGCGGAGTCTGAGCAGCAGCAGCAGCAGCACGCGCACAGGCTGTTAGATGGTGTGTGTGTGTGTGTGTGTGTGTGTGTGTGTGTGTGTGTGTGTGGGCAGTCACCAGCTGTCATATGAGCTCTATTTTATTCACAAAAATGATTTTTCATTATTTCCTTTATTTTTTTTTTAATGGCACCAATTCTTTAAGTGGCCACATGATGCTCTCATGTCAGTGAGATGAATGCATCAGAAACACGTAATGCTCCCTGCTGGGGTTATTTCGCCCCCCTTTCTATCTCTAACAGTGGGCCTGTGTGACCTTTGCTGTCTGTTAAAATCATGAATCCCGCTCAGACTGCGCTGCTTTGGACGCAGGCACACCTCGCAGTGCCCAAAGTGGCTGCAGGCAGGTTCCCTCTCCTCATTACGCTCAGATGATGCTGCGCAAAGGAGCAGTACGGGATAATAATCCGTCCCCACATCCCTTTTGTTGGATGAAACTAACAGAATAATAGTTTATTCTCACACTGACTGGGCTCTGGTCGCTTCAGACCCAAACTCAGAGGAGCCTCACTGTCTCCAGATGGATCTTAGAATAAACGGGGAGCAGACCAACAGATGTCGGAACTTGGAGTGGTGGATTATAAATCAGTGGTTAATGGCGAAGTCGAGTCACTGATGTGGACAATAAAACAGGGAGATCTGCCACATGCAGTCCCAAGAGGGCAAGTTGATAGTGAAGATATGAGACAGAGACAGATGAGTCATTTGTATTCAGAAATAAAAGCTGTCACAATTCAAGAGAAACACATCAAATATAATGAGGACGTTTTAATTAAGTAATTTAGAATTTCCTGCCGCAACAATTGCTTTGGGTGTGTTAAAATGCACCCAACCTGTGAATAAAAGCATCCACTGTGCTAGAGAGAGAAAGTGTGAAAAGGAAAACGCATTGAGTCCAGGCTCTAAAGGAGCAGTCGGCTCTCTGTGGCCAAGGCGCCGGACCTTGACGCGCGTCGCGGATGCGCGGGCAGCTCGTGTGCAACTCACCTCTGTGCATCTCCTCTCCCGGTGTGGTTCCAACCCTTACAGCACCTTTCTAAAAACGCCCTCCTATTCTGTCCATTTTAGGAATCCGCGGGGCTCTTCACGAAATCCAACTTTTCTCTGACAGCAGTGAATCCATTACGCAGAGCCGCACGCTCCAAAAAAAAAAAAAAAGAAGAAAAAAAAAGAGGGGGGGGAGGAAGGCAGCGCAAAGCTCTCGTTCAGACGGCGACCCCGCTGCGTTTGGGTGGAAGACGGACGCTGCTGCGAGCCTCTCAGCCAGGCATCATCACTGCAAACACGGCTTCCAGCGGAGATGACACGGAGATGACATGTGTCGGAGGGGCTGATCCAGGAGGGGCTGACGCGCTCTAGGAGAGGTACGTATCCAAAAGACGCATATGTGGATGGGTGGTGGATGGAGAGCGACAGAGAAAGAGAGAGAAAGAGAGAGAGAGAGAGAGAGAGAGAGAGAGAGAGAGAGAGAGGTGGAGGGAAAGTACGGAGGAGGAAGAGGAGGAGAGAGTCCGGCTCTGTCTGCTCTCCGTCCGTGTCTGAACTAAGAAATGCTCCTGAACGAGGCTCATTTAAGCAGTGGGCGCTGCTTACATCAATGAGCGGCTTGTCATGAGCATCGTCAAGGCAGACACAGTGAAGAAGTCGCTTTTCCGGTCTTGGATTTCAAAATAAAACCTCCCTCCGATCTTGGTGCGACTAAAAAAAAAAATACATCGAATAAAGAAATGATTTGCTGGGGAAACACTGACAAGCTGCAGATAAAGAGATGAGCATGAGGGAGCTGCTTTTATTCACCAGAGGAAAATACAGACCAGCTCACGCATTTTGCTCCTCAAGTGGTCACTTCACACTCACACACAGACTTTTATTGACACAAGGCCTCAGGTTGGCTCTGACGTCCAACAGCTCCTCTAAATATATAAAAAACCCTTCCAAAGCTACAAAATCTCAACAATTTTAAGTTTCAAATCAGCAGAAAGTTACATTTTGACTGGAGGCCAAAGGCGTGGATGTCTGAAGTAACTTAATGTATGAACTTTAGGATCTCTGAGTGCAGATTAATTATAACCAAGCAAATAAAGACATCTTATGAAACCAGTCTGTATTCTGTGCTTGTGTATTTGTGAAGTTTAATGACAAAACTCGTCGCTGGTGTTTTTATTTTTGAGGCTGAATTACCTCGTATCCGGTTCTGTGATGCTCTCTTTATCCAGCTTAACACAGCTTGACGCGTGCACCACCTCCTCCTGCCTTTAAGCCCCACTCTCACTCCTAGGAAACACACACACACACACACACACACACACACACACACACACACACACACACACACACACACACACACACACACACACACACAGAGCTATAGACTATCAATACTGTACTTACTCCCTCATGCTTTGCATTAGTTGTGATCTGCTTTAAAGGCTACCCAGCTTGAGACAATCTTCCTCTCATTTGGCATGCCGGGAAGGTTTACTCGCTCCATGCATTATTTAGCAGGGTGGCTCCTGAAGTGGGGTGCCGGGCCCACAGGGCTCCTCTAAGGGGCCTCCAGGGGTCCTCTGGAAAATTAAAGGCAGTTTAAATCCACTGCTTCTTCAGTCATGACAAATTTAGATAATGAGAGCAGAGAAAGATGATTATTTTGAGTGTAAATTTCCCTCCGGCTCCCCAGCAATAAAATAAACAAGAGATGTTCTTGGAAAGGAGTTTCAGGGGAGGAATACCTCTAAGTGATAAGTTACGGGTTTGGGAGCTTGTGTGTATCTATCTGTTCACACAGCTTTAAGGAGAGCAAAAACAAACCCAAACAAAAAAAATAGATGCAGACTAATAACACACTAATTAAGGAGCTCAGAGATGATTCAAGCAGGAAAACCCTTTATTCTCAACCCCAGTAAGTAAGTAAACACACTGAGTAGCTTCAACATTCATTTGCAAATCAAATCCACAAAACAAAAAACAATTACATACATTATGTTAATCATAAGTTAAGAAGTGCAAACCATTGGAAAGGCATGAGCTCAGTCTTATAAAATAAATATCCGAACACACCAGAGCGCTTGGCCTGATTAGCTTTAAAAAGACAAACAAAATTAAAACTGTATCTCAAAACACAAAGTGTGCCGTATTCAGCGGGACAAACAGCTTTTACACCATCTGAGCCTCCATGCAGCCGCATTGGAAATTTGCAGGAACTCTTTTTTTTTTTTTTTTTTGGCACTGCCACGATGCACTGCGATACGATCAACGGAGAAAAAGATGAATTTGCACTCGGCAGATCAGAGAGCCATTCATCATGTTTGGAGGGAGTAGTAGCGGGGAAAACGTCCCACGGAATCGTTATGCTGCGCGTGCGTGTTTTCATTCACTTTGCACCAGTTGCTGCCGCAGCTGAGGCTGAGATTGATATCAAGGAACACAACTCAGTTTAATTTCACAGGTAATAAAATCTGAGGGATTCCTTCCCACAATACCCCATTCAAACGAAAGAGACGGAGGTGAATCAACTAGACAAAGACAATAGACACACACGGATTTCAAGTAACGTTACACACTGAACGCTCTGTGCCAAAGGTGCTTCCCTTCCAGTGAATGAACACACATTTTGGAATATTGGAGTAGTTTGTTGGGTTGGGCCTTTCAACACATATCTGTCATTTTGTCAAAATAACACTCTAATAACACCACTGATGATCTCGCTGCTGGTTACAGCCGGCCCACAGAATCCCCTGCTTTTAACTTATGAGTGATCTCCATTAGGATTTCTCTCTGTGTCTCCATGGCCTTGTTGCAGTTCCTGTACTTCTAACACTGGAATGAATAAATGAAAAAGAACATAAATATTTCACATCTGACTGGAGGACTGAAAACTATCAAAAAGAAGCATTTTGGGGCAAATGAGGATCCATTTATCGGCCCTTGAAATGAATCTGAGTGAAAATGTGTGTGTGAACGGGGGGGGGCGGGGGTGAGGGGACAGAGGAGGATGTTCTCCCATGATGCAGTTCTCTTCCTTCACATGGCATCGAAGTGGAAACGGTGGGCTTCCTGCCTCTTCTCTCTGTCGTCCGCTTTCTGAGAACACACAGAGAAAAAAAACATACATGGTCAAACTGGTCCGACGTCCTGCATCACAATCAGTGTGGGAGAACTATGACGACCTTCTCCCAAGTTAAAAAGAGGACTAAAACTACATTAAAGTGACCTTTAATAACAAAAACTGTGACAAATAAAAAGTAAATGACACTGTGAAAGATGGACAAATTAATCATGACCTGCATGCATCTGGAAAATCACCCCCTGCAGCTTCTGACTGTGGAACAGGGTCAACAAATCTCCTCTGCAGAGGTCAATGTGGCTGCTTGACCTGTTGCACATTTAATAAGCAGCATCGTGCATTTCAATATATATATATATATAAATATATATATACACAGTCACATGTGACCGTAACATCGCTGCCGGTAATGTCAGCTAACGTTACCAGTTCCTGGAGGGAAATTTATGAACTACATTATAATCTATAATCCCACTGACAATGAAACAGGAAGCAGGAGCTGAACAGCTGGAACATGCTGACATTTATTAAGCTAATGTTAACATTACCGAAGGCTGTGGATGTAAAGTTAACATTACTTTCAGTTGGCTATTTTTTTATGTTGTGAGGAAAGAGCGCAGGACGAATGTCGGCTAGCAGCTATCACAGTTCTGCATCAACTCTGTGACCATGGAAGTGAATACTGCATTGACAAAAATACCTGACAAAGTACTCAAAACTGCTTCTGTGGTAGGATAACTGCTACAATATGAGGATAACTCTCACACACACACACACACAACAACACCAGCCAACTGGCTTCAGTTGTGAAGTAAACCTTTTGATATTCAACTACTGTGGCACAGGTAGAAAATAAAGTCACCTCCATTATTGTCTTGGCAAATCCTTAGTCTCATACAGTCTCAGGAGAAGGTTCAGAAAACACGTGAAATAATAATAAAGCAGCTCAAAACACCAGACAAACACACGCACTCTAAATGTGGAGAGGCTCTCTGAGGATAAGGGTTTCTAAAAGTTCTAATGTGTGTGTGTGTGTGTGTGTCTACTGTCGCCGTCGGGGCATCGGGGCACACGGGCAGGTGGGACGGCTGCAGTCAGCGGCATGAGAGCTCAGCTGAGAACAAGCTGACAGACGTGCAAAATGTCATGAAAACACAGGGAACCCTCCTTCCTCACACGGCTCCAGTGGAAAAATTCACCAAGAGAATATAAAGCTTCTGCAGTGTGAGTTTGTCAAACACAGTGGGTGTCTAATAAAATCAGCAGTACAATACTCATTTTATTAATATTTTATACCAAAAATATTGTGACATTGGAAGATCCACACTTGATTTGACCGACTCACAGTGCAGAAGCCCTTAATCAGCTTTGACTGAACACTCTTCCACAAAAGGAGGGCTGAGTATTTTGTCCTCCTTCTCCTATCTCATATCCGATTACATGTTTTTAAAGTCTTAATCTGCAGAGTAATGGCAGCTGTAATGACAGCTAATAAATGTAGTGAAGTAAAAGCTACATTCTGCTCCTCAGGAGTGCAGCAGAGTGGATGGAAAAAGGAAATGCTCGAGTAAGACGGTTGTATTTAAGCACAACATCTGAGTAAATTCACTTTCAAGCCTTCAGGGTGTTTAATACTCAAAACATTTTGCACGGAATATCACTTTAGGGGTAAAATCTGAAGATAACGTTTGATTCTTTCAGCTCATAACATCTCAGGAAATGGCGTACATCATTTTATATGACAGGACATTGTAGTGTCATCACGGTTTTCACCATTTGAGAGCAGCTGAGCGCAAAAAGGGGGAAAAAAGAAAGATCCCATATCATGTAGACTGGTGACAGAGCAGTCAATAATGCATTTAGATCTGTTCTGTGAGATCAGTGATGAACTGAGGACAGAGACTAAAGAGGCATCAGTTTTAAAGTCTCTGAATGGAACAATGGTGTTTGTCATTCCTTAAAACACAGCAGAGCAGCTCATGCTTGTGTATGGAGAGGACCGAGTCCGCTGACCGGCCCCTTTTAAAGGACAACCAATCCTTCACTCATGTTGACTGCAGCCGAAAGATGGGCGGCAACACAGTGACATGCATTCTTCATCCCATCAGTTTTGATTTGTAATAAAACCTTCATCTATCTTCCAAGATTCCAGCGTCTCATATTGATTGATGTGGTTTTTTTTTAAAAACTTTTTTAGGGCTAAATACTTTTAAGGAACAGATGGATTGATGCTCTTTCCTTTGGACAGCTGATCAAGTGGGCTGTGCTGCTGCTGCTGCTGCTGCTGAAGCCTGGTCTAATTGAGCGTCCAGGGGAAACCACCAAATTGTCATCCTGAGGCCTGAATCATCGTTAAGCAGCAGAGCATTGATTTGTGTCAATGTAAAGGTTTTAATGACACTGTGGTGGGTCTGAGTGTGAAACCCGGTGGAAAGCTACGGTGAGGCACGGCGTGGTCTCACCGGGCTCTGAAGTCAACTAATTAAGTCTGGCTTACATGTCCTGCATGAAGATGATGCATCTTAAGTGAGGCGATTGATTACATTCTGCTTCATTACATGTTTTTCCCATCTATTTTAAATGCTCCGTTCCTTTTCCCCTCCAACTCATGTTCATATGGATATATCTGTTTAATATGCATAATGGCCCCAGCTAATGTGGCATTGCACAGAAGTTCACAGCAGCTGTGTAAAAGGCCTGTTAGCTTGTTAGGCAGGACAGCACGTCTTTGCCCCCGTGCCTCTGCCCTCTACCTGACTTTGTTATTAGAAGAGCAAATACCAGAGGCGGCAGTGCAAACACACAGAAATGCCAAATGTCAATCAGCGGGCTCGCCCTGACCTTACTGGCTGCCCCGTCGTAAAAGAGGTGGGAGAAGATGAGATACGAGGGAGGATGTTAGCGACCGGTACACGGGATTTGCTCTCAATCTTAATTCCCTGCGCGGCGCGGGAGGTTACACTACATTAGCCCGTCAGCCCAGGTGTGTGTGTGTTTCAGCTATTAAGGCCAGTCGAGACTTCCAAATTAAATCAAATTTGTTGTGTTTTCAAAAGCTGTCAGCCTGAACTCAGTGCTGCAGTATAGTGACACCGGAGCTGTGTTTGTCCACTGCTGATGGAAACTGTTTGAGGCCGACGCCGTGCGGCTGGTTACATTAGAAAGAGCAAAGTTTTGACTCACAGTTAAAAATATTAAGATTAATAAAGCGCCACAATACAACACGTCACAGGTCCGTACTAATGAGAGACACTAAAACCACAAACTTTATCGTTACTGTGATTATCATTATTATTATTATTATTATGTGGTGTAGTGCCCATGTGGTAAAGTATGCACAGCTCTACAGGAGCTGTATATGAAGACGAATGATGTAACTGATCCATCAACTCATTCCTCATTGTGTGAATGACGCCCAGCTCAGGAGGTTTTTTCCCATAAGTCTCATTCATTTTTCTGCACAGACAGTCACAGACAGTCACAGACAGTCACAGCTCATCAAAGTAGTTCGGTCTCAAGAATCCTTTCAGTTTGAAACATCCAAACAATGAGCTTAAAAGTCTGTTTTGTGCACTGGTTACAGGAACAGAAGACAGAGGTTATGTTTTGTAGAAACCTGATGACACATTCAGCAGTTTTTTTGTATTCTGAGTCAGTGTTAAATTCAGCAATTCTGCAGCTGTAGCATGTTTTTTTTGTTCTGAACTGCAGCAACAAAGCATTCTGACGCCTCTGACCAGCTCCTCTTCCGAAGCAGCAGCACTAACGGAAGCTACAACACACTGGTATCACATAGAATTAAGTTGAAATAATTAAAAAATTGGCCTTAAAACCCAACTAATCAGAGTGGCAAAAATACTTCTGCACACGGCAGCTTCCCCTCTTCACACCTCTCCTGGGCTGTAGTAGTAGTAGTAGTAGTAGTAGTAGTAGTAGTAGTAGTAGTGAACAGGGCAGGACCTTCCTGATGACTGACTGGTCAGTCTATGCACATCACAGTGATCAAACCCAAAAAGATTTCTTTGCTTCCTGTTTGAACATGCCAGATTGGATTTCTTCCTCTCCTCTCTTGTTTCCCAGTCCTCTCACTGCTCCACATTCTTTTCACCCTCTCACACATATCTCCTCCCATCCACCGGAGCCCGATTGGTATATATAGATGCTGGGTTCAGGCACCAGCCTTGTTTTTTTTTTTTTTTTTTTTAAATGCAGCATTGGTTCAGATGAAACTGATGCTTACACCCACGTATCCCAAAAAGAGGGCAATTAGAGCGCTTTTGTGTGTGCAACCATGCACACATGCCATCCTGTGTGCAGAAACACACACACACACACAGGCACACAATAAGTGCACACACTCTGACGGCAGATGGCTTGGAGAAGATGCCAGCAACTTACTGCACGGCTCAGCCCAGCAGACAGCATTACCACCGCGTGTGGACATGAAACAGCTAACAAAAAGAAGTACATTGCAAGAATTACCGTTGAATAATATCTGCGTCTGTGCGTCCACCGTGTGTGAGAAGGTGTGACAAAAAAACAACCGAGCGAGGAGGAGCCGAAGTACAGAACATGTGAAAACATGCATCGACTCCCTGGAGGGCATATTTACGGCAGTAATGAACCGCAGATCTGCCACGCTGAAAGGACAGAAGCAGGCAATTACAGCTGAACGTCCTTCCAGGTTGTGGCCCGGGGTGAGACAGATAGATAGACAGAGGAAGAGGAAGAGAGAGAGACAGAGTGTGTATGTGTGTGTCTCAGTGGGAGGCTAGAGGACTACAGGACAGTGACAGTGAGACCCATCTGCTGCTGGTTGTGACCAATCTGCTCTCTCTCTTACACACAGTCACACTCGAAAGCAGTAAATCACCAGGACGAGGCCAACTTACCTACACCACTGTATGCATGTGTGTGTGTGTGTGTGTGTGTGTGTGTGTGTGTGTGTGTGTGTGTGTGTCTCCTGACCTTCTCTTGCCAGTGCAGGATGCCGATAATGACGAGGATGAAGACGCACACTCCGATCAGTGCGATGGCCGTCAGCAACACGCTGTTGCTAGGAGTCAGGTACAACTTAGCGCTCCAGCTAAAAATGGAGACGGAGAGTGTGTAGGAGAAAGAGAAGGCGAGAAAAAAAATTAAAAGTTGCCCTATGCTCTTTTACTGTATGTACCCCATAGTTTTATTTAGATTAAAATAAACACAAAAACATCCGCTTCACTTTCTTGTCACAGCTGAACAGAGTGCTCTATTTCTGGTTTCAAAGAACTTTCATACCGTTCTGGAGATATATTAAATTTATCATCTCACTATCTGTTTTTTTCATGCAATCTCATTCTGCTCACTGTGTATATGTAGGTGTGTGTCTGTGCTGGCATGTCTGGCGAGCCTGGCGAGTACACAAGTGTTATATGGCTATGAGGAGGAGGCTGTGTGTGTGTGTGTGTGTGTGTGTGTGTGTGTGTGTGTTGAACAGCCATCTGGAGCTCCTCCTGGGGTTTGAGCTACGTGTGAACAGCGTCATGAGAACATGAGAACACATGCTGCGAGGTGAGAGAGAGTGCGTGTGTGTGTGTGTGTGTGTGTGTGCCTGTATTGTGTGATACTATCTGTATCGCGCAGAGGTAACATTAACTCAAATATGTCATTAAGTGGCATCAGATGAGGCGGTTAAAGTGCTGAATGGTTCCCATAGCAACAAGCGTCAACAGATCTCCCAGCAAATAACACTGCTGTGAACGAGGAAAAACGGGCAATTATGATGCATCTCTGATATCTTATATCTGAGAGCGTTGGGTTTACGTACCTGCGGGGCTTATTGTGCGGGTAGGGGATGACAATGAGCTGAGAGTTGGGAATGATGGCGGTCCACTCCTGCTTCCTTATGTCCTGGAAAGATAGAGTAAACACACGTTGTGGGTTTGCACATGCATGGTAATACATTATGGTAACAATACATGCAATCATGTGCAGATTTCCATAAGGACACACACACACACACACACACACACACTCAGGATATGTATGTTAAGCCCTCTGGGGCAGAATAATGGGGTCCTACTGTTTTCCTTAGCTACTGTGGAGCTGCTATTTTAAGATGCACGTTTAAGACACAGACAACGTGCTACTAGAAATAAATTACTCTTGACTTTGGGGAGCAACAGAGATTTCCTCGTCTGTGTATGTCTGTGTGCATATGGGCGTGTATATTTGCATGTGTGATGAAGTATTTCTGTCGCCGTCTGAGAGAGTTCAGCCATCCGCAGAACAAGTCGTAATCCCAGCGTCTGTCTCGATAAAATATACTTAATCTTTTCTCATCCTGTAACTTAACTCATCACAGCAACAACGTGGGTCTTTGCTTTCAAGACAGAATTTATGGGAGGAAGCTAGAACCACTGCCAGAGTGTTAGCACACTTACACACAAACTCAAAGGTGACGTAGGGAAACTATTGTTACAGTTTTTCAGTAAAGCATCACAGGGTTTTTGTCCATAATTGAAGAAAATGTAACCTAGTTTATAGTATGACTTCATGCAACAGGAGAATATAAGGAGCGAAAAAGGAAGCAAATGTATTCTGTGTATAAATATAAGTGCATGTATCATATATATTCTGGGTCTAGGTCATATCAGGTAGGGCGATGTGAAGATAGATGTAAAATTAAGATAAAAGAACAGGAGGCTCATGTAAATGAGGTCGTCCATTAGGATTAAGATGCAAACATTCACCACATTTTGGCAAAAAGTGTTTCTGCTCCTGTTAAATGTTGTTGCCTTTCACTTGTCTGTTCAGTCTGTGGTGCTAACGTTATACCACAGACCACTGCCCCTTCAGGAGACTAGCGGCAGGTCAAGACCGATCCTTTCACTCCACAGTCACTCAGGTACCACTCTATATTCTGATCATCATTACACACCGACACCGTCACATCAGGAGAAAACTAACTTTGTTTGAGACCTGCCTCTGTCTCAGCGACACACTCACGTGAGATCTGGCGAGTACTGCAATACTCACAAACAGTAATTAGTACCATTAAATGTTTTACCATTAACCAAAGAAATGATCTCAACGCAACTGAAGCTGTTTCTTATAGAAAGCTGTCACTCTACACTTGCTCTGCCAGGTTATTGTATCAAGTTGGTGTAATCCAGTGCAAACAACGAGACAACAACTAACCACGACCTATACTGAGCAAAAGTCTGAATAATATTAAAACACAAAATAGCTCTTTCTCAGTTTGGGGTGCAGGTAGTTGTTTAACAATAGATCGTTCATGTGCCGTACAGCCCCGTCGGCTTCCCTCCATCCACACGATGTCTTAGGACTTAAGAGACAGGGAGGGTAAACCATTTCACACCACTGGCACAGCTGGTAATGCTTCATCTTATGTTACTAGAGTATCTTTGGTTATTACATATTACACATTACATATATTAATCGTACATTATTATACACCTCAGAGAGATTTACATAAAAGCACTGCATAAATACGGTCCATTGACTGTTTACAATACAAAAATAGAGTTTGGTCACACAGCTCTACCCAACTCCCACTGATTATAGGCCTAATTAGCCAGAGTGCCTGAAAACACCTTAGTGTGAGTGCAGGGCCCTTAAACACAAGTGGACCACGCAGCTGAAGTGAGCATTAAAGAGGCCAGCTTAAAGGAGGTGCAAAACGTAAAATAACATCAAGAATCTGCTGGACCTTATCACATAAAGACCTCATCATTTTATCATATTTAGATTTAAAAACCACCGCTCGAGGCTCCCTTCACCCTCCAGCCTCCATTTGCCTGCACCTGGTCACTCGTGTCACATAAGTAGTTATTAACTATCACAGCTCAACTTGCAGAGAATCGGGGAGCAGTTGCTTGCAGCGCTGTGTTTGACAGCAGTTTGACTTTGCACGAGTTCAAGTTTCATTTTTAGTAACTTGCTGCCTTAAGGCTCAACAGCCAGTGCTGACATCTGACACAAGACTGTATCTAACCTCTGCATACAACTGAGCTTTGGTTTCTATAAAAGCCCCGCATCAATATCAGTTCCTGTTCGCCTTCTTTTTCACCTGTTTCTGGGTCCGATTGTGCCTCATGTGTTTTGATTTAGATGCTGCTCAGGTGTCCAAAGTTGCGTCTTTAAAAGAGACATAACTAGGGGAGAGACGTCTCATTAATGACTTAAAAGCTGTAATCAGGCTCGTAGCTGTGAGAAATTAACATTCCCAGTTGTACATTTTGGCAGAATCTAGAAAATGCAGCTCCTCTTTAAGCGTGGGTCTCCCGCTCTCCATCGATTGAGAGGAACCACATCTCGCAGCTATTTTGAATAAGCGTGCAACGACGGCATCGCTTTTTTACATAACGAGCACATTCTCGCCGCCAGCCATTGTCGCTTAGCTCTTGGAAAGCGCTGCCTTCGGTGCAGCAACTGGCAGGGGAGCAGAGCTGGAGACGAGTCAGCCTCCACTACTGCTGCCTGGGAGCAGATCGGATCTGGCTGTTTGGAAGAGAAAAGTGTTCCCATGTCTTCAGAGAGAAAGAGAGACACTCTGGTTCAAAGCCAGGGAAACTGGCACAGTATGAGAGAGCAAGGGAGACAGATACAGAAATGGAGGGTGAGGGAGATAGAGAGAGAGAGTGAGAGTGACAAGTAAGGGACTGATTAGTGAAGCAAACCACTTTGAGCAGCAAAGGGAATCCCCTGGGTGGAAGATAAGTGAACAGAGACTCAAAGTAAAAGATGGGGAGGGGTGAATAAAAGAGAGGAATGATTGGACAGAAGATGGAAGATATCCAAGTAGATTTTACAAAACCTCTCCTGTGAAAAAGCAGGCAGGAACTCTCATTGCGGAGGAGAAAATTGTAAAGGGCACAGTAGGGGAGGATAGAGCGAGAATGGAAGCAGGTCAGAGAGGAAGAAAACAAAAACGAGAGATAGAAGAAGACAGCTGACAAACGGAGAGATCCAAACCTGCCGACAGAGCAGGGTGGTTGCTTGGTCAGGATTTCTAAACCTTCACCTCTTACGTAAAGAGCTTCCCAAAGCTTCTCCTCCTCATTACAGGTAGATTTGATGGAGTTACTCCACTCCCTGGTCCCTGAGAAAAATACTCGGCATAATGGGCCACATCTTTAGGCATTCATTAATTCACTTTGTAGAAGGAATGGGCGAGGAGGAGGAAAAAAAGGGAGAAAAAAAAAAAAGATCCCATTTATTTGCATAGGAGAAGGAGTGTGTGGAAGAGGGACAACAAAGCAGCTTGTTTGAGATGAGTGTTCTCGGTGCACTACAGCTTCTGAGTCGCGGACCGACCCATCTACAATTCTAATCAGCTGCCTGACGAAGATCTCGCTACCACATGGGAGGGGAAAAAAAAGGGGCCCTGTCGCGGCTAATATTCAGTGTGACAAGTGCAACGTGACAGAGAGAGAGAGAAAACAGAGATGGAGATGAATGCAGAGATAGTGAGAGAGCTGAGCTGAGGAGCGCTGACATTTGAAGTAGTGTAGTGTAGAAATGTGGCTCACGAATAGATTAAAAACATTAAACCAATCAATTATTTACCATATGAATGTAACGCTGGCGTGTAGTATGACAGAAGGTACACATGAGCTGCACAGAGAGTCATTCACACGCCGTCTACTCTCAGGGTGTTTAAACAAAGACGTGTTTGAAGTGCAAAGTAAAGATGGGTGAGTTGATATTTCTGTTCCGGTAGGGAGCTCTTTGCACCCTTATCAATCCAATCAGTGATGTCATCAATAATCCTGTAAATCATAAGCAGGATGTGGGAGTCTATTTGATATAAAGCAACTGCCTGTTTGATATTCAACTTCCAAACTGTCTCCTTCTCTTTAATCATGAGACGAGGCGAGGACAGATCGGTGAGCCATCAAATGTACCTTGCCAAAATGGGACTTTTTCTAATGACGCAGACTTCACTCATGAGCTCACTGATGTATTCTTAGACTAATGTGACAATTCAAATGAATAAAACTGAAAATCCTGCAACAAAAATAAATTAATATTTGCTTGTGTTTTAGAGGTTTAACAGGATCCACAAATACACGAGCAAAAACCAAAATAGAAAAAGAAACAAAACAACAAACTATTTTCCTCTACCATACTCTTGTTATATGCTTCTCTCATTGGACAATTGATGTAAACAGCAATTATCACACATTTTGTTGAAGTAAGTGCTGATTGAATAAGAAAAAAAACACCCTCAACCAACCATTAAATGTTTTCTCCGGGATTACGGAGATGCTGCTGTCTCTGTTCAGCATTTGTAATTTGACAGGAAAACACATGGAGGGAAATCCCTCCTCTGGATCTCCTCAAAATACCCTTCAAAGAAGTCTCCGAGTCCTCAGAAGAAGGGGGTGACATCCGGCCCATTATGAAATAAAGCCTGAGCGGTAGGGGAAAACAACTATTTTGCTGCTTATGACTTTAAAAGTGCCTGAATTGCACTTGCCATGAATTAGTCTGACACTTGATAGTTTTCTTGGAAGATTTTCTGGTTCTTAACATCCCAAGGCTGTTTTTGCTTGTCTCTCACTCTCAGCCACGCATGCCATACTCAGTTACATTCAGTTCAGGGTAGGGTGCTTGGAAATGTCTTAATTAGGCATGTGAGCGGTATTATACAAGACACTTTTCATGAAACAAGTATTTTGATGCAATTTACATCCAGAGGGTTGAAGGGCTTTTAAAACTGTAGTTGTTCAGCACACCTACTTCCTTTCCTCTGTCTGCTGTAAGTCTCAGACACACCTCTAAAAGCCCCCCCCCCCTAAAGTTAGTTAGTGTCCAGCTAATATAACTCTCTCATGTGTCCTCACCGTCTCTCCAGGCTGCCGGGGGATGCCGACAAAAAGGTGGTCCAGGAAGTTGGCGCTGCGTCCGAGGCCCAGCACGGTGTAGGGCAGCTGGAGGGAGAAGTGAGCCGACTGGCTCAGCTGACCGGCTGCAGGAAGAAAGGCAGAGAAAAAACATCATATAATGGATAAACACACTAAGACCCTTATCTCAGAATCAGAATCAGAATCAGAATTACTTTAATAATCCCCAGGGGGAAATTGCTTTTTGTTACACACAGCTCCAAAAGAATAAGAATAAGAATAAGAATACACTTCAAACACAAAGTAAAATATAAATATATAAAAGTGTGAATAAAAAAAAAAAAAGATGTCAAAGGGTATTGTGCAAATGGTCCTATTACTATTGGTCGGATTACCATCCAATTACCATGAAATGTTGTACAGACAATAATGCTCCCCAGAGGATGAATCCTACTGATTCTGGTGATCACTTTACTTTTCTTTTAGCGCCACCATAAGTATCACACTGTTGGTTTTCAGTGAATCATCTGAAAAACTACTTAATACAGACATGCATGACACTCTGAGGATAAATCCTCATGTGCTTGGTGATCCCCTGACTTTCCTATAAATCCACTGGCAGGTCAAAGTATTCACCTTTCTGTTGAAGTATCTCTGTCTCTGCAATTTGTAATGACACACACATCCATGCCTCGCACTGAGTTTAGTGATCTCCTGACTTATTCTTAAGCACCACCATCTATGGTAAAATGTCTTGACAACTATTGGACAGACTACCATAAAGTCTGGTCCACACATACGTTGTAAGAACTTCCTAATAAATTCCTAACATGCTAAACAATGCTGACATGCTAAATTAACACGGTGAACACATTAAACATTATTCCAGGATGTTAATGAGCACATTTAGCTCAAAGCACCACAGCTACAGCCTGACGCAGCCTCACAGAGCTGCTGGAGCGGCTGTAGTCTGCACACTAAGGATTGCTTTAGCACTTCTGAAGACAACATTTCTGTCTACTGCTGGCTGCACAGTGCCATTACTTCTTCCTGCTTATTTGAGTAACTCTTTTTTCTCTCATTCTCAACAGAGTGGGAAGCGTCTTGTGAATCACCCAAAGGGGTCTGACCCTAGTCACCCCCATCCAGCTTATTCTGCCTGTTGTGTAGTTTTTTTATTTTTATACATTAATAAATATAAATTCAATAAAACAATCTGTTTTGTACAAAGAACACAATTCAATTTATCTATCTGTCTCATAAATATAAGTGGCCCCTCTTACACATGTAGCGTGTGAACGAGATAGCCCATAAGCTTCGCACATTGTTATTCATGACTTTCTGCTCAATACAACCGATTGAATTGCCGGATGTGCATGTGAACATAACCACAACGGCCCGACTTATCCAAAGGAATGCTTTAAGTTTTCCATGATATAATGTAATGCCATGTAATCATCTCCAGCCTAACCTGTCCTGACCAGGACCGTCAGTGATAAGACTACAATGTGCATAAACATGATGAGAGGCATGAGGGAGAAACGTACAATGGGAGCGATTAAGCCGGCGAGAGACCTTGTGTTCAGACATGAAGAAGCATCATAAAAGATACAAATCAGAGTGAGACACCTGAGGCCATTCCAACACCTCTCCCTGTCTCCTCACACTACCTCCCTCCTCCTCTTCCTCCATCCTCCCCACTTACTATTCTCATATAACCCTTATTCTCTTGTTTCCTCCTCTCTGCTCATCTTGCTCGTCTCCCGCGGTACATCACTCCGATTTGGCCTTACTCATTTCGCCTCCCCCTCTTCTCCTCCCTCCTCCTCATCTCCCCTCTCTCTCCCCTTCAGCTGCTGTATCTCGCCCACGCCACCCAACTCTGCCAAGTGCAGCCGACATAAATCAACCTCTACATGGTAAACAAAGAGAGGGAAGGGGAGAGAGAGGGATGGAAGGAGAGCGAGAGAAAGCCTCGAGGCAGCCAGTGATCAGAACTAATGTGGATGGACTGCGTATTGCAGGCCGAGAGGTGCACAACAGCTTTGTTTCTCTCTTTATTTTTTTTTTAAATCTATGCCTAACCTCAGTTCAGTAAAAAAAAAAAAAAAAAAAGATTTATCCAGTTCATTTCTGGCCACCTCAGCTGAACCTGCGTCAGGTCAGTCGACCTCACTGCAGCTCAGTATTTCACTTTTTTAATGCAAGCATTTACCCTGTGAACATCACATGTGGGGCTAGAAATTAATCAGAAGTGAGTGAAAGTGAGTAATTAGCTTTGGTAAAACCAGCGGAGGTTATGATACAATAATGTACATTCTGTCACTGAACACTGAACGGTCCCATCGACTTGTGCAAACTTCTACCAAAGAAAGTCATCTCTCTTTATCGCTCTAATTTTCCCTGTTGCTGGCACTCTGTGTATTCTATTTTCCTGGCCTTTTAGAGCAGGGTTGGAGTGTTGTGAAGAGGAAGCATAATTGCCTTAATCGCACACCGCCGATAGCGAAAGAGGGAGGAGAGAGAGACAGAAATATTGGCTGTTTCTAGGAAGAGCTGGGCACAGTTTCATGGACATTGACTTGTTCAGGGTGGTACAAAGCCCTGGCTTTGAAGACATTGAAGATGAACCCTGGTGAGTGTGACATTTACTGAGAGGTGAATGTGTGTGTGTGTGTGTGTGTGTGTGTGTGTGTGTGTGAGAGAGAGAGAGAGAGTAGGAGAATTGTACCATATCAGCAAAACAGAAAGCTGTGTTCTATTATGTGGGATTTCATTCATGATTTTTAATGATAATCTAGTAAATTAACTGAAACAGAAGGACGATGAAGAGAGGGAGACAGTTACCAGAACTTTTTAGCCGCATGAGCAGCGTGGCTCTAGGGATGGGAAGTCTGTCAGACGGTCCACCACTTTGGTCCAGACTGAAATATCATATAACATAACAACTACTGGATTGTGGATAACCACAAGTCAATTAAAAGTCTCCCATGCTACTATGCAGTGAAATTTGGTACAGACAGTCGGGCTGCCCAGAGGGTGAATTTCAAAAATTAGTGGTCTGTCAAAGGTTTCACCAATTCAGTGAAATATCTCTAAATCCAACACGCAAAATGACTTAAATGACACAGTGTCAGCATGCTAACATACTAAACTATGATTGTTAACATCATACCTGCTAAATATGAGCTCATTTATCTCAGAGCACTGTTGTGCTCAAGTGCAGTCTCACTGCAGATTCTTAAATCTTGTTCCAAGGTGACTTGCAGCCTGATAAAGAAAACACGATGACCAAGAAGTGTGTGTATTCTAATGTACTGTATGAAAACACACACATTCCACTGCTGTGAATCTGCAGGAGATGACAAAAGTCATATCCTGGCCATCGACATCCGCAGCCCGACAGAATAATTTAATCACTGTGGAACAAAACCACACAGGGAGCTGTCTGAACCAAGGAGAAAACTGTGGAGGTCAAAACAGTTTATATTTTACTTTGTATATATACTTTTTATTCAAGTCCAAACTTCACCTTTTTTTTAAATAAAGGCCTGAATTACAAGTAGAGCCCACAAAACCCCCAAAACATGACTAAATGCTACTATAACTGCAACTGTAAAAGTATAAAGAAGCTCCAGTTGACAGTGAGCAACGAAAACAAGTGTAAGACAAGAAAGGCCATGATGCAGCATGACACTGGACCTGAAGCTGGCTGGAGCCCTGAGAAATCAACACAGCACAAAACACATCACATCCCACCGTAAAGGTCGGCATTGAAACCAAAATGAAACAATCACAACTCGATCTTTGTTGGCATTCCAGCTTTCTGCTCACTCCCAGAAAAGTGTGGTGTGAGGTTAAAACAGCTACTGGCTTTGAGCGAACCTACAACTGTCGGCCAACCAGCAGCAGCAGCAGCCAGATGAGGGCTCGAGGTTTGCTGCTCACCAAAACATCTCCACCGACTCCTGTTTATATCATGTAACCACGAAACAAAATGGCCTTTACGGTGAAGCCATTTCTAGCTGATATCCACCAATCAATCCCACAGAAGAAAGAGCAGGGGTGTTACAAAGATGCTTTGAGATGGGTTAAGCGGGCGAAGCTGTTTTGGATCAGTCCACAGCCACTCAGTGCTCCACACAGAACCTCGTCCACCGGGCCGGACAGAACTGGATTGTTGAAGGGATTGGACCTTTAAGCCGGACTTGGTTTGATGTTTTTAACAGACTGCTGCTCCCTGTCGGTAGGCAAGATGTGGAATGCTTGCACTTGGCCACTCAGCATGGTGGAGTGGGTCTGAGTGTGTGTGTGTGTGTGTGTGTGTGTGTGTGTCTGATGGAGGATCAAGCAGGGTTACGTTGCAGGGAGGGAGCTTGGCTTAGCGTCTGCTGAGTGTTGTGTGTGTGTGACAGAGAGAGAGAGAGAGAGAGAGAGAGAGAGAGAGAGAGAGAGAGAGAGAGAGAGAGAGAGAGAGGTGTGTGTGTAGACTGGCTAGGAAATGGCCACTGCTGGAGCAAAGCCATTTCACAACATTGGGAGGCTGGCAAAGGGTATTATGCAGAGTGGTGTATCAGAGTGTCTGTGTGTGTGTGTGTGTGTGTGTGTGTGTGTGTGTGTGTGTGTTTTGTCCTATCTCCCTATGGCAAAGCCAGTGGAGGCCTTGGCAGGAAATTCTACCCTTTACACATGACTGACAGACTACAATCCATCTCTTAGAACACAAAGCAGATTCACAGCAGCAACTAGTGGTCTGTGTGTGTGTGTGTGAGTGTGTGTGTGCGTGTGTGTGTGTGTGTGTGTGTGTGTGTGTGTGTGTGACTGTCTCTGTACACATCTTGTTTTCACACACGTGTGCCCTGAATGCATCACATCCAACAAGTTAATGTTGTCAATATTATGAATTACAGTCAGGACACCCCCACCCCCATTACACACACACACAGACACACACACACACACACAGACACAGACACACACACACACACACCTGAGCTGTAACCTTTCTAAAGGTCCCGATGAAGCAGGAGAAGCCGCTCTTCTCTATCTGAGCATTTCATTCTTTTCTACCAAATCCTCAAACTTTCTGAAAATGTAGCCCCAAGTGCACAGATCTGCACTCTGCCGTTCATTCAACAGACAATGAGACTTTGCATTAGGAAGTGAATATATACCAAGGTAAGCTGGAATGGGTGAGGCCATTTTCTTATCTGGTCAACAAGGCATCATGGAATAAAAACATTTATAGCTTCTAGTGTTCTAAAATATATTAATAAATAATATTATATAAATAATATCAAAATGCTGTGTTGAACTGGGTCTGGACCTGGTTTCTGTATGGTTATACTTAAGACTTTAAGACCCTTTGAATACTACCATTACTGCAGGTAAGGGAAATGCTTAAGAATCTTTGATAGATTATACGGCCTATTATTGAGAAAACTGAATTAAATGCTTTTTCAAGACCTGGAGATCGCTGGACCCATAGAGGAGACATACAAAGACAAGATTTCACAGGGTCTGGTGATAGCCTGTGTAGGCTTATTATCCTCTACTACATACTATCACTGCTAATAATGTGTCTACCACACAGGACTACTACACGTGGGGCTAAAGAAAACTCCATTATTATTTGGAGTTGAGGATTCCTGTTCTGTTTTCAGTCTTGGATGAACACACTCCACAGCCCTGACAACGCTTGTCTGATGGCTTTCATTCACACACAATTTTTTTTCTACCGCAGATACCCTTGAATCCTGTGACTCTGCTCTGCCTCGATCTCAAATTGTTGCACACTCCTGTATGCTAGTCTTTGTTGAAACCAGTTCAGAACAGTTCATCAGCACATTAAATGATTTTACATGCAGCATTATGGAATCTAGATTTAGGAAATGTTCATTCATTTTTACCTACAGGAGTTTGTGGGACAAGCGCTTTTCTCGCTCGGTGAAATTCTGATTGTCTGAAGATGATTGCTCCTCACTTTTCTCTCAGTAGAATGCCAGATAGCGAGGACAATGACAAGGATTTTGGGGTACAAACTCTCCTCCTGATATTGAAGCAGACAAACTTTACTTCCTTGTGGGCATGAGAGGCCAAAATGGAAAAAGAGATGTGAGAAACATCCGACAGAGATAGACAGACAGGGAGAGGACACGGATGCCTCTGAGGGAGCTACAGCATGTTAATGTGTCTGTGTCCATCTGCCAAGTTCTTATGACACATATCCTCATGAAAAACCTCGTCCTGTCTGGAGGTTTTACCACCTGAGCAGACATGCAGAGTGACAATGTGACATCTAGCATCAGTCTGAAACTGAGTCAAGTGTGCACTGCGGGAAATATGGAATTTGAGACAAAAAAAAAAATTAAAAATATAACAATTCAGAAACAGAATTAACACACAGACATTATCTGCTGGTCTCTGAATAGGACAATTAGAAATGGGCGTATGCTAACACGATCTAAACCAACGCATCAAGAAAGAAAATCTGACATAATTGGCTTGCAGTGCAGACACATGCACTCACGCACACCTTCTCTCTCCCCCTCTCTCTCCCTCTCTCTCTCCCTCTCCCTCTCTCCATCCCTCTCTCTCTGTGTCCCCAGGGTTTCAAAACTGAAAGAAAAAAATGTTTTCAAAGAAAATGTCTAGTGCCTGTCGCTATAGAAACCATTTGCTCCCCTGATGGCGATAAAAGGAGCAAATTGCAGAGATGGAGGGTGTAGCCACGAGGGACAGGAGTGCACAGACACACACACATACGCCCAGAGTCCGACTTGCCTGAAGAGCCCCCCGTCAGTGGCCCAACAATGGCGTCGAGATCCAGACATTGATTTGAGAGAAAAGAGCGAGTATATGTGAGTGTGAGAGCGTGCGTGTGTGGGTGACACCGGAGGGCTTTCTAGTTGTTCTTTCCTTATCACTACTACAGCACTGAAGCATGTTGACACCTGCGCCCAGAAAACGGCCTAAGTGACACAGTGTGTGTGTGTGTGTGTGTGTGTGTGTGTGTGTGTGTGTGTGATAACAGACCTAAAGACAGCTGTCATCACCCTCGTTTGCCCTTACTCAGAACCTAACGGAAATAGCAGGATCACTATAAATTACACCCCTTCAAATGTTCTGTCCTTGGACCATGAAATGTCTATTCATTGATGTTATACCTCACTTTTGTTTTCATATCTATTTCAGAGATAAAAGACCGGCAACAACTGAAACTACAAAGCAACAGAAAATAATGAGAATTGCAAGACAAAACAAACAAGTCAGAACTGATGAAAATTCAACTAAATGTTCCAAATGTGCAAGTTCATAAAGTTTTAGGAAATTATCTAATTATCTAAAAGAGCACACTGTGAGCTTGTGCTCTTCAGTTATGTTAGTGAGAGACTTTTATAGCATTGTGAGCTGTGCACTTCTTGTGGATTCGCTTAGAGTAGAAGCACTGATTAATGCTTCTATTCCCCAACTAACAGATAAAACCAAGTGAGTTTTCAGTGGAGTGAGTTTATGCTGAAACACATCAAATCATTTGGAATGACAACTGACCCGGCAGAAGGAGCAGAAACAGTGAGCTAAACAAGATATTTTCTTAGGAAGCGTTGGGCGTGTTTGAAATGATTTGTTTCCATAAGTACAGGTGCACCCGAGATTGTCAAACCTACATGACGTAGTGAAAAGGTGGGTTCAATTTCTGCGTTACAATAGAAAACCTGTATAATTACCACCATGTTGGCCATCTAAGATTAGCTTATTAGCATTAAACACAAAGTACAGCTGAGGCTGGAAATGTCATTCAAGCACACATAAGTTTTACATTTTAACCTAATGATGGAAAGTCTGTGGATCACCATAGTTATTACAGCTCACCCTCAGTATGACATCAGCAGGGGTACCAAATTTAATGTAATGAGATATTGCAGTCTGGACCAACAGACAGAAATCCGTATAAAAAAACTCTCCGACAAACAAGCTGGGGAGAATGAATCCTTGGACAAACTGACTGCTAGACATTTTAATGTCTTTAGATTAGTTTCACTGTGATAAAGCATGTCATACATTAAGACTCAAGCAGTCCATTCATTTAAACCCAGGGCTATTTGGAGGCTGGCAGATCAACAGCCAGACAGACATCAACGTTGACAAATTAAAAGTTCAAGTCTCCTGACAATTTATGGTATCTAGAAACTGGCTACAGACGAGAGAGATTAAAGGGCGAGGAGTGAAAGAGAAGAGAGACACAGATGAAAGTGAGAGGAGGGATGTGAAGCAGAAAAAAAGAGAAGGGATGGAGAAGGGAGATGAAGGAGTGAAAAACAGGGAAGAGAAAAAGCATGCTAAGCCTGATCAATAGTAATTCTCCATGTCTGCGCAGAGGGTTATCTCTCCAGTAGTTTTTTTCCTTCCACTCCAATATTTCCTTCGCCTCTCCCCACCTCTGTTCTGATCTCTCCGTGCTCCTCTCCTCCCATCTCCTATCTGTCTCTTCTGTTCCACCCTCATTTTCACTCTCGGCAACTCTATGCTTTCAGCTCCGTCCTCTGCACCCTCTCATTTTCTCCGCTTCCAACCCTTTTCATTTCTCTCATCCAAACGCTCTCCTATCTCACTCCCGCATCATGAATTCTACCTGTGTGTTTGAAGCCCATCGTCCAAATTTTGTGCAATAAACTGGTTTCAATATAGGGTGACACTCTCTGTTGACCTGCTGAGGTCTCTGAAAACGGGTATAGATCAGTGTGACGTCAGGCCCGATAGGGTGGCTTTTCTGCATGAGGCAACATCATGATGTGGCAACATAAAAGGCAAAAGGCAACACAAGTCAGACCACACAAGATTTTCCATTTCAATTTGCGTCGATGTTGTTTTGCATCTTCTGAATGTCTGAAAGGTTAAGATAGGATTAGTATGTTTGTGGATGAGCTGCTTCAGGTTAACATGTGTTTTTAAAGGTTGTGCATGTGCGATCAGTGTGTGTGTGTGTGTGTGTGTGTGTGTGAGTGAGCCGTTGCTAATCCCCTGAACTCATTAGCCTAATTGGACAGTCTGCAGAGAGCTCCACATTGATCTGGGGCCTGTTATGATTCTCCTCCCTATGAGCGCTCACTCTTTTCTCTGTCCGTCTCTCTCTGTCCTCCCTCTTCCAGTCACTTCTCTCTCAGATGTCCTCCCTCCCTTCCTTTCTCATCTGTTCCCTCTCTGCGTAATAATTTTTGGCACCACAGATGCTCTCGGCCTGTCTGGACACTGCTAACTAACCCAGAGTTGTTACTATTCTTTTTTTTTTTAAACTCCTGTTAGTGTTACGACATCATTCATCTAATTCAACTTGCAGCTCGGTGGCACTAACAGCCAAATATGTTGGGCTGCAAGAATCTAATGTAATGACAGACTGTTGGCAATGATAATAGCTGGAAAACAAATAATACAGGAGTGACTTATGGGAGGGATAATTCATCGAATTAAAAAACGAAATCCTGTATTTTGACAAACCACACAACACTTCATGAGAGAAAAGATACTGAAAACACAGTGTGGGCGCCGTTTTATCCCACAGCACAACTACTGACTGATTTATGGGTGGCTTTCAATACTTTGAAAAGCAGTTTATAAAATAACTATTATCCACAACTTTCCAGAAAAAGTGTGCATACTGTGGCATGAACGGTTCTAACAGCTGGAAGAAATGCGAGGTAGTGCCCCTGGTGTTTGGATTCGAAACCAGCTTTGATGTGGGGATACTGGAATGAGGAGGGTTCAAAAAGTATCACACCATACTTGATGTTTCAACTCTACGCTGTCATCGTTCAGCATAACGTTTTCCTCTTCTGTTAGCTTTAAAATGAGGCTAAATCATTTTCCTGTCCTGTGAGTCAGAGGACAACCAAATTAAAAGGTGACAACAGTCTGGCATCAATATGCCTGATAAATTTAAAGCAGTGGAGCTGCTTTTAACAAAAGGAATTCATCTTTTCCAGCCCAGTGGATGACAACTGTTTCTTAGATAAATGTATGTGTAAACAGAGGGGATGTTGTTTCTGGACAGGTCAAATCAAATCTGAGGTTGTGAAAACAAAATCAATAGCCTGTCTTGTCTGGGCTGGTTTTGTTTGTTGGCTATAATCTTAATATTGCCACTGTTACATATAAGACTGCACCCCTGTCATCTAAAGATAAATGGTGCTGGGTGACCGTGCGCGAGCTGGAACACAGAGGGAAACATAGCGCCGTGTTTTCCCTTCCCAGCGTCTCCGAGAGTGTCCAGAGTGAGAGAGAGAGAAATAAAAAGGTTGTTAATGAATAACTTCAACTATTCATCTCCAGCACTCCACCTGTCCCCCACACCCCCTTCCTCCCTTCCTGTCTCAGCAGGAGTCAGTTGATAATGAGGTGTGGTGTTGTCAGAATCACAGCCCAAGCTCATCCATCCAACCTGCTTAGTAAGGGGCATGGCAAACCACTGTCTGCCATGTACACACACACACACACACACATGCAACCCACACAAGGTCATGAAGAGACAAATGCCAGGGTATGTGCGTGTGCACAAATGCTGCCCAACACACAGAACACAAATGCTGCACACAGACTGAAAAATATGTGCAAACTTAGGGAAACAGACACACATACTGTATGCATGCCCTACATAAACACACACACACACACACACACACACACACGAGAGAAATCTTGTCAGTGTTGCTGTTGACCTTTACTTTTCAGATAAGAGGGTGGCATTATCACTGTAATATGCCTGTGTGTGTGTGTGTGTGTGTGTGTGTGTGAGTGTTTTTCAGGTACTTTACCAGACTAAGATTACACCTCACCCTTTTCCCGTCTTCATCCTCCCAGATCCTGATCTCCTCTGACCAACTTCCCTCCCTTTTTATAAACATTCAGCTCTCTCTCCTCCTCCACTTGCACTATCTGTTATTTCCATCCTACATCATTCTTCTACTCTTCCTCTCTTTCCATAGGAATCCCATTCAGCCTTGTCTCTGTCTCTCAGCATATTATAATCTCTCCTTTCCTCTCCACTCTCCTCTCCCTTTCAGGAGGGTGAAGGGTAAGTGAAGATCGTTGGGCCCCAGTGGAGAGGCCCAGACATCGTGTGTGTATGTGTGTGTGTTTGTGTGAGCCCCATCATTGCTCATCGCTGGCAGCCTCGCTGGCTGTTCCCCGAGCTACAAGCTACAGAATAAATACACTTTAAATCACCACACACACACACACAAACACATACACACACACACACGCAGGCAGCCTGCTCCCTGGCAGCACTTTGCTGCTGTTAAATGAGGGGTCTGGGGAGTTGTGCCGGCAAAGCCTTTGGCTACTCTCGCTCTCCTCCTCTCTCTTTGCACTCCAGTCGAACACACACTGAAAAAATAAGCCGGAGTTATGATGGGCAGACTGTAATATGCAGGGTTTTCTAATGTTAAATAAATGGGATTCTACTTACTAAATATACCAAACCAGGAAAGTGAAGACACTGTCTGGGGATCCAGAAAGAGAAGTACTGGCTGAGTGGACAAAATGTCAAGACCATCTGCTTTTCAAATGAACTGGATGGACCGAGTGGATCCAGGTGAAAATTAAAATACCTTTTTGTCCGTGTGTGGAATTTTTGAGTTACAGGAAACATCGATGCCCTGCTCCAAATGTCATTGGAGACACTCAAACCAGGTGGTTCACACTTAAAATAGTATGACTCTTCAACCCCAGCAGTATGCCCCATCCTGCCTCATTTAACCTCTTGGAATGCCTGGGAGGGATTTTCCTATTTTTGTGTCAAAATTGGTTTTGCCAATAATTTGGTTTCCAGAGTTCCTACAACTGCACAACCTGCCCAAGTCTAGACATCATCTAGTCCTCCATAATACGCCATAATTAAGTTCACCTATAGTATATAACCAGAAGTATGTGGACAGCTTTGTCTGCGTAGTCTTCTAGCTTGGTTTTTGGTCTCCAGCAACTCCTGCTAGAAGCTGTTGGCCAATGAGCTGAAACTCACTATAAAACTCTGCAGAGCTGCAGGTTCAGGTGATCATTCTCTGTCGGTTCATCAGCACGAGCAACTGCTGTCATAGTGTCATAGTCATAGTGTTATATTGTTATTATAAAAATATTGACAACATCACTTCAAGGAAAATGTAAAACACAACTGCAAAATCATTCAATGATATTTTAGACAATATTGTGCTTCTAGATTTGTAGCAACAGTCTGAGGGAGACCCTTTCCTGTTTCAACATGTTAATACCTCCACGCACAAAGGCAGGTTCATGAAAAGATAAACCCTGCACACAGTGCCGACCTCAGCCGCAGCCAACACTTTTGGGACGGATTGGCTGATTGCTAACAAGCCACCCTCACTAATGGCCCTCTGGATAAAATGGAGGAAATCCCTGCGGCCAGGTTAAAACATCTAAGCCTTCCCGTAAGAGTGGAGGTTACGTATTAATACTCACGGTTTCGCAATGAGATAAATGCAATTCAAAGTAATTCAAGTATCAAAAAAAACACAAATATTACAGGAGTTTTCAGCATTTAGTAGGACTTTAAAACTGCCACTGCCTCCACATTCAGTGGGATTCTACATCACTCTCCATCCTCTCTGCAGCAGGCGTGGGTGCAGGTGGTGATACCCTCTCCCCTCCTACCCTCTCCTCCACCCCGCTCTCACTCCCTCTCCATTGTTTCTATCTGTGCCCATGTAACTGCATATTCTAAAGCAGTGGAGTGTGTGGAGAGGGAATAAAACTGTGGGTCTCGTCACGCTTTAAGACAACTGAATACAGGATGGCCACTGCTAATGTTTTTCCCACTCAGTGTTTTGGGCTTGGACACGGAGCACCTAATTGAAAGGTCTGCAGCCATTGGAAGATTAGTTTTAGTGCTATCTTGTAGCCAGGGGTTTATAGCGGTCTAATGGTGGTGAAATAATAATGATGTTAGACTGTCATCTGTCTACTCATTCTTTAAATATGTATATACTCCAACTGTGCCAACAGATCCATCAAACAATGAAATCTGACAAAGTGGGATTAAACTGCACACAGGAACATGCACACACACACATGGACTATATATATCTCTGACCCCAGGCTGTCAGTGCATCTTGTCCTCATCCAGCCCTGTGTCCTTTCCACAATGTAATATCAACTAGGTTAACTGCAGCTAATATGGTACAGCTCTGCTGTCCTCAATGTCTTGTCTCATCTTTCTACCCATCACGGTATCACCCTCTATCGTTCTGTCCTTATTAGTCTGAGGTAGCAGGGTACAGTTGTGCTCATCAGCCCCAGGACTGCAGAAATGTCTCATCCTATGAAGACCCTACAGGTTACAACTTCACAATCTGTATCAGAGTCACAGAGTTTTCAGTTGACATTCAGGAAATTCACCCTGAGAGGGTGAAATGTGACCACAACCTCCCACCTACAGTGTGGTACCTTTTGTGCTCCTAAAAGTGCAGAACATGGCCAGATGTTGACAAGACAAGACCAAAAACACAGAAGGCAGTGGGCCTTTGAAGTGGAGCTGTTTGAGTCAAAGGAATTCAGTTGATCATTCTGTCCGCACTGTTGTCATTCCATGTATAATAGCGATCCTCACCATCATCATCATCCCTTGTGACCTCTGACCTCTCTGTAGTAACGAATAAGAGGGCTGCAGGTGATTCAGTGATGCGAAAGGAAACGTAACCACAAATCTTGTGTGGATATGTACCTTGGACTTATGTGAGAAGAAAAAGTGAGGAAGTCACAGTTTCTTAAGTGATGCTTTGCAGTGGGAGAAACTTCAGAGGCCAAAAGGTCTCCAGCCTTTTGCAAGCTTTCACAGTATTTTTCTGCTATAGCAGAGACTATGAGAACACTGTATCTGTACCTTAGACTGTGCCACTGCGGTAACTTCAGGATCAATATTTGATTAATAGTGCTGGAAAACTTGGACTCATCGTATAAAAGTGAGTCCTGACAGGCAATAATTGAATATTAATTTTCCAGTGACAATTTAACAATTTAGATTTATTACAGCATTTTAGAAAATACACATGCGGGTGAGGCCGACATCTAAAGAGGTATGGGAAAAACAAAGTCATTCAGAGTCTAACAAGCCCTATAATTATTTTAAAATGAAGATAGAATAATGTGAACTGAGCACACACCCCAGAAGCATCGAGGAGAGAGCATTACAGCCTTATCAAACTGATTCATTTTCCCTTCAGTTACAGCAGCGTGTGGAAGGACCTTGTTTTTGCCTTTTCTTTAGCTGCCCTCTCTGCTTCAGCCTTTGTCTTTGAGGCACACAGACCAATTTTCTCATTTATAAAAGAACGAAAGCAAGAAAATAAAATCAATGGGCCTCTCTTTTCCTCATTCTCTGCTTTCTCAAACCCATCCAAAAACAAACCCTGTGGTGTTTAGCCAGACTAAAGACAGCTGTCATTGTTGGGAGGGTATGTTATTAATAAACCTGACGTGGACGTATGAAAGCTCAGGCAAAGATATTTTCAGAAAAATAAACGCTTGTAAATGTTTCTGGCTTTTCTCTGTCGTTGAAGAGGGCAGTTTAGCGTAAGAAGTGAAAGCAACCAAGGATTTATTAATAGCAAGAAAGTGCTTACCTGAGGCATTTTTCAGGTAGCCATTGGAGTCCACGGTGGTGTACATGACGTAGGGGCCGGGCTGGTTGACACCAAAAGGCTGCAAAAGCACACATGCAAACACAAATATAAAAAAAAACTGCCAAATTTTGACATGTTGCAATTCTCTTTTCACATCAGCTGTCTGTCAGCGAGGGCAACAGAGGCCAGGAGACACAAGCAGGGAGGAGTGAAACAGAAATGCAGAGAGACAAGAGAGAGAGTAGGCAGAAAGATAGACATGCATTTTGTCACCACAGCGACCTTGAGCAGTTTTTAGTTTTTATTTTCGCTAGGTGACACGACAAATGTCTGACCTAGCTGGCTTGAATCTGACAGAGCATAAACGAGTGTGACGGCTGCGTGTTTGTGCGCCTGTGTGGGCGGATACAGAGGGGTTGTCTTATCTCTTCATTATGAAAGGATGACAACTAATGAAGAGATCTGTCGAGCCGTCCTTCGCTTTGCATCAGCTAATCACGAGCCTGTTACACTGGCAAACATACACACTGAAAGAGAGACTTGGCCTTTTATGCTGTGACACTAAGCAGTCGGGTAAGGGAGGAATAGAAATGAGGTCAAAAAAAGAAAGAGACAGAAAGGGAGAGAGAGATGAGAGAGCCACGGAGGAGCAGATTAGTGGGCTCAAAGAAAAACAGAGGGAGAGAGGTGTGACTAAGAAGAAGAGGAGCGGCAGAGTGAAATGAAAAGATAGAGGGGGTGATGGATGGGAGAGGAGAGGAGTAGAAACAGCCGCGAGCTTCACTCGTCTACTGCATTCATCATAGCTTTCAGTTAGACAACAAGCGGGTGGAAGAGCAGACAGACAGAAAACCAAAACAACTCTAATACTAGCAGCCTCTTGTTGATGTCAAAGCTAATGTGTTTTGCGAAGGGCTTTCCACTGCTGAGAGGTTGTATAAGGAGGGATGCTTGGCCGCTGTGTTTCAGTCAGGTTTATCTGTCCGCCCACACGTGGTCATCAGACGTGAGCTCTTTGGGATAAAGAAAAGGTGCTTAGAGCTAACTCCTCCATAAATTGATGGCTACATTTAACTCCAAAAGGGCTTTATGGTTTAAGAGCTCATGGTGTGTCTTCAATACAAAACCATGCACCCCATTCAGACTGACACAGCGATGCGGGTCACATGTCGCGGGTCACTTTGTATGGGTCAATTCAGAGTGGTCGACCCTCCTGGTTTGGTGAGCTGGCCCCCCCGACGCAGCTACGACCATTAGAAAATGTAAAAGAGTAGAACATTGTTGACATTATGTTGCTTTGCTAATTTAAACTCTAGGTTTTTTAATCCATTTTTCAGTCCCTAATGAGGGACCTTGTAGCAGACTGAGTACGGCTGAGGGGAAGCCGACATCAGCACTGAACGTAGCCTGAGCGTGTTGGAAAAAGTAGGATGCCGATGCAGATTGCTCCGACAAAAACAAACATACAGAAATCTGACATCTGACACAACAGTTGAACCTTGCTCACCTTTCTCCAACAAAGCAATACAACGTCCCGTGGAAACGCACAGCGTTGTCGAGTCAAATACATGCGAGGGAACATTCATGGAAGATTACCTTGGAGCAGAAATGGAATATTTCTACCGTTCACCTCGTTATTGCTGAGACAGAAGACAGAATAATTGCTGAAGTGGTTTATAAAATCTCCCTTCATTGTACTCTCTACTATTTAGGTATCTGAACATTCGTCAAATGATGAGCTATTAATGTGACTGGCCTTCCTGGACTGTAACTCATGTTCTCACTCAATCTGAAGCAACTAGTTCCACCTGAACTTTTTTACTGCTTTGTCTGATCAGGATTTCAATAGCCTGCTCTAAAGGTTGATTAAAGGATAAATGTGTTTACGTGCATTTCTTTCTATTTGATTGTTATGGATTTAAACATTGTGGTATCTGTACTCATGACAAAACTTTGTTAATCAAACTAGAGCCACAAAAGGAGCTTAAAGTCAAGCTGGAGCCGTGGTGAAAGGCAGACACTAACCTTGCTGAAGCTTGGATGTATCAAACTGATAAACACTGTCTGGCCTTGTCACATCAACATGAAGCCTTGGACGCCTCTTAAACTGCCAGAATGTTGGCAGAAGGTATGAACCTGGATACTCGTTATTCTAAAACGATTACTTCAAAGCAGTGTCAGTGGAGACTACACTATTAAAGTGCCCCTGAACGAACAACAACCCCAAAAATACCAGAGTTGGAAAACACGCACCCTTGGCATTTATTTGGTAAGGGTTTATAAACTGTGTGTTTGATAGGAAAATACCAACCACAGGGAAAACATGAGATACAGAACAGTAAGCTTGGGCTACTTATTATGAAGGCCTGTAACTTGTCTCAATTAAGAAAAAACAGAATGGGGGGGGGTGCTACTTGGTGGAAATCAGGTGCTATATTCGCCCATAAAATGTAGAGCTTTTTGTCAGTTTTCTTCCAGGCTGAATTAAAGATAAGCACTTAACATATAAAGCGGAGCTTATACTGCCCTAGAGCTAAAAAACACATCACCCATTCAAATCCTCTTCCCTAATTTCCTGAATATTAAGTTGAGCCTCCCCATAGACATGAAATCTGGCCAGCAGGGGGGATATTCCAGCCTATCTCTGTCTTCCTGCTGAAAAACTGCTACGTACAGACTTTGGAGGTAAATAAAGATTCGTACATGGAAAGATAAGAGCAATGAGTACAGACAGCACACGCGGTTAAGACAGGTGTAGTACTTTTTCATGCTGTTATTAGGAAAATGGACCAACAAAGGCAGATTTCTTACCTTGACATCTTCTGGACAGTCATTGGAGCAGAGGCCGCTGAGCACTGAGGAAGACAGAGACGTCAGAGTTAGACATGTTGCTCAGCATGTGCTACATGTCCAGCACAATAACACACTCTGCTGTGGAACAAGTCTTGTCTGTGGTGGTGCCGCTGCCCTGCCCCGGGGGCCACTGTATCAACATGTATCACACATCAAGCAAGTCAAACTCACTTAGAGAAATAAACTTGTCTTACACAACGGCTCGAGTTCAACTGTGGCTGACAGCGAAAACAACAACAACAACAACAACAACAAATTCATATTAATCGTGCTCAACCTTTCCTCACATTCACATTATAGTTCATGCCATTTAATTATCATTTTTGCATGCTAGCTGAATGTGGCAGACAATCAAAGAAAGGAGGGGAGCGGGTTATAAATGAATTGCCAGCAATGAAAAACATAAAGAGTAAATGTGCAAACTATTAACGCCGCTTGTGCATTTATATGTGCATGCTAAGAGAGCATTTCACTTATTTGTGTGTACAGGCGGAGAGAGGACAAAATCTGCCGAATTGCTAATCAGTTATTAGAGAAGAGACATTATTAGCATACTAATAGGGTCTAGGTTGGCTTGATTTGCTTGATGGAGTCACGCTGAAGCCCAGTACCCTGTTAATAAGGTCTGCACCCAGCGTTGTACTAAACGGCAGGCAAACTCAATGCATCTATTCAAAGGGAAAATCACAGTAGCCCCGACTTACAAAAGCTAACACTGTAATTATTTTGTAAGGATTTTCAGTTCATGTAAAGGCTCTTCAAACACTAAAGCTGTAGCCTAATGTCTAACAGTGGCAGGCGCCAGATGAGCCTGCATGCAGGAATCACTCATCAATTAATTCAATCACAACTCATTTTAGTCTATAGCTCCCAAAGTGTATCTCTCTGACTTCCTCCATTCAGTCAGTACCTTGGTTCCTCTATTCCTTCATCTACTGTCTTTAGAACTGTGCAGCACATCATTAAGCTTTAACAAATGTGGGGTTGGTACAGTGGGTCTAAAGGGCAGCAACAGTGTTTTCTGAAACGCTTCTGGAGTGTTGTCTAAAGCAACGAATATGCTTCTGTTTCTACAAATCTGCCAATTCACAACATCTCCGAGAGACGCTTATGTCAATACACAACCCACTCTGTTTTTATTTGTTACACGAGTCTCTTTTTTTCCTACTTGGACACCTTGTGAAGCCAAGGAAGCTAATCACACCACACAAATCTTCAACCTCCTCTGTGTTGTGCACCTGTAAAGGCTATCTACAACATCAATAATAACAATAATAATAACTCAGAGTTTATATAGTACCCTTAAAAACAGAGTTTCCAAAGTGCTTGTATAGACAAAGCTAAACAGGATACCCAGGGAGCAAAGTGAAAGTGCAACACAGTGAGGCCAAACAAAAGCAAGGATTAAGATAAATTTAAAACAAGGAAAAAAAGACAAAAAAGTAGAGAGAAGGCACTAAAACATTAAAAATGCAAATGTAAATACAGACAGCCTCTGTTTTCATTATTAATCTTTCAAACTTCATAACACATCTTTTAGGGACTTAGGATGGCAACGTCTGCCTATCCACTGTTCAACAATTATTGGGTTGATCTCACTGACTTTGGCGATCACCTGACTTTTAGTTTAGTGCCACCGTGAGTTGTTGTGATTAAAATGTCAAAAACATACTAGTAGTACTTTGGTTATGACCACATCCCTGCAAAAGATAGATGCTGTTCCCATCAGCCTCAACTGTACTCTATGTTTAGTGCTAATCAGCAAATCTTAGTATGCTAACATGCTAAACTAAGAAGATGAACATCAGCATGTTGCCATTGTCATTGTGAGCATGTTAGCATGCTGATGTTAGCTTTTAGCTCAAAGCACCACCGTGCCTTAGCACAGAGTCACTGTAACTTGATAATAACATGACATGCTAGCACTGGATTAACCAAACAACGTGCGACTAATTTTGCAAATGTTGTATGTAAATGCAGCCGTGGTCCAGGGTTGAACACTGCATTGCACCATTTTGTGGCGCTCTGATCCGATGGGATCCCTTCTGACATCGCTTTGTGTGAACAAACAAGAGTTTTTTAAAGCACTGATTTAAAAAGAAATGGCGTACGTGTGGCAAAGGCAAATTTGCTGCTTTGAAGTTCACAAGCTTATTAAATATATGCCTGAAGCAGAATTCAGATGGAGCGCCCATCAAAGACAAACGTGTGTTCCTTGACCCTAACTGACCACACATGCATATCAGCGGCTACTTAACGTCCTTGCAAAACAGATTTCAGTTAGAAAATAAATATTATCAGGGAAAAAAACCACTTAGATCTCTTATTAAGGCCTTTGTTATGCTGTCATTTAAAACTGCTTTTGAAAACATATTCAGAAATCACATAGGAATACTAGAAAACTGTCAGCGCTTGTTTGCAACACTGGAGGCGACTTAATGTTTTTCGGGTTAAGGATATCAAAACCAACGACCTCACGCCATTATTTCATGTGACTGTAAAAATGTTAGTAAAGTCTACGTATTTACTCACTGTGGTGATACATGTGAGAGAGAAATCTGTAACCTATGAAATAACTTTGCTCCCAAAGCTCATGGCTGTTTCTGACTATTTCAGTGCCATTCAAGAGTGAAGTTGATTAATGCTGAATGAAGCTAGAAAAATCATTAGGTTGTTTGGCGATGAAAGTCTTCAGGAGTGCCAGTGGAGGTCTCACCTAGTGCACCTAGTGCAGTGGTCAGAGAGTGTAATTATACCGCACATCAGCTCTGAGCAAACACCACATCAACACATCACAGGCTTTGGACCAAAGTCATCTGTGAAGGACACAGATGATCAATAAATCATAGCCACTGGACTATTCATTGCTTGTTTGAATTTCATGCTGTTTGGGGTCAGGCTACAGGCACCACTGTCACTGACACTGTAAATCCATAATGCAGAGGATTAGACTGTCATTAGTTTGAAGTCAGTCTCATTTGGGATTATCAGGACTGAGAACATAGGACATAAGACAAAGACTGGAAAGGGACACACCTCAGACTGCACAATCTCAGCAATTTGTTCAGCGCAACAACTTTAGCGTGTTGCATTCTTTCTGATTCATTTAGCAGCACACCAAATATTCTCACACACTGGGGAATAACAATTTTCACCGAAGCAGTTTTCTTTCTTTATGCCTGTGTGCTTAATGGGTCAGTTAAGAAGAAGTAGAAGTGTGTAAAAAAAGCTAGCCATTGTTAGTGTTAATCCGGCTGCTGCCCTACATCACAAAACACCATGGGAAAGAGAAAGATGGAGTACGGAAGCACCAAGAGGAACAAACACTGTCAGGCAGCTTGATTACAAATAGACTGTACATCACAAACTGATTGTCAGCACACCCTCTTATTGTTAAACAAGTGAGATGAGGACACGTTTGTGAGGAACTGATGTGCATGGCAAAGTGGGTTTTGGTGATGGAAAATGAAATGTCAGATTTTAGTGACATTTTAATTTCCAGTGTAGATGTAATAAAGCTAAATCACACTCGGCACTTGATGGAAATAACACTGTCAGCGCACCCTTGCCTCATGCCAAACTCTTTTTCTTCTTTTTTTATTTCCTGTCAAATGTACAAACCCCCCCCCCCCCCAATAAAGTCTACATCAAAACCCAAAAGGAGGCACTTTCAGTCTGAGGTTTTCACAAATCCACCGAACACTTAGAATGTAAGGTATCAGTGGCAATAGAAAAAAAATAGTACATTTAATCAGTGAGGACACACAATGCCACATTATGAATTTCATGACACAAATTCACTGATGCATAAACTGAAAAAGAGAAAGAGAGAGAAAAGAAGCCGACTGCATGAATGCAGAAGTCCTTCACGACTCAATGGGCATGCCGTCGCTCCAAGTAGACGAGTCTGTGTCGGGGTGGGTGAGTCTGTGTAGGCAAGTCTGTCACTACACTTATGAGAGAGAGAGAGAGAGAGAGAGAGAGAGAGAGAGAGAGAGAGAGCTCAAATCAGGTGTTTCTACTGTGAGGCCACTTTGTTCACCATACTTCAATCCTTGGTTGACATGTAACAAGTACGTAACAGCTCCTCCATGGCCAAAACAAAATCCCTGGAATAGCTCTTACATATCCTGTCGGGAGCAGATTTTGTCTCTTGCCAATATAACACTCTCTCTCTCTCTCTCTGTCTCTCTGTCTCTCTGTCACTCTCTCTCTCAAACACACACATACCGTACAGCCTATACAGCCTCTGTGGGACTGAGCGAGCCTATTTTCTAGAGTAATATTAAGACTGATGGCAGCTCCTTCACAGGACTAACCTAATCAAGTGGAGGATGAACTGGTCTGTGTACTCTGTGTGGGTCTGTGTGTGTGTGTGTGTGTTCTGTGTGGGGGCCGGCCAGTGAGAAGTTTTCATGAAGAGTGTGTGCAAATGTGCATGCTTTGTGCCTTTTTTTGGTTCTGTCCTGAGTGGTTGTAAGTGTGTTGCTGAAAAACTGCCAGTGGACATGAGAAACGCTGGAAAAACAGTGTGTGAGAATATATACACACAATGTTGTAACAGAAAACGTTCACTATCTCAAGGAGGACACATACCCTAAAGCAGAGGGTAGATAATTATATACATCCAGTGATTCATAAGCCTGGAGATATTTTACATGTATAAATATACATCAGGATGTTTGAACTGTTTGAACTGGGCAAACTGGGCCAGTTCCAGTTGACTGGATTGGACCAGCTGTGTAGTTCTTACACACTGTTGATTACACTTTTAGTGTTGGACTCCCGCTAAGAAACTAACATCCCCAAAGACGGGATGAACTGGCCTGTGCAAGACACATTTAACTAGTGCATCCCAATTAGCTACTTATTTTCTTCTAATCCAGCCAGTTGAAAATACGCACTGTCCAGTCACAAACTGTGAGGGCGAACACTTGTTTTCCAAAAAACTAACTAACGACCAAGATGTCCCTGTGATGTCTCAGCATCTTGTTCTGTGGCAATTAATTCAGATGTGGTCAGAGCGCTGCATTTTAATAACATGGTGGGAGCTTTCCGCCCAGGAGCAGGAGATATTTGCACTTAAGGAAACATTGCTCACTGTGTGTGTTTGGTGCTAGTTTAATGATAAGCAAATGTCAGGTTTTATGATCAGATAAACTTTACCGATCAATATGTCAGTCCTTGCTGAGCTTCCCTGGCAGCTTGATGACAGCTGCCAGTTAGCCGTAATTCAGATTTAACAGAGAAGGTGCGCGCTGATGGCTTTGGGTGAAAACTCATCACTTTGTAATAAACCATTATTGAGGGGGGGGGCTCTGTGCTCTTAATCCGTGCTGCCAGTTTGCGGTCTGGGACACTGGAAATCAGGTCATTTCTCACCACTAAGACCCAACTTTTTGGTGTGCTGTGCTTTAGTGTTATTACTGCTACTAGATGCCAGGGTTGTTTCAGATATATGGGGACAAGAATGACCTATAAATGTCCTTCTTAAAACTCACGTGTGTCTTAGATTCCTAAAATGGATTATGTATTAGATGTAGTAAATGAGACTTGTTACTTATATTATCATATTGTGCACAACACCTTCATGTTGAAGCCAACTACGCTTGAAATGAATCTGATGTGCTGTTTGAGGCTGAGGTGTTGACATTAAATATATTAATGAATGGATAGTGGTAATCTTCAGCATCCATTCATTTGCAAAAGCAATGATATTTATCTGACTTCCAAATTAATATCAAGCAAGAGTCTGAAATCTTGCAGAGAATGAAAACTTAATTCAGGTGTGTGAGTCCATCAGCTGGGTTGTAGACAACTGACTACTTGAATGTTGCCAAAAAAATTGCATCATCATTGGGAATCTATAAAAAGAAACTACATGGCGCTATGGTTACCACATGCACACATCACAACAGTCCTGAGCTGTTTGGTCAGCTGACGTCACACACACACACACACACACACACACACAAAGAGTAAAATGCAATGAGCAGACCTTGACAGGGGGAACATGACATGCTGTGTCAGCGCTAGTGGCTACAAGTTCGAGTCAACAAGATCCAAGCCAGCAATGCACTGTACACACAAACACACTGACACACAAACACAAGAACCTGACAGCTGAGCTCTGAGACGCTCATCGCTTCTCATTGTCCTCAAGCTGCTTTTGCTGACTGCAGGCCTGCAGTCCCCCCCACACACAACCCCCCCTCGGCTCCAGAAATGACCACCTGCTCATGGCTCTGTAATCCATGTCACAAAGATGATGTACACAGTATTGTTAAATATGGTGTGTATTTACACTGGTTGTGTTTATCTGACTGGTAAGTAAAAGCCTATGTAGCATTAACCATTTGCCTTTTATTATGCAATAACATTTCAATGAGGAGCTCTCACTTAACAAAACTATTGTTGTAAAACTGTTTTCCTCGTGTGTGCCTTTCTAAAACAATAGTCCTTGCTGCCCCCATTAGACATACTTTAATGTTATTGTCTTGTCTGGTCTAAGTGTAAGTAAGATAAGTGCATCGCTGTGGGGATTCAAATCCCAGAGGGAGCCTCCCCTGCTCAACGCTCAATTTGGGCAACATCATTATAGTGTTGTTGTATGCTCACTGTCCCCCAACAGCTGGTTGTGCCTTCCAATGTGTTCCACTTTTGGTTGAACACTACAAATGCAGCGTGATCACCATGTTACTTAGCCTTATCAGTTAGAATAAAGTTTAACATCCTTCAGACCAGCAGGCAGTGGAAGTAGGTAAGTACTCCAGTGACACCAACAAGTCTAATGTTCTAATGTTGGGGCTACTGAGAAATGAAAAAAGATCAAATGTGTTTTTCAGCTACATAATATATAGAAAACCAAGCAGCATAATCTGAATCTGAACTACCAAAGACTCAAAAGACAGAATGCCCCTTCTGTGTCTAGAAATGATTAAAAAAAACAACAAAGATTTGACAATAACATGGCCAATTTCCTACAGCTGTAAGAGGCAGTTGACTGGCCTGCAGCACTGGGTCATGAAGGCAAATGTTTGCCTAACAAACAGCCCGCAAACCTTTCCTCTGCTTTCTGAGGCCTGGAAAGGCTCAGTGGAACTTTGCTGCTGTTCTCAGTGGCCGCACAGCAAAATGTATTTACAGGCGATTGGATTAACCTTCAAAGCCATAAATCAAACATAACGCCCAAGTCTAATTCCAAATTAGGTGCTCCTTGTTGTTTTCATCTTCTAAACCACTAACCATAATTTGCTAATTGGTCCGTCTTCCCACTACCTCAATTCTCAGTGGATGTGGTCCACACTAATAAAATTGAACTTGATAAAATTGATTAAGGCTGGCTTCTCGGAGGCTATATCACAGTAGCCTGCCTGCTGCTGCTGCTGCTGCTGCTGGTGAGATAGGTGGGAATGCTTCTACTTTATTTACAATGAAAAGAACACAGGTATGAATAGGGGCATAGAGGCCAAAATCGTTCTAATTTTTAGTCACGATCTGCAATAGCTGACACGATAAAGGGAGAAAAAGTGCCTCGGTTGATGTATTCCTCCTGTTTGCCTTTTGGGCAAAAGGAAACATGATGAATTTTCCTAGAAGAGGGATTAGAGGATTACTGCTCCCTGTAGGTAATGAATAAAATGGCTATAATATGTAGAATACTGTGCTGTATGGCTTGCTTGTAGTCACATTTGCAGGCAGAGCTATTATGACTTCAACTGTCAACATAAACTGGTGCAGGATGCTATTTTGACAAATATGGGAGCAGACGCTCCCACTCAGCAGTCTTTGTGTGTTGCAGCAGACACTGAAAAAGTATTCACACCAATATGAATATATAGCCTCCAGTTAAATCCTCCTCCGGACGACAGAACCACAGTAAAAGACTTCCTGTAAATCTCTTTGTCATTTGAACGGAATGAAGAGAGTGAAGAAAAGACAGCTCTGACTGACAGACCGAGAGAAGAGGAGAAGTAGCAGGAGGACGGGAAACGAGACCTTTGCCGAGGAGAAACAAGAGAGAGAGGGAAGGCAGGGAGAGAGCAGGAGGAGAGGTGAGAGCAAGATAAAAACCAGACACCAGAGGTAATGAAAAGCACAGGAATGCGAAAAGATGGGGGAACAAGAGAAGAAGGAGAGAAAGGGAGAGGAGAAAATGTGGAAAGAGGAGGAAAAGAGATGAAAAGGGAGGTGAGGAGTGGAGAGAGGAGAAGGGACGGAGAAAAGCTCCCAGATGTTTCTCAATGCAGCTAATCTGCATCCTAATAAGTGAGCAGGAAACTAATCAACTCATACAGTTCTGCCTGTCAGTCTCTCTCTTCATCTCTTTCCCACACACACACACACACACACACACACACACACACACACACACACACACACACACACACACACACAGACACACACATCTCGAGATGCTCACACAGAGATACCCCCTCCCTTCCTCTTCCCCATATTTTCCTCTTCCCATTATTTTATCCTTCTTTCTAATTTTGGAAGTCATGATTTCTCCCATTTCCTCCCTCCTCAGCTGTAATCATCCATCCATCTGTCCACCCTGCAACCACTTTGTGCTTCTTTGTCTCTTACAGCTTACAGTGGAAATACTTTGCTTTGTGTAATAGCCAAGCATTACAGTGCTTACTGTATTTCTCAGAAATCCCAAATAATACATGTGTAACTCTTTTCAATGACGGATCCTAATGGAGAGTGAAAACCAACATTGGCAGAATGATTAATGATTAATGATCAATTAACAGGCAGCAATGTTCAAAAAGAGAAGCTATACATATCATTTTTTCTCTGCTATTTACAGTGTGCGCTCTCTGATTTACCAGTGATGATTTTGATGAAACACATGATCGCATCACAGCTTATACCGAGTCTGCTAGAACCCACTTGGACATTCGACACATTCACACACTTGAGACCACAGCAATACAACAGGACCCAATGTGATACGTTATCAGTTAATATAATTAGAATTTTGAAGGAAATGCAAGAACGCTGGTGTGCTGCAGAGTGGTGAAACCACTGTCTGCAATTATAGGTCTGCAGGTTTATCCTAAGTGAACTAAAACAAATGCCAAGCTATGAACAGAAATTGTATAATTGGCAATAGAGGATGCTGGACACTGGCACCACCCAGTGTGAGGGATGCTGCACGGTGGGGGATGAGTCAGACTCACCATGGGTTCATTTAAGGCTGACATCTGCAACCGATGGTGCCAAGTATATGTTGTGGCTGTTAAACAGATTCTAGCTGCAAGGTTTAGTGTTAATTAAGTCCTGCATCAAATCATTTCTCTATTACTACCTGTGTCGTGACACCATGAATTGCGTAGACCTGTGAAGACCTCAACTCAAACTCCCTGATGCGTTTTTTTTTGTGTTTTGGTTTGTGTCATTATTAAATTGGTTGAGTTAGTCAGCGGTAGCAGTTCCCTTTAAGAAGTAAACGTGTACATGAAATTTGTAGTTCAAAATTGTACCTTGGAGTCACGCACTGCTATATTTTTCATTCAAAAGGGAACACAAAGAAATCCGAAAGACAGAATTTTCTATTTTCTAATTAACTGAAACAAGAGTAAGAGTCTACCGCCATGCTAGTGCCCCTGTGAGGCTGAACTGTACATGAGCTAAATGCTCATTTAAGCTGATGTTTAAAGGGTATAATGATTACTATGCTCACTGTGTTACTTTAGCATGTTAGCATGCTACCATTTGGCAATTAGCACTCAACAGAAAGTACATCTGAGGCTGATGGCAATGTCATCAGTTCTGCAGGTATATGAACCAAAATATTAGATAAAATTAAAAATGGACCAGATGGTGGTGCTCGAGAAAATGCCAGGGGATCAAAGCTATTACAGTTCATCTTCTGGAGACCATGAATGTGTGCAGCAAATTTCACAGTAATCCATTCGACACTGGCGGAGATATTTCAATGAAACAAATCAATTATCTATAAAAAATTGAACGGCATTCCATGAATTAGTCATCAACATCAGTAGGGATCATCCTCTAGGGTTCACGAATAACTATATAAAATTTCAGGGGCATCCATCACATAAATGTTGAGATATATCAGTCCAGATTTAAGCAGTAGACCAACAGACTGACCCCCTGAACAACAATGCCATCAGTGGAGCCATGCCACTCGCATGGCTCCAAACATCAGCCGCTCAAACGCTTACAGTAACGTGATTAGCCACATGAGCGGATGCAACGTTTGTAATAACACTGCCAAGAAACACCCACGGGGGCTAAAACTGACAATGAATAACACTCAACGTACGAAAAGGAGCTGCCAAGTCTTCCGTTGGTCTGCAGCTGCATTCAAGGAAATCTTTAGCCTGCTCCTAAATAATATATGCTCCTATGGCAACAGAGGGACGGGTTTTGATGGAGTGTGCAAGTGAGTGAACTATTGTATGTCAGGATGAGCTGAAATGTGAGGCCAGCACAGGTTCAGGTTAGCTCAGAGTGAAAGGCCCAGCAAGAGTCCAGGCAGCGGGGCAAGGTTGCTGTCTGAGGCCAGCATGTGACGGATTTAACCTGGGAAGGGAGGGTGCATCATGGGATCTTAGCTTTCACCAGGCCCCGACATTAAGTCAATCCTTCAGTGGATGTTGTTCAATAATGCTCAGGGGAGGGTTGAGGGATGTCTTCTAGAGAAAATAGGATTCCATCTTACAGACTGGAGGACTGGATCACACTGCCTGAAAAAACACATCAATGGCTGACATTATGTGTCAAGTCTGAATATGAAGTTTACACACTCACTCTCACTTGTTATAGTGTAACACTATAAGCTATCACAGATGCCTGGAAAGAATGGTAAATAAACTATTTACCCTGAGGGAGGTTTAACGGGAGGTGCGAGGCTATTAAGCTGCATTTGAGCTCATGTTCACAGGGGAGAGGAGCGAAATGTTGACAGGGTGTAACTCTTGACAGATACATTTTTATTTTGGTTGCTTCTTGTTTGCTCGCTAGTCTGCAGTCAGCTAGATGTAGAAACTCCAACACTGAACATGTATGAAATATTTACAACCAAAAAAAGTCAAATAAAAAGGGAAAAGTGGGGGAGCTGACAGCATTTGCATCGACGGGGGAAAAACAGGCCTTTTGGTGTGGATGTCTCTGTGTGCGCTTGTTTGATGTGCTGCAGTGAGACAAGACATGGATAACGAAAAGAATAGCAGTGTTTAGAGTGGCAGCACAAAAGGAATTAGCGTTACTGCAGGAAGAAGGGGGGGGGGGTCAAGGTCACACATAAACATACTGTACACACAGGCTGTCAGGCTAGTCCTTTTACAATGCATTTGTTTATTAACGTATAAAATAAGATTAAATATTCTTGATTTAACGACATTTTCTCTGAGCATTGTTGTTACTATTTTGAATTTGAACCACAGTGCTGCTGTTGCCATTGTGCCACTTTACCAACCTACAAAATGTAGGTGCAACCCACACATTAGTCAGACATAACACTCAGGACGGGTTGTATTTGGAATACGGACCCTATGGTCTAGGGATAAAGGATTTGAGGAGAACATCTAATTGTGTTATTATTGCCTCTGCACACCTGTGGTACACTCACACAGGTGCGCCGTCATCGTTTTTATTAGTCGGAGGAACTCAGTGTCCTCATGTCGTACCAGGGCTTTGCTCATCTTCAACCTGAGCAAAGGTGTAATCAGCCAATAACTAAGAACACCTGTGATGGTGTGCCAGGCCTTTAAACTGACGTGTTTGTCTTTTGTACATAGTGCATCATCACAACCCTATCCTGTTCCAACAGTGGATGAAAAACATTTATTTCTATGTAATGAAAACAAATATTCCTCTAATATTCCTGTTTGCGTGCAGCCGTGCGCACTCTCACGGCTCTCAGCTGTGTCTGACAGGGGTTGATGCCCGAACATGTCGTCAAATATGGAAAAGTGAAATGGATGGAGCCCCTTGAGCCACTTTGCCTCTCTGTCTTAGAATAGGATTATATATAGTTTTCCATTGATGGCAGACGTGTTCGACCATGTGAATACATTCTCCCCGTTTCATTCCTTCAGCCACCTCTTATTTTAATACTTAACAGGATCATTTGTGCATTTTATCAGAGGCCGATATGTTTTTTAATGAATGAAGACCATCATTACTATATAATGTATCTCAGGCAGTATTCACTTGACAGGTTAAATCTGTGCGCATACTGTGTAATCTGTGTAATACTACAATGAATACTGATTGTGATACACCCTGTAAGTGTGTAAGTGTGTGTGTGTTTACAAGGGTATGGTGATGATTTATGTGCACGTGATTCTGAAAGTAGGGGAGCACTCGTAGCCCCTCCCTTCCAAAAAAAAACAAAAAAAAAACCAGACAAAACAACAAATGTTTGCCAAGTGTGCTGAAACAGAAAAGGATGAATAACACTCCTTTTCCTACTAATGAGCAGAGCAGAGTGACAGATTTAACTGCACACAAGCCCACCCTACAGTGGAACTATTTTTGCTTTCCTCAAATGTCACTAGGTACTAACGCTGTGCCAACATTTTGACTTCAAAAGAACGTGTCTTGACTTTTACTCAAACGCTGTTACAATGAAACAGAAATAAAATCTATTAGCTGAGAGGAAAAAAAAGCAGTGAGCCAAAAATATAAAAACTATTTCTGAGCATCGCATGCAGATATTGAAGCTACAGTTGCTCCCAGTCAGACAGCCTTTATGAATACAAGGTTTAAAGTGTGACTCAAATACTGCATATTGTACAAACGGTGTGTGTGCTATTTCTTTAGATTCACTGAACATTTAGTCGTCTTCGTTGCACAGACAGAATATTTTTCTGGCATTTTATCAGGCGGTAAAAAGTGGAAAGCGATATAGGGTTACAGGGAGAGAGAGGCAGGGGGGCTGACATGCAATAAAGGCGCCAGTCTCGCTTTGAATCCTGGATTTCATGGCTACATGGCGTGCACCACACACGTTTGTGTCAAGTAATAAAACAGAAAATCAGTACTAATCAAATTAATAAAATTGAGTTCATAACCGTACTACTAATTATGCTCTTTTTTTTTTTTATTCAAATTTTTGTCCCAAGAAAATCTGGTGTGAAATTAGTACTAGTTCACAATGCAAGTGAGAAATCTAGTGAGAGATCTGTAAACAGAAACTAAGTTAATTGTATCTGCCTCTCGAAAGGAAACTTCTAGCACAATGTGTGGCAATTTTGTGTCCTTTCAAGTTGTGGCCCATTATTCTGCTTCCACTCTTGTGGCATTAATGGAGCATTATGGCCGGCGACTGCTAGATGGGGAGTAATGTTCCTCACAGTGCTGTATATACATTACGTCTTGTTTAAAAGTGACATGAAGGCTTATAGTGGAGAAGCAGGGACAAAGGCCTGAGAGTGTACTTAAAATGTCCTTTTGAGAGAAGGTGCATCAACTTTAGTAGTTTTTTTGTGGACAGCAGCCATTTTAATTCATCAATAACTTAGTAGCTTGAGGCTAAAAATCCAAATAATATGACATGATAATAATCATCTGGTACCTTGGTCTGGGTGAAAGATATGCTTATGTTCAATATTCTATTTGGTCAAGGTGGGCTGCTTCAGTCAAAGTACTGTATTTCAGTTGTGTAAGTCAGTGTATGAAATCTGCAGAGTGCTTCTTGGGAGGAAGAGGAGAGGTGTCGTTCCCTTTCTTCGTGTGGTTTGGGCATATGGAGAGGAAAGGGGGGCAGAGCATACTGGGAAAATTAGTCACTTACCCATCACTTTAACAAAGTAGGCATCAGCTTCAAAATTGTTCTTCAAAGCGTGGATGATCAAGTCGTTTTTGCCCTCTGCATGGCTTAGAACCAGCATGTCTAATATGCCCTGCAAATGAAGACAGGCATTTAGATAAGGGACAATGGGAACATGGCGTGTGTGTCTTCTGATGTACATTTTTATCCCTCTAACATACTGGGTGACTGATCCAGCACTATCTCATCATCTCCATTCCTCCCTCTTTCCCTTCTCTTCACCAGCTCCTTCTTTCCCATTTATAAATTCTCTCTCAAGCGAGCGAGAGAGTGAGGGACGAGAAGAGAGACGGAGTGTTGGATTGAACAGACAGGCCACATTAGCGGTAATAATTAATTCTGATAAGACAAGCACATACAGTAGATTGCGCTACAGCTACTGTACTATATGCAGTCGCTCGTTATGGGTGTGAGTGGGAGTGTGTGCAGAAATATGTGATGTGAGCATGCACTGTGTGAGTGTGTGTTTTCTACTGTGCAAGGCTACATCATCACCGTCTCCATGGATAGACATCTAGGTAGGAATGCTGGAGTAAAAATAGCGACATGTATAAAAGGTGTACAATAAAACAACAGCAGCAGAGCACACAGAAATGATAAATTACAGTGCTTCACCTTGTGAATACAAAGTTACTCTATGCGCTTTAAATGGCATTACTGATCACAAACAAACGGTGGACTGAACACGACACTGTCCCGTCCTATTCCCGTACAATGCTGGAATATTACTTGTGAGCATGAAAGGAAAACCATCTACTGAAATCATTTTGTTGACGTCAGTGTGGAAAAAAGCTTGACACATAATCCACTTTCCTGCATTAGAGAAATCAAATATTCTTGTTTGCTCTGTGAGATTTATACATTTCTTCTTCTCCATTTGGCATCAAGTTAATACTGTAGACATTCTCATAAAGTGATGTTATTTAGCGGTACGTCTAAATATGTCATGCCAGTATCACTGTAGATGTCTGTGCATTACTGAGGCAGATAACACTGAGGGGAGGGGGAAAAAGGGGGTGGACTGACAGAGGAGAGACAGAGGTCATGAAACGTGTGGAGAAATGGAAGAGAACAAACTAAGAGAAAGAAATGGTCCTGTGTGCTGTAGGTATGACCAAAACAAGTCCTGGACGGCATGAACTCAACACAAACTACTCACATCCTCATAGATGTCAAAGAACGTTGCCATGACAGCATTTTGGATGGCTCCCAAATCGGATTGGTCCCAGTGGATGTGAAACATTCTTCCAACACTACGACAACTGGCGTTGTTACAGGGCACGTTCTCCAATAGGAAGGCCTGCTGACCACTGGGAGAGGCAGATAGACGGACAGAGAGAGAGAGACAGCGAGAGAGAGAGACAGAGAGACAGAGAGAGAGGGGGAATGCATGTTATCTTGACAATGAAGCAGGCAAAACAGGAAGATTGTCAGCTGACTTACTACACAGCGGTATTCATGAGCACAGCCGTGTACTGACAAACACCCCCCCCCCACCACCACCACCACCACCAACTCTCTCTTGCGATGAGCTGGACAAAAGGGACCAAGCAGGACTTTTCTCCATTCAGTCTGCTGGTTTTATATCACAATAATGTGTCAGAGCCGGGGGTCTGATGCTTAGAACCACTTGGAGGAATCATTTGTACAAAGAGCAAGACATAATAGAGCTATATTTGTTACAATAAATAGCCCACAATCCTTAATGTGTCTGACTGAACTTTAGTCAGTGACCTCATGGAATTTCCTTGGGCTTTTATGACCAAATGACATTTGTTATTTTTCACTGAAAACAGCTTTGAACCAGAAAATGAGTCGTTGTCCTTAAAAACACTCTGTCCATAACTCCTACTTAGTTCACCTCCGACAAAAGTGTTGCCTTCAAGGGAGATGATGTATGAAATGCAATGTTTCTCTGTTAAGACTATAACTATTATTAATAAATCTCTAATCTAGACCCCTCTGCAATCAATAATTGTCAGCAAACTCTAATGTATGATTCCTCAGCAGCCACTGAAAAGATAAGCTGTTGTTTGTCGGCTGGGTTTTGTGCAAAAGGCAGGACTGAAGCAGCACTTTACAATATACATATGATTTAAGAGCACATAGTCAATCTCTGGGAGCTGGTTTCTAGCTTTCGCAGAGGCATGGCTATGATCGCAATTTCAAATACACAAATACACTGTATGTTAAGTTTTAGGCTGGATTTTCTCTTTTCAAAATAAGAGCACCAGTGCTAAAGAGACTGAAAGCTGCCTGAGGCTGGAGCCCCGAGCACCTGCGGTAGTACAACATCCACAGGCACTGCTCTGTTGCTCTGCTGCACCTACAGTGTGTCTACCCCAATCAGGAATAAATTACCTTGATACATATTTGTAACAAGACACAGAAAATATTTACTTCCTTATCGACAAACAATAATCATGTAATGCTTTTCTTGATTAGATATACAGCAAGCTTTGCATTGTTGCAAACACAGCCTGTATTTGGCCTCTTTTTGCAGGTGTGGACAAGTGCCAAGTAATTTACAAGAGCTGAAATAAAAACCAAGTACTCTGGGACCCTATTTCATTTTTTTTTTTCCATTTCTCCACCTGTACTTTGTGTGCTCAGTCTTTGCCACCATCTCCCTTTGGTTCTCTGGGGAGATTGAATCCCCCTCTTTCTCTATCTATGTGTCTTTCTGTCTTTGGAAACTGTTCTCTGTACCTGTTCTTAGATCTCTGTGGGAGTGGCGCCCAGGAAAAAAAAAAAAGACTCAGGTCTAAAAATAGACTATATCGTGAAAGCCCTCCCTATTTCAGGATTTTGAATCACACGTTTTTTTTCCTCTGCTCTATCCCTCAATGCAAGTGTCTTGTGTGGTCTGCCTTCAGACCGCAAGCTAAGAGACTGTTGGGACATCTGTCATGTAGAGTGCTTTAAAAACTTTAAAGACTGTGCGAGGGAGTGTTGGAAAAGCATAAAAATGTGAAGTACTTGCAGCAAAATATTCACCTGTCACAACGTCAGAACACAGCAGACACATTAGGCAAAAAATCTATACTATACAGCAGGGTCTCTGTGTGCTCAGTACACTGAATGTGGCAGATGTCAGGGTAATAAATGCAGGTGTTACAGCTGGCTTCAACCACCCAACCCAAGTGGTCAAATTGGTACTTGAAATGCGCTCTATAAGCCTCTCTGGCACTCTTAGCCTGGTGTTTGAAAGACGGTTGCTGAGTGAATAAGCAGCAATGGAGCCAATTAACTCCCCTTTGTTGTTATTGTGTTGCATCATTGTAGTTTTTTCATAGAGTATCTAATGGCTGCTTTTTTTTCAAAAGGTATACAAGCTATGTTAATCAGCAGCTTAGTTCATCGGTTCAACTGAATTTTGGCAGTGCTGGATGGTTTAATGTACGACCTTGTGCTGCAGTGCACCAACCTTTTGCATGAAAACTCTGATGAAGACATATTTATTCAGATTATGATGCGTGGCAATAGGAAAACTGCGTGGTTTCAAAGTTCAACTTCTAAAATATTACACACATTTCTTAACTCGCTTGAAATGGAAAGATAGAATTAATTTTAATAAATACAGAATAAACAGGAATCAGAAAGTCAAATGATCACATTATATGTGAACCTACAGGGGGGAGAGAAGAAAGATTTTTAAATATCAGCTTTAAAATGTGGACTTACAGTCAACTTTATAGGGTAAAACTCACCCTAGAATTAATGTAATCCTACTGCTACAAAGGTAATGTTCGGGGGACATGAGTTCAGAGTACAGAAGAGGGGGAGAGAGGGAGGGAGGGAGAGAGAGAGGAAGGGAGGGAGGGAGAAAGAGAGACTGTAGAATTGGCAAGAGACAAAAACAGGATCTGTGAGAGCTATTCCAGATAATGGAGCCATCAGGGGCTAACGTTATTGTTAAGCTGGCACTTTGGCTGTGGAGCTCAACTTATTTTGCAATTGTTGACAAAATGTAAGTTAAGATTAAAGCCACAGTCCCAGAGCCCTCGTGTCAGTAATGATATACGAGTGAAATTTGGAATAACACTTATGCTAGCTAACAGGCTGCAAGGAAATAACGTTAACGCCTAACGTTACATCCAAATTGTGATGGCTAATGTTCACTAAATCAAAACAACTTAACCCCATCAGGCTAATTAGCAGTGCAAAGCTTTACACATCAGCACAAAAGCCAATTCAGGCTGTTATAACACTTGTGGATGGTAAGGGTTATTCGTTTTTGCCGTAAGACACAAAGTTTACATCCGTGACGGTGATCTTGGCAGTAATTGGTGTATTCTGTGTTATCTTCAGAAGGAGCAATAAATGACCATAAAGAGATCAGCTTCGCTTAATAATCAAACCTTAAATGGTTTTTTCCCATTTTGTGGTGGAAGCTGATTTATTAGCTGCACTTCACTCAGGCAAACAAATTCACTTTTTAATTTTGTGGCTACATTTCAAATGCTCCCTTAAATTTTGTCTGACACTTAGCTGGAATCAGCAGCTGGCACTGCAACATTAGCAGTAAGTGCACTGAAATATTCTGGGTATTGTACAGCGAGGAAGGAGTTGCTCATTTGCTCACAAATGCTCTTTAAGTAGGAAAGGTCTGGATTCAGCTGCCATCTGTATTTAAAACTCTGCAAAGTTAAAGAAAGTGCAGGAATTTAAGTAATTCCTAAAGCAACAGCGTCAATTCAGATGACAATTTTCACTGTAGACACGCTGGTATTTCAGGATATCTGTGTCTCTCTGTGTGCTGAGAGGCAGCGTGGGGTGGGGCTGGGGGCTTGTTCTGGATTAACGGACTTTGGCTGTGATTATACATATACTAGCTGAAGGTTAGATTAAATGTCATTCCGTGTAATCCATCGATACTGCATATGTACTACTAGACCCTTCCTCCCTTCTCATTAGGCTCAAAGCTAACAGCACTGCACCCACAGAACAGGACCGCTTGTCTTGAAGGACCTGCCACTGCAGCACCTATTGGTCAAGACACACTGCTAATGGTGAGCACTGATTGGCTAGATAATCAGCCTCCAGCTGCAGGAAATTGTTGCAGTTTTTCAGGGACAGCATATGTGTATATGAGTGTGTGTGTGTGTGTGTGTGTGTGTGTGTGTCTGTGTGTGTGTGCAGAATGAATTGCAGCCATTTCAAAGTTTCAGGCTGAACTTTAGGAGGCATTTGATTGTTATTCACCAATGTGTGTGTGTGTCCTTTCTGAGATTTTTGTACTTCAAAAGAACCTCTCTCCGGCACTGCAGGGGTAGTGATGGTGGAGATGAACTCAAGGTCATGAGGTAACTCTCGTTCTCTCTCTCTCTCGTTCTCTCTTTCTCTCTCTCTCAGTCGGTATTGTGTTGACTGCAGTAGGCGTGACTGCAAACCTACTGACGAACACTTCCACTAAATACACACTTAATGAACACATTTACACACAGAAACGTCCATACCGACAACTACATCAGAGCATCGTTCACAGAAGTGTCCCGAGCCACCCATGAACATCCGTATCAGGACAGATCTGGGCATATCTGAATGAATCATATCGGCTAAAATGAACGTCATCAAATGCATATGTGAGCGTTGTGAATGTGAAAGATTATTCACAGCACCGACGCAAATAACACCCAGACACCCCGCTCGGCTAACTAAGCCTTTATCTCTCCTCTCTCTTTCTTGTTAGTGAAGAACAATGCACCAAACGTTCAGGTGGCAGCGACTCAATTCTAGCTGGAGCTAACTGGCAGATCACATCAGCTGTTGCTAATTCATGTTAATTCAGTGAGTAGTTTGATGACCAGAATCAAACTTGGCTGTTTTGGGTTTGTGTACTCTGTGCAAGATGGCGTTTGCATTCAGCCAAAGATCATTTGTGACGGAACATACTCCACTTGATAACAGAATGGTACAACTATGAGCGGCTTTTTCTTTTCTCTAACCAGAGCGAGGTGTCCTCTCTCTGGCTGTTTGCTTTTTAGCAGTTAAAGCTCATTTACTTAACAGTTAAGGGGTGGCACATTCAGCAGGGGACAGTTGTTATGTCTTATGCTGCTATGTTGCAATGGAAATTGAACGCAGCATGAAATGTTTTCATTTTGTTTGGTGTCAAATTCTCCTGCAATTAAGCAACAGTGAGTAAAGCTGTTAATTCTGCAACACTGATGTTAGTTTGGAAGAAAAATCCTAAAATGTGATTAACTGTGTGAGGAAAAACTTAACATTTCACCAAAATGTGACTTTAAAAGTGAGAGCAACATGACTTCACCAATGTCAGCGTGTGTGCATGTGTGAGGGTGTGTGCCTGGGGGCTTTGATTATTGTATGAACAGTGTCAGCGTTGATGTGTGTGTGCCTGCGAGGAGTCTTCCTCTCTTCCTAGGTCTACCTGTCTCTTCCCTAATTGGCCTCCAGAGGGGCAGTCAGCTGGGAGGAGGCTGACCGGCTGATCAAGATGACCCGACTCTCCCTCCACCTCTGAGAGGCCTCTGCTACCTGCCCACTTTTACCGCTCCCCCACCCATCCATCCCTCACCCCTCCATCGCCCCCCCCACTCATCTCCCTCAACCCGAGGAGCTACACTAACCCGACAACCTCTTTATTGATGTCACTCCTTTCCTCGTCTTTCTCATTTCCTCTCATCTTCTCCTCTGCTACTCCCCTCACCTCCATCCACCCTTCCATCTGCATTTGTTCAACATTTTCGCCTTTTCCCCCCACCAGTCACAACACCAAGGGCTCTGGTAAAATGCCTTCTAGCCATGTGTGATATTTGCAGTGTGGATGCATTTAACGATGCTCTTTACAGTTTTCATGATGGAAGCAGCACAGTGGCAGACGCCTCGGTACTTTCTCTGACATCATAACTAACGTCCCCCTTAAGCCCTCTGTCTCTTGATGAAAATGTCTTTCATTTAATCAGGCAACTTGGTCAATTATTCAACTTTTGAAATGACTGTTTTTGTCAAATGGACTCTATAAAATCAAACCAGGGAAAAGTGTCTAGTTTTCTGTTTTGGGTTTTGTTTCCTCTTATATCTATTTTTTTTTTTCTTCTAATATATTCAGAAAAAAAACCCCAGAAAGCTTAGCATCTGCTGTAATGGCTTTGTGTGTGTCATAATTACTAGTCTTAGAGTCCTTATATAAAGGCTCTAGAGAGTGTGGTAATTGTAATTCTTGTCAGTAAAGTTAGTTCAATTACTGTAATCCACTCTCTAATGCTTTAATATCTTTTTAGTCCCTCTGTTTCATTTTCATCTTGAGGAACTTTCATCTCCTCCACTGCTATTATTCTTCGCCTTTATGGGAAAAGTAGAGCAGATGCACACATAAGTTCTGTGGACGCAGAGAGTTAACAACAGGTTTCACAAAATGAAAACTTAACATTCACTTTCTCTGGATTTAGTCAGCAATAGCAGCATTTTTAAGGCAGAAACACAGAGACAGTAGGGGTGGGAGGTACGTCGGCACAACCACCGTTGTGATGGTGTGCTACGACATAGATTTTGTAATAAATCAATAATTCTAAAAAATATGGCACTTAATTTGTTTCAAAAGTGCAGTAGTGGTCATATATATCTGGTTGCAAATAAAAAATATCAAACACATCTTCTACTTTCTTAGGTTATAAATCATTACAGTGTTTCCCCTGACATTATCTTGGGACCTATTGGACCCCTGCTGCTCCTCACAGACGAGGAATTAATGACATCGTTCATTCATTTGTTTCTTATAGTAAATAAATACATGCCATTAAGCAATAGGTGGACTTAAAGACTTGAAATTTAGAACAATAAACCTGTGTTACAAACTGAAGGAGTGGAGTTTGAAAGACACGGAGGATTCAATGTCGGATCAATTGGTTTTGGAGCCGGACCCATTTTAGGAAGGAAAAAAAATCATCATATCTTCACCTCTTCTTCTTCACTTATCCCCATTCTTGTTAAAATCTGTCTCCAAAGCAAGTCCCGAATACCTAATGGCTCTCTTAACACACACTAAGCTCCAGTTGGAATGACTCAGATGTAACAAGTCACCAAACTACAGACAGATTGACAGTAAGAGAGAGAGAGACTGACAGAAAGAGAAAGAGAAAGAGAGACGTGGACAAAAGGTGAGTGAAGGCAAGGAGTGGGCAGCTCCGCGTAGATGAAGTGACAGTGAGACAGTGATATGTTGTCAAGGCCCAGAGATGCTGTGGTTTCTCATTCTGCTAGCCACTGTGGTGATGAGCGCAGGCAGTGACTCACGGCAACGCACAATCAAAGTCATAGTACATCCTTTGGTAGTGTCACTTATCTACACGGCCCGCCTGCCGTCGCTCACTCTTTCATCATCTGGGTCTCTGCCTGGATGCTTCCTCGCCTCTCACTCTGTCGTGGTACAAAGTCAGCTTTTTTTTTGTTTTTTTTGAGTCTGTCTTTATTTGTGGTTTTTGTTCGCAAGATCACAAAACAACAGCTTACAAATGAGCTTGTGTCACAATAATGTAAAACAAAGCAAAGCAGGAGAATTCAAGTACTGCATCCATTCCTCTTCCATAAGAGAAAGGAATCGCTACCAGCTGCAAATCTAAATGCACCGCAATTCATATCAAGGTTAAATTAGTGTTATTAGATTGCCAATGAAGCCTGGCTGGGGAACAATAAACACTTGAATAACACTAAACAGTCGAGTAGCTGAGTTGATGGGTGGAAGTGTGTGAAAGATCAGTGCTAAAGCCTGGGTCTGACTTTGGGCACTGGGCTTGAAGTCCCCATCTGTCACTGCGGCACTACAACCCCTGTGGCCTCAACACTGGCTTTGTTAATATTTTCATAGGAATAATGCCCCAAAATGACTGACAGAGCTTCTGTTACAGTAACAGACAGCATGTAATGCTACATTCAAACATGGGAATTAAAAAGAAAGAGAGACATATTTTCACTTCTGTCGGATTATGATGGATAATCCAGCTTTTCCCTAGATTCACCAGCTTTTTAGGAGTAAAAGAATGAACATTTGGTCACTGGTGTCACTGTGTGACACTGTGTGTGTGTGTATGTATCTATATATAGTTTCTGTAAGTGCTGCTTTGTTCTTTGTTTATCACTACTGTGGCTAACTAGCTGCTCCAATCTGCTCTAAATGAAATGGAAAAATAAAACTGGTTGACATGCTGTGTATAGCGCAGGGTTAATTCCTAGACCTATTATACACTGTGTGCTGTGAGCAGGTAAATCAAATCATTACATAACCTGGATATAGGTTGACTTATTACTGTGTTATATGAACCCATGGCACCCACAGCAGAGATGCCCATATTCATATGCCCACACTGAAGATTAGAACTTCAAAGAAGCAGATGTGCTTTCTGTTAAATGAGGCACGCATGCACACACCTCCGCAGATTTTGCCGTAATAGCATTGCAGCGCTCCACACTAGAATGCAGCGTAATGACATTCTTTAAAACTAATCATCAAATGGCAAACACTCTCTTTCATTATGCTATTACTGAACAGCCCTAAAAAGCTGCTTAATTTTCTTTGTTTAGGAAGTCAGACCAGCCTCCCACCAACAAAGCTGCACTTTGGAAAGAAAATACAGTGCAGGACTAACAAGGGAAATGTCTTGCGCTACTCCAGTTTCCGCCCTGGTATTAGCCACAAAACAGAGAGACAAACACAGCTACCCTGCTTCCAACAAACAGAGAGGGATGGATTTTAAATGGCATTGCCTAGCAACAGCCTCCTAAGCTCTTGGCAGCTGCTTGGTTGGGTTGCATACTGATGGATGGAGACCCACACAGGCATATACACTCAGAGCAACACTAAAGCTTAAAGCGAGGGAACTCATCAAGGCATCAACGAGGTAAAGAGCAGTGAGCTTTACATAACCTAGACCATTAATTGTTCTGCTACCTGGGAGTGGGGACAGAACGAGGTGTTGTCTCGACTTAAACCTCAACTTTATCCCACATAAAGTAGATATTACAATACCGTCAAGTGAGCTGCTATCAGTTTCAACTACTGCACCGTTACGGCCCGTTACAATGACACCGATCAATAATTATTACGGACAGTCATGCTTGACGCCAATCACCACTCATAAAACAGTGAAAACATCTTTTTGATTCTAAGTCACGACTTTATGACTAACAACAGGTCGTTGATCCCAGTAACTAGATGTCACAGAAGTTTCATTACAAAGTGCTCATCAAAATTACGAGGCAAGTCGAGTGGCAGTGCAATAAAGATTAATGACTGTATCAGGAGTGAATGATCACTGCGCATTGCCACCAGTGAGATTTAGACCACAGGCACATATAGCACATAGCATGGTCTCTGCAACAGTTTCCCGTGCATCTCCTCTGCAGCATTGTGCAAACTGTCTGCAGCCAATGATGCCTACATGCTTGTGCTCTCGTCCATTCAGAGGAGGCCACTGCACTTCAGCAAGAAGCTACGGCGAGCAGACCTGAAACCCACCAAGCGACTGTAGCTAGTCGTTGCATATAAATGGCCGACAGCTAGCAGATAGTGAACAGTATTTGAAATCTGTCAGTTAAATTATGTTAAGTCTGTCACACTGTGTTAAGCTTATGCATGTCAAAAGCTGTGAATCCAGACCTCGGCTTTGGAGCAGCTCTTCCTAACGGTCTGTGAAGCTCAAGTTTAGCTCATGTAGGTGGATTGTAGGGCTGTCAACAGTATAATAGAGGGTCATCAGACTCATCACCAGTTCATCATTATTACTATAAGTGGACTTTTCCCTAAAAACAGCAAACTCATTTGCAATCACACCATCGGTAAGACATGCTATAACTGTATATTTGATGAGTAAGGGTGAGACAGACATAGAAGCAGGCAGTCAGACCAGTCTAGGAACGTTTCCAAACAAACCTGCTATAAAGTACATGTTTATTGCATGGAGTGAGGCAGACCGAAGAACCGAGTACAGAGAAGTTGTGATTTTGCTGGGCAACAACCTCAAGCAGAGGCTAACTACATTATTCTGTTACTGTCAGACACTTACTGACCTATAGCCTCGAGAGTTCCACACATAACCGTGTGTTTGTGTGAGTGTGTGTCCTGCAGATGTGCCACATCTCCCGCAGGCTTCTCCTGTCTGGCTGTTGATTCACTCTACTTTACAAAGACATGTGTGACATCTGAATATGCGTCTTTTCGGGCGACAACAGTCCCATTCTCTGGTATCTGTAAACAGCAGTAATCAGTAGCAATGAGCGTAAGGCGCATTATGAGCTGCTGTCATGTATTGGTGTCAGACACAAGAGAAATGACTTAGGTTCAGCTGTTTTCATCTGTGACCTCATTTCATATTCCAAAAATAGCTCCCTCTCACCACATACTGCTACATGTAAGGGTAAATGTTACATGTACACTCTGGCATACACACATGCATGCAGAGCAGCCCAGTGGAGGGTGGAGGTGTGACTATTTCTCCAGCGATAGGGGGCTCTTATGCAGCCAAGGTGGACCATTTTAACATCAAACAGTCACAGCTGGCAGGACACTCTGCGTCCCCGAGGGCAGTAGATGAATTAAGCGTGTAAGTGTATTTCTGTGAATGTGAAGCCTACCTGAGTAAAGAGAGTGGCCGGGCTACCAGCTGCTCTGACAGACAATCATAGTGGCCACAAAAATAGTCTGGTAGTCTAACCACATCTGCGTACTACGATTCGCTGCAAGGAAGCAACACTTTTGTCACTGCGATCAGAGCAGAGGGCTCTAAAAAGCTGCAGGAGCTTTGTTCTTCATCTACGTCATACTTACTCACTAAATTTAATAAGCATGGAAAACAGGAAGTTCTGCAAGGGCATATTCACACTACGCTGTTTTTTTTTTTTTCTTTTTGAAGAAAAGGCGCAGCCAAGATCACATTTTGTGCTGATATGGAAATCAAGCTGCTTGATGTATGTTTTTTTTACCAAGTGATTACTTTCAGCAGCTGCATGCAGTACTTCATCAGTACTACAGTCCTGGAAAGCTTACAAATCCCATAATTCAGCTGAAGTGCTTCCGTTGTGACTCTTTATGATGAGTAACAGCCTCTAAGATTATTACTACTACTTCTAAGGAAGCTATATAATCACATTTCCTTCACTGCTACAAATTAAAAGCAGGCCGCTCATCATCTTGGCTGTGATTGGCTGACTCATAGACACATTGCGTGTCACAGTACCTCAAAGAAAAAGTTTAACTTTAGCATTTAATTGACAAAATTGCCAAACCACAATCAGAATCATGCTTCTTTGATGGTTGTTATTGAGACTTAGTTTGGAGAGGTTGCCAGTGAAATTACCACTCAGACCTTAATATTCACTTAATGGTCCAGTGTGCATCTGACTGCAAAAAATCTAATTCTTGAGTGGCTGTTTTCATAATCAACACATACTTGATGTAGACTTAAATGAAGGGAAACTTGTAAAACTGTGACTGCACAAAATTTTGGAAGCATTTGCCCTTGAGAATTTGTATAGTTTTAGGAAATTCAAATGATCCTGTGCTTGGAGAGACTGTTCTGAGCCGTGCTGGCAGATAGTATGAGAGAGAACTGGCAGAAGATCAGTCCTACTAATAGGAGAATGTTCCCAAACAACCAGTTTTTTTGAATACATCAGCTGAGGTGAGAGGTGAAGACAAAAAAAAATAGTATATTAATCATTCTCACTCCCAAACTTAGAATTTGAACTCACTGGCCAGGAAATTGGGTTTGGCATTTATTACTGACAGGCCTCCATACTTTGAGATCATAGTTGCTCCTTTTGTTGAACTGTTTCCACCCCTGGCATGTCAGTCAGAGCAGAGTCAGAACAAAACATAGTTAGTTTCAGCAATAATGCAAAGACAAAGAGGATAATTTTCTTTCTTTGTTTTTTTTGTTTTGTTTTCTTGAAACAGGAGAGCTGCAGTGCTGTGAGCAAAAGCAGAGGAAGTTTAGGTTGACTTCTTCATTAACGCGGCTGCATGAGACACCCACACATCACACACCACCTCAACTACAGCAGATTATGACTAACTGCTTGTAATCATATAATTTCTTGTTCCGTTTCCCCCATTACTAATATTCTCTATTGTTTTACCTCTCAAAATGTAGGAAGAAAGGAAGGAAGAAAGCAATTATGAAAGAAACAAAGCAACAAAGACAGACTATACGAATATCTGGGGATTTTTCTGACTTTTAAGGGATTTTGAAGAGCGTAATTATTCTTGACAGAGTACACTGAGTATGTAGCCACAGATGCTGTAGGACAACTGATTGCTCCAAGAAAAATCACGACAGGCAGATTACAACAGTCTAGAGCCTAAGAGATGAGGTTTTCATGCATTTAGTGCGCTCTCTTCCAGGTCTCCCTGCCTCCACGCAGCATCCTCCACAGACATTACAGTATTTCACACACATTTGCCAACACAAACACATATTCTCCACATCTCTCTCTGGCACACATATAGTATACGTACAAAGTCCTCTCATGCTCAATCCCTCAGAGGGCCCTAAAACCTTAACAAGGAAGATTTAATTAATTTTCAAAGTAAATGGATGAGCAAAGAAGGGGCTATTATCTTTATGCTAAATGGCGGCGGCTGTGTTCCCATGGAGAGAGCATCTCTGGTGGCATTCAGGCAAACACTACAGCTTTGATGTACAAAATGAGGGAGGGAGAAAGAGACCAAGGGAATGTGCACGAGCTGATTGTTCTCCTGTGTGTCTCCATCCTTACAAGGAGAGAACAAACAGATGGTCAATATTTTGCCAAAAGACTTCTTGCCGCTGTGTCTCTGTGTAGTATAAATATATCTCAGCAGAAAATATCATCACATGTGCCAAAATAATTGCAATTCTTCATAGGAAACCTAACCATCATGCCTTTTTGGACCCATTGTGTCACTTGGTGGTGTGTATTTTTCTAATCCTCATGCATATGCAAAAGAGAAATCATCTTGAGGTCAACAGATATACAGTGCAATACACCATGCTCTCAGTTTCTAAACATCTGCCATAAAAAAGTGAAGTTTTGTCATAATTCCTTCCTTTCAAAATCATAATTTTGCGGATGGAAAAACTCACGAGAAACAGAAATAAATCTGTCAAACAGCAGCAGCCTCCTACACATCACAATACTCACTTTTGCATAAACCAGAAGCTCTATTTTCCCCTGTAACAACACTCAAGGTCTGTCCTATGTATATGTATGTGCATGTCTAAAAGCCTTGACACAATCAGTATTTTTCCTCTGACAGCCGCTGGTCAGAGCTAAAAGAGCAGAGGGAAAGAGAAAGTCCAGCTATAACTGCTGCCCACGCCTCTCTCTTCACTTTAATAGAAACACCAAACAAAAACGCTCCACACATCTCGTTATCAGAGGAGAGTTTAACTTTTACAACTGCAACGGCACAGCGGGAGAGGTGACTGCTGTAAACAAGTTCACACCAGCACGCGTATGAATGCCCTTTTCGTATTGACTCAAGCAAACAAAAGTTGTTCTAAATACCTGGGGACCTCGCCCACCTACACGGTGGCGTGGGTGGTGAGGTCCCCAACATAAGTATGCCCTGCCTTTGCAAAAGCAAAATACACAGAGCACATTACACATATCCTACATGCACAAGTTTTAAAGAATATCGTTTTCTATGAAGCACATTCATTTTAGTGTCACTATTACTACGTGGTGGCAGTTTAGCAGAGAAGTTCATGTGAATTATTGTTCATCTCTGCATAGAACATACAAACTCAAGATAATGCACTATGACAGCATCTGAGCAGGAAATATGTATTCGCCATCTGTTTATCATCATGTAATGAGAGGCAAAGTGGCCAAGCTAAAGTTTCAGTTATTGTTAATCAACAACAGACAACAGACGTAAAGCAACTCCCTGGGACTGTGCATTCAACAAATTAGTAGCTGGATGTTCCAAAATTTTCTCCAGGTAAATCAAATAAAATGGTTGTAATAAAATCAGCCTTCTATCACCTTGAAAATGTTGTACGGTTCAGAGACTTGATGTCAAAACATGGTCTAGAGAAACCTGTGCAAGCCTTTATCTCTAGCAGGCTGGACGACTGCAAAGGGCTGATCACAGGTCTGTCCGGGACAGCAGTCAGACAGCTGCAGCTGATAGAGAATCCTGCTGCCAGGGTTGTAACAAGCACCAAAAAAAGGCTCAGCATATAACTCCAGTTGTCAAATCACTACACTGGCTACTAGTTTCTCGCAGACTGAACTTCAAAACTGTGTTGGTTGTCCATAAAACACTGAATGGTTTAGGCCCAAGACACCTGACTCAGAACAAACCTTGTAGACGTCTGAGATCTGCTGGTTCTGGATTACTGGCTGTTCCCACAGTCAAAACTAAACATGGTGAAGCTGAAACAAGTATGATGATTCAAAACTAAGCTAATAACCTACCTGTTTACCATCGCTGTCTTTTACTTTTAATCAAATTTAGATAGTCTTATTGTTTTTATTGTACGCTTTTGGTAATTTGTTTTAATCTCTCTGCTTTAGCTTGCTCGTTTTTATCGCTTGTTTTGTGTTCTTTTTTTTCCCCTGTGTGCTCTGTGATGCTCTTTGCGTGTGAAATGTGTTGTATGAATAAATTTACCTTGCTTTGCCTAAAGCCAGCCAGAAGCAGACATCAGGACACTGTGCCTGCATAACACATTTAACAATTCTGTCAATTCTGGGAAAATGAATAATTACTGCGGGTCAAAGCAGAAACATGTCTGATAACATGTCCTATCTTATTTCAATAACATTTTTCTTTTTGTTGATTGGTTTAGAGTTAAAATTCCATTGATTATAATAGACTTCATTAACGTACGAGTCTATAAATGCCATAACAAACAAATTAATTAATTGATACTTCCACTATTGTCCAATCCACTTTGTAAATCTACTTAATAAAGTCATATCTCTTTGCTATATTTCATCAATTTTGCCACATATTGCCTTGAATCCATATGTGAAATACTGCAGTAAAGGGGGGGGGGGGGGATTTACCCATCTGTTAACTTAATATTAGTTGCCTTCACACACACTTCACACAGATTGCATAAATCACACATTTCACACATTGCACATATTTCGTGAGACTCCTTAGGAAAGCTGGCCTATATAACTTTGAAATGTATGTGGTCATATAAGTACTGTATCTGTCCATACTGACTGGCATCAACGCATCATGTGTTCTGGCCAAGGCACTGTGGCATTAACAACTGAACAACTGATTCTGCTGTAACCACATGGAGGCTTAGAGTAAATAAAGGGAAAAATGCAATGATGAAGCTTCAAAAAATATCACAATTATCACACTTGGTGGTCCACATGAGCAGAATAGGCCCTGTTTTGGCAAGTAAAATGATTTTTTTTCTGGCAATATTAGAATGGAAAACAGAAAAAAAACACCTTTCACTACAGTAAGTCATACATTACACTACATTACACTAATTACTTGTAATTATTCATCTCTTAAGAGACAAGACAAGACAGCAATTGAAATGAATTATTATTTCCAAAAAGATCACTGTAGGTGACACGAATGTATTGCAGCTACCATGAAGTCTACTCAAAGAATAAGTAAATAAATAAAACTAAATAAATATGAATATATATAGTTAATATTATGGGCAGTTTTCAGTATTCCAGCAGCCAGGAAATAACATTTACTAATTTGGAGATTCTTCAGAATGACTCAGTTCCAGCTGCTGTGAGATGACCGTGATGTCTGTGAAGAAGGGCAGGAGCTTGTCATTGCCATGCCGTGTTGGTGCTCACTGACTCGTACACTATGAAAATTGGCGGTTTGACGGTTTCATATGGTGGGAGTGACAGGGGTGGTAGGACTGAAATATTGCTTGGAAACTGGTTGTCACATGCTGGTATATCCCGAGGCAAAAGCAACAACTGCATCTTTTGCAGGAAGTGAAAATTATTATATCAAAGTATGAAATGAAGGACATCGTTTTTATATTATTGAACATAATATGACTAACTTCATAAGCCTCATTTACAGTCTCACTGAGTCATCTTTTTCAATGTGAGCGTAAATATGCTGCAGATTTCCTCAGAATTGTAGGAAGGTGTTAAACCATCACCTGTGTGTGTGCGTGCCTGAATAAGCAATGATCTATCTATGGCATATTGTAATCTGTTGGTCTCATCTGAACCGTGGTCATCCACTGAGGTTAAAGGCCACTGTGACCAATGATGTAGTGCTGATCTGACTGAAAGGGTGGCTGCCTGGAGGATGATCTGGCTGCTGTTTTCAATCCCTTGAGAAACACATGCTGCTGGATGCGTTAGACACATGCACACACATGTAATTATATCTTAGTCGCTTGAGGCAGATCACACGTTAAAGCCGACCTATGGGCTGTTTAATCAGTGCGTGGATGTGATATGGTGAAGTGGGAAAACCCTGATTACTGCTGAGGATAATCTCATTCTATAAGGCCTGGTGGCTAATGCATACAATCCTAGACCAACCACTCACACTCACACACACCCAACACGCACAGTCCTGGCATTTAATGGTGCATCTCTAAAACACTGGAGCAGCAGGTGGCAAATTCTCTGCAACTACAACCGTATGACACCCGTCATCTGAAGCTTTGACACTTGTCAAAGCTCCTCTCTGTTCATTTGCGTGCCAATGACGGTAACATGAAGGGAAGCTATTGTTCAAGCTGCGGAGGTACGTACTGAAAAAAAGGAAAGAGTCATGTAGGATAAGAGGGGAAATCTGGCTTCACTATAAAAAGCTGTGTTCTTATTAGAGAATAATTCCACATAACAACTGATATGCATTCTTGGCTGCCAAAGCTAAAGCTATAATATACTACCATGTTATGTGCATAAATCACTTGCTCAATAACTAAGCACAGACTTAGAGATGAACTGATTGGTGGAACTATAAATCCAACATCTACTAAACCTCACTGATTTGAACGGTTATATCATGGAGCTCAGTTTTGTCTAACATTATCACAGATATGTGGCTTAAGCTTTTTATTCAGCACTTGTTGATGAGAATGAAACCCCAAACCCCAAACCAACTCTGCTGTTGCTGTACTTTGTGTTTCAGTGTGTTGAGGGAATTTCACCCCACGCACTTACCTGCGCTACACTCACAAACAGCCATTGTTGAGGGCAAAACACTGCTGCACCAAACTGTTGGCCATGGTATCTTAACCTTAAGCTGTGTTGAGATTCCACCTTGTCCTTGCTCTCTTCTATGACTGTCCATTGCTTGTGGGCCGCAATTCATCATGCAGAGGAGACTGGAGGATGAGGACTTCAGACAGGTGATTCATGTCCTATTTATTTATATACAATCACTTCACAAATGGTTTTCTGTAATCCAGCAAAGCAGTAACGCTTCTAAACCAATAATCTTACATTAAAAATCTTATCCATTATCCATTTCATTGTAATTGTGATGTTAATTGTGATGGACTGCAGCTGTAATGTCTTCTTGGCTATTGCAATGCCAATAACTGTGTAAAAATTGCTTGAACAGCAACTGTAATGCATGATGTTATTGCTGGACAATTATAGATAATTGAAAGATTAGGGATGTATCACAATTGTTCGGGGGCATTTTAATGTGAGTTTATTGTGATTAATGACCAAGAGCTCACTACTGATATTTAGCTAAATAATTTTTATTCCACAATTATGATTTCAGTATCCTTCCTGAGATTTCACTACCTAAATAATACTGTTGAGTACATGTATGACAAACTTTAACTTAGTACATGCCATAATAGACTGTTAGAACAGTAGGGAAAAAGGACTGGCATAAAGTACATGACTGTGTCTTTGCCTGGAGAGAGTTATGAAGCTGGCTCATAAGATGTGTATGTTGTGCAGTGCCATGCTGTGTCATCTGCACATGAAAGAACTCTACTTTATCATCAGGCTTCCTGCTGAAAGTTTCTCGCTCTGATATAAGATAACAACAAGGGAAAAAGGGAGGTGTAAAAAATCTCCCCTTCTTTCGGATTCATGCTACTGTTCTCTGTCTCTTTCATTGTGTCGCCTCTTGTCTCTCCAAAATCCCAAATGCTTCCTTTTTGGCAAACACTGAAACACCTATAGGATCTCCTTTCAGCAGGGCGCAACAGCCTTGTGTTCTTTGTTGTGATTTAACAATGTGTGCCTGTGTGAGTGTGTGAGTGTGTGAGTGTGTGTGTGTGTGTGTGTGTGTGTGTGTGTGCGAGGGAGAGGTAGTGAGGGTGTCTGGAGGCACCGTCTGTCCTGTGACCTGGATATAATGTGGGCCCTGTGGAGCGTGGTTTTAGGAGCTGCCGATGGAAATTACACACCGCGCAAACACGACAACATAAAAACATGTGGACGCATGCACACATCCTAAATCTGTCTTGCAGCTCCTAATGACTGTCTCCAAACAGTCTGTAACTTGATGAGCTATCCCTCTACTGCGACCTGAGCATTAACATATTTGCACTAATAGTGCAATGCCTCTCTGGTTTAATGTCGATGAAATAATCCATAATAATTCAATCAAAAGGTGTACGTATGGCTGAGTCAGCCGACGGTACAGCTTCACTCATACCACACAAAGTGATGTGATATATGCTTCTGACAGCAATTATTTAGTAGAAAGAAAAGCTGGGTCATTAGAATGACTGGCAGCAGCAGCCAATGTGTCACTTACAGAGATTTCAAAAATGTCTCTACCTCTTATCTACTGTATGCTGGGCACTGACATTTTAGTACTAGTGCTACTACTAGTAATAGTAGTCAATAAGTAGTGCAATCAAAAAAAAACTAAATTTCCTCCTGCATTCATAAATGACCTCCCAACTCACTATTTGTTCCTTCTGCCCTCTCATTGTTCCATTTATTTCACTCGATTCCTCTCATCTCACACCCTCCACCCCTTCTGTCTTCCTATTTTGAACACTTAGATTGGCATTCATTTTACCAGGAGGAGGAGTTGTGTGGACTGGCAGGACGTTCCTCTGAAAAGCAGCTATAAATAACCACTAGGAAGGAAGAAGGAGGAGAGGTGGAGAGGAAAGAGAGAGAAAGAAAGAGAGGGATGGAGAGGGAGTGGGAGTTAAAATAGATCAGCTGTGGGCTGCACAAGTATTTGGTAAGCAAAGAGCATTTGGTTTGACGGAAATCAAAGACAAAGCAAGGCCCGATGCGGGACGGACTGCAGAATCCAAAGCAGGAGGACGTGTTTGATAAAACGTCTGAGCAAAAACAATAAGAAGCACATCCCATCACTAAAAGATGACCTCTGATAACTCGTTCCTTTTTAACAGAAGCAATGCTGATCAGAATTACGATGACTTTATGCAGTGGCTTATGGGACCTCTGTCTAGACTCACACCAGAAAACTTCCTGGTTACACCGCTTTGGTTTTAGCTACAGTAGGAACCATTTGGCGTCTATGTGCCTGCTTCAGTGGTAGTTACTGGAGGTCTTGATTTTACAGGTTCAGGGATTCAAACCAGAAGACATCTTAAGACTTCTCTGACCTTGCAACCATTCTCCTTACTTATCACCCTGACCCCTTATCACCTCCCTCCCTCCATACGCTGATGATGTGGTTTTAAATGTTACTGCAGGGGTCAGATTGTACTGGGAAGGAGTTCTGCAATAACATCTACAGCCCAGTAAGGGATTACCATGCTCGGGCTTAAAATGAGAACAAAATGGAGGAAGGGAGGGAAAAAAGAGAAAGAAAGAACTGGAAAATTGTAGCTCGTGTGATTAGAGTTGGTGAGACAGAAGTCATTTCTAGATGAGGGTGACTGCAAAGAGTTAAGCTCGACAGGACTTAACTGGTGATTATGGAGAGCCTAGACAAGAAAGTAGGGTTCAAACATACATGTGTGTGTGTGTGTAAGTCTTTTGAAGCTATTACCCAACATCTTACTATTTCTGACACATCAAGCCCTAAAACACTCTCTCTAAGAAACACACACTGACGCACACACAAAAAACAATCAGTATGCATAGACAATCACAGCCCTGACCCCTTCAGCTATCTTATCTTCATCTCTGAGTCCAGATAATCCACATAGGTCCTTCAACAAACACACACACACACACACACACACACACACACACACACCCACACCCACATCCTGGTGTCCATTGTGCTTACGTCCTAGCACATGCTGTAGTGATTTTTAAGGGGCTGGCTTATCAGTTCCCATGTCCGTAAGCTCAAGAGCACACTCACCTTAGCTGTCTTCACCCCCAGCCTGTGCTCTAGTAGAAAGGATGGTAATCACTTCTTCATTATACGACAACGTCATATATTCCTATTCCTGCACCCAAATCAGTGCAGATCATATTTTAACTCTTAAATCTGCAGCCAAAGACAGTTTTGCACTATCATGACTGTCAAAATATCTGCAATCACATTAATTTATGCCTAATTTATGCGTGAGCTCAGATCTTCTGATTCATTAATAAGATTTAATTAATGTACATTTGAAAACTGATTAATTACTATTCTGTGGGTGTTGTTCAGAGCTTATAATCTTAAACAGGTAAATACTGTAGGTCCATGTCTAAATGCACTTTATAAGTCATGTGTTTTAGCATTAAAATGCATGTCCCAAATTAGCTGTATTTTTAAAACTCATATTTCATCAGCCCTGCTGAAAATTATTATTTATTATATTATTATTAGATTATTTTGCAAAATCATGAGCCTGATTGTAAACTGTACACTGAAAAGCAAATAACCTACCATATCAATGGGGCTACTGTTTTTAATGGAGACATTTTGTTGTCCCAGCATGGGAACACATCAATGCAAGTATAGTAATTTCACAGTAATTTAATGACTAAATCCATCTTCCATGTGGCGTCTTTGGCAACCCCCCCCCCCAAAAAAAACAACCCACATTTATAGTTTTGAAAGCTAAACAGATTTACATAAGCTATTTAAGTATGCCTCTTGAGTTATTAGGTTTCAATCAATTTCACTTGGAGTTCTACTGGAATACTATAATCAATATAATCTCTTCAAATGTGGTATGTTACATGACAAATCTGATGTGGGAAACAAATGAAGAGTGCTCATGTGAGTTGAGAGGATATGGATTCGCATGAAATCTGTGATTCTCGTGAAAGTGATTTCCTGAAACCATAGCAGTAACGATGCAAACACCATTTGTACGTACCCATAGATTCGCAGCCCCTGGACGAGGTGGGGACGCAGATTGATTTCAGTAATATCTTTGTCATTTACCGAACATTATGAAAAGACAATGGTGAAAGCATTATCTAAGGATCTTACCCTTAGACAAGTAAGGGTGAGAGATTCTGAAAGTCTTCTTCAGAACACCACAAAGCCAAATATGTCACCATTTGAAGACAACTGAGACAAAAGCAGGCATAAAGTGTGTGTACTTTCTCTCCTACCTGCCACTGGTGTTGCGGAGGACGGCCAGTGCATCAGGGAAGCCGTCCAGATTGTAGTCCCCGAAGTGCAGGGCCAGAGGTTGGCTGGGTTTCCCTGGCACAAAGCTCCAAACTGTTTCCTTCCGCTGGAAATCTGACAGCACTGGTACCCACTGCAGCATCAGGAAAAAAAACCAAAACACATCAATCAGAATTAATCAATACCACACTGGACGCAATACAAATGAAAGTTTGACATCTTATTCTGCTGAATCCAGAATTTTGTTGCTGCTCCTTCTTTAGAAAGTAGTGTCAACATTTAGGAACAGAACATGGTGAAAATAAGGTGCATCCATGGAGCAATAGTCATTACTTCATTAGCATAAACAAAAGCTCATGATGGAGGTTTATCCTTGACTTCTTTGTGTTGTATGTGTATTGTCATGTATGTCTGTATAACAGCAATTTAGTCAAAGTCCAATTCCTTGTGTGCATGAAGAGTGTTCATGAGAGTTAAGAGTATATGGGTTTGCATGAAATCTATGATTCTCTGTTACACTTTAACAACAAAAAACATTCTAAAATTACTTTATGTGAAACTTTTAACAAATAATGTGATTGAAGTTAAATCCTAAATTGCCCACCCAAAAGCAATCTGTACCCTTTGAATCCATATAAAGCACCCTGAGGGCAAACCGAAAGCCATGCAGTGCTTCAGCTGCTTTAGAGAAGCATTTACTTTAGAAGTAAGAGGCAAATTTACTAAAAGGCATTATTTACTAGAATTGACTTGGAATTAATCCTCTATGCAGGGATATTGTTCCAAAACAAAGCAGAATTGAAAGAGAAATGACAAATATACAATGACATTAGTCTGAACTAAGCAAAAGGTGATCAAAGAAACCAGTTTGAAACCAATTTGACTTACCAATAACACATTTCAGCTTCATTGCAAATTGTACTTTGGCCTGATGAAAGAGCTACAGAGCTGGATTGTACAATGAGGTGCTGTCTGTGTGTGCTTATAGCCTGCAGTGTTGCCTTTAATGCCATTCTCTTTACACATCAGACAGGCATACTGAAGAAGCCCTCCCACAAACGAGGCATCTTTCCCTCATCTTGACAATCCAAATGTCGAGGTAATGGGGCCCTCAAGGGGGCCTTGCTGTAATGCTGCTGCTGACTGATGTGTTCGGAGGGAAACAGTCAAACTAAAGAGGTACAAATAGTAAACTGCATAAAAACAAACAGCACGCCAGAGAGCACTTTAAAAGGCTTTGCTGTGACCATTATCACCTCTCGGTTAATATGAAAGCATTTCACATAACAGCTGCATCACTCCACCGATACACTGGCACTGGTTTAAGCCTTGGTTCTCCATATGTGTTACGATACTTGTCTCTCTCACTCTGTCGTCCTGCGATTCAACCGAATGCTGGTGACTGAAAAAGAGAAAGGCTCGTTGCACCTGTCCATATATTGCGAGTGGTTTAATCTTAATATAGTTCTAACCAGTGACAGGCATGCTGGTCTCCCTGCTTTCATTAGTGCCGTTACAATGAGTTGTTAGTCACTGGACTCCAGTGAATTACATGTAATACAAAGGAGAGAGGTGTTACATGGAAAGAGAGAGAGAGAGAGAGAGATATTCTCCCCCCAACCACATCATGAGAGGCAATTCATGAATACCATGTATCACCATTCAGGAAGGATGTTTAGCTCAGTACATTAATTGTTTCTGGCTTGTGCACATTATGAGTCAAATAATTACGGTCTTTATTACTCTGAAACAGTCTAATTACAGTCCAGGTCTTACCACATGCTGAATACGCACAAAGTGGCCACTTTCTTAGGTAGACCGAGCTAAAACTAGCACAGTCTAATGTGATAAATCCTCCCCTAATACAGCTTGTATTGTTATACATTACTGTAAAAAAGGAACAGCTAGTAAGCGATTTGTTGTTTTTTGTCATTTAATGATTGTTTTGTCATATTTTTTTAAACTCCAAATATTGATAACATTATCCAGTAGCAGTTGGGCTTTAACTCCCCTCGTTCATTTGTACAGCATACATGTGAAAAGTATCAACTGAAATACTTTGTGTTTTTTGTGATTTAAAGAACAAAAAGCATTTTGCAACTAAAAACGATGCTACCACTTTAGATCCCATTGTGTGTGTGTGTGTGTGTGTGTGTGTGTGTGTGTGTGTGCATTCTAGGGGCCAGATGCTTGAGGTTTAAACTATTCATGAATGTTAAACAGAGAGAGCAGGTGCAGCGGAGAGTCACCAGAGAGACGCTCACCAGAACTGCCACTAATAGCTCTTAATACGACCAGCATGTCTGAGAAAGACAACCACAGCACATTACCAATTAGTTTGAGATTTATCACACAAGTCGTGATGCCACTGAAGGTAAGTTTCTTCCAAACCAGCTGTGCGCAATAAGTGAACACTGGTACTGATGGACTGTGGCTGTGATGTGGCCAAGGAATGGCAATTTTCATAGGGGCTAGTAGGTTGGAATCTGATTTCCTCACTCTTAATATCTTAACAGTAAGGTAGCTGAACATTGCACAAGGTCTAATTAAGAGTTTTTCAACTTTAAAACACTGATGACTTCTGGTTGACCATTGCTGATGAAAATACTAAAAATTGAGCATAGCAAGCAAACAAAAAAAAACAATAAAAACAACAACCTTTGGGAATATCACCAAATGTGATGAGACCAAAACCATTCGGACCAAAACATTTCAACATCTTTCATTCAGCTTCAATTAGTTTAAAGTGCAAGTGCAATGAAATAAGATAAGATAAAATAAAATGAAATGA